>NW_005871062.1:6880102-7012324 GCF_000147115.1 Myotis lucifugus
GCTCGCGCCCGGGGAGGCTGGGGGTTCCCGAGGCACCGGCGGGCGGAGGGTGGGGGGGAAGGAAGGAGGATTTGCAACAATACCTCTGGGAGGAGGCAGCCGGGGGCAGCGGCGGTGGCGGCGGCGGCTGGAGGGCGGAGGGCTAAGGGCGTAGGGAGGGAGGTGGCCCAGGCACTCCCCCCTCCCCATTTGTCCCCCAGCCCCGGACAGGCCCGGCCCCGCGCCCCCGCAGCGTGTCCCGCGCCCCGGATCGTGCTACCAGCCCTTTACCTTGCAGCGCCCCGGCTGTCCCCCTGCTCGCTAAAGCTACTTATCCCGGGAAAGCTCGCGCGGGGCCCGGGAGCGAACCCACAGACAAAAAGTGAAACTTCGGCAGGGCTGGAGCGACTGCTGGTTGGTGCCTTTCCCCCTCCTTCCTTCCCACCGTCCCCACCCCCTCCCCTCGGTCTCCCGTGCGGTGCCCTGAGAGCTGGAAGCTGACGTCAGGGGCCTGAATTCCTGACTTTGCCTGCACGCATTTGTCCATGTAAGGTATGGGAAGGCGGGTGCCCGGGAGCCGCGCGGCGCTGCCTGCTGGGGGAGGGGGCGCCCGCGGCGGGCAGGGGCTGTGCCAAAAGGTGGGCGCACAGCGGACATTTTATTTCCTGGAAATGAGAGGAGGGGACCTAGGGATGCAGGGAGCTCGCAGAGGAGGAAGAGAAAGGAGGTGTAGAGGCTTTGCCTGCACTGGAGGAAGAGGAAGAAGATGTAGAAGGAGGAAGCGGCCGAGTCGAGGGGCTGTTTGAGAAATGGGAGAACCTGCATCTGCCCTTAAAGGCGCCAACTTAGGGCGCTGAGGTTGAGCAGCAGAGATCCTGCTCAGATTCCTTCCGAGATCTGGGTCCTGAGCCTCTCCCTGGATTCCCAACAGGACTCTTAACGTACAGGAGGTCGGAGCTGGCTAAGACCAACATCCAATCCGTCCACTTCCCACGTGAGAAAACTGACGCTCTCCGAAGAGAAATGACTTGTACAGAGTCACACACGCCACCGACCCAGGCGCGGGACCTGGGTGTTCAAACTCACAATCCCAGTTCCCTCCTCCAGTCAGAGCCCTGACTCCCTCCTTCCCACAGAGAGAGAACCACGGGCCACGCAGACCACCCAGTGAAGAGAATTCCAACTTCCTTTGGCCCGGAATCAGTTCCTGGAAGGTCTGATTGACAACCCTGAAGGACAATGACGTTGCTTCCAGGCCACTTCCTCTGTCATAGACTCAAATAAACGAACCCCTGGAGTTTAGCGTTTATTTTACAGCCTGGTCCTGAAGCCCAGAAACTTTTTTCTGTGCTTATATCTCCAAAAAGAAATCAGCGAACTGGGTGAACTGATTTGAATAAAAGCAAGCCTGTTCTTGGAAAGTTAGAGTTGAATTTTCCCCTCTGACATTTGTAAATGTGCGCACTCATGGAAACCACCATTTACTATGCCAAGGAGTTATAATGTGCAGCAGCCATTGCCTGGGAGGTGGTCCAAGGCCGGGGACTTTGTTTCCTTGTATTTCTATCCTATTGATATCTACAATAATAATCCCTCACTTTGGCACATCATTAAAGCAGTTTATCAAAGCTTCATGTTAGATAGGACAAAGCAGAGTCCCCCTTTTACATTTGAGTGAAAAGGTAAAGTGACTTGCCCAACACAAGCGCCTACTCACCTCCACCCATCCAAGTCACCTGACTAATCCCAGGATATTTCCACAGAACAGGAAGCCCTGACCTCCAGCAGGACTTAATTCCCATTCATGAATGTTGAGAGTACACTGAGTTGCCTATACATGAAACTTCCAAAACTTGGTTCTAATGGGATTTGGTGGAATTTTCTTACCAAGAATTAAAGAAATAAATGTAGAAACTTATATTATTGCACTTAATGTTTATTAAACGCCTTCCTTATGCAAGCTCTTTGAATTCCTGGGTTCAAATTGCTTAATCTCTTTTCCCCTCAAATTCTCACCTACACCTACAAAAATAGGAAGATAGTAGCAGAGAGATAAGGTCAAGAGTATCTAGTCCATGCAATAATGAAATAGTTTTCTTTTTGCAACTAACATAGTTTGAAATTTTTTTAAAAAAATGAACTCTTAAAGGAGATTTTGTTATGGGGCTCTAAAAAGATCATAACTTATTCCAACACAATTCTACCTTCAACATTTCAGCAAACCCATATTCTAAGGGGTAGTGTTTAGTATGAAAAACACCTGGTATCACACAAAGTAGGAATGGATTTACCCAAAGCTCATCGGATATAACAGGACTTGACCAGCATTTCTTTTTATTTCCCCCATTAACCCACTTATAAAGAATAATAGGGTTCTAATGAGGATTAATAAGATTTAATAAGGTATAATTAGAGTCATTCATTTCCTCCATCATACACATTATAAGAGTGCTGTGTTGGATCCAGAAATGCTACTAATTATGTTGAAACTGTTATATGGCTGTGTTGGGGAAGATCACTGTGTTTCTCCTCCTGAAATATTTATGAATTACCCAGGTGGGCATGGTGTTAGCATAAGCATTATATAAAGTTAATCACAAAAGATGATTTCAACTCATGAAGCACTCACCAGGAGTATAAGAGGTAAAGTCATAAATTGGATGCTTGGCAAACTACATGCAGGGTTGTCATCAATGCAAGATCAAATCAAAAGGCTCATTGTCATTTGCTGATCTGGTTTCTTTTGGATTCTCACTTTTCTCAGCATCCCTATTAAAACCTGCTGTGTGCAGGGGCTTGGGAAAGAAGGGAAGGGTGTGTAAACTTGCAGAATCAATGCTAAAAAAAAACACAGATTTACAGATTGGAAGACTAAAAGAAGCACAGAATTTCAGGTGAGTCAGAGGTTATGTATTCCGAAGATTACACATGGTAGCCTAAAGGCCTACAGAAGCATTCTGACTGGTCCAGTGATAGCACACAAAACTTTGAGGAAGGCCTGGCTGTGGTCCCACCATTCCCTTGCATCCATTATAGCCCCTTACCCAAAGGCCCTTGTGTAGCTCAAGTCAATCTTGTCTTTGTGTCTCTGATATGCCAGGCAATATTCTAAAGATTGTTCATATGCTTTTCATTTAAACCTCACAAAGCCCTTCTGAGGTTGGCATGATCACTTTCTCTATTTTGTCTATGAGGAAAGTAAAGCCCAGAGAGGTTAAGTGGCTTGCTCTTACGCCAGAGCTAGTAAATGGGTGAGCTGAGATTCCCCCTGAGCCCAGGCAGCCTGGTGCTTTGCTCACTCACTGCTGAGTGACCATCTGGTCTCAGTTGGAACACTCTGATGTGCAGAACTCATTATCTCCAACAGCTGACCAAGAAGAAAAGATATGAAGAGGCTACTGGAGAAAAAAGGACAAGGTTAGGCATGGAAGATAAACACCAACATGATGTTGCCTCTCCATGCTTAACACCCATCAGGCCAAACTCCTTAATGTGGTTTGCACAACCCTCCAGATTGTCTGCCAGTCCTTTACATGTACTCACCCTCCAGCCAAATGAAGTTCTAGTGGTTTCCCAAACACATCTTACCTGTTCATGCTTATCTGCCTTTACACAGGTTCTTCTTTCTCCCAGGAGCCCTCTTCCTTCTCTCTCCACCACGCAACACTTACCTAACCTCTTCAGATTCCCCTTAAATAATGCCTTCTTTGAGAGGCCTTCTAGCCCCTACTGACACCTCCAGTGGACAGATTACCCCCACAGAGTGCTACCATTACTCTGCTTATCTCAATCCATATGACTCTGACTAGTGTCATTGGTTACCTTGTCTTTCTCTGCAACTGGACTGAGAATCTAATTTATCTCTTAGTCCTTAACACAGGGCTTGTCTTGATCATTGCAGGCACTCAATTGTTTCTCCTCCTCCTCCTCCTTTTCCTCCTCCCCTCCCCCTCCCCTCCTCCTCCTCCCCCTCCCCCTCCTCCTTCTCTTAAACCTCCTCCCTCTTCTTCCTGTCAAAGGCTGAGGAAGATGCAGAAAGTATAAGGCCCAGGCATTTAAATAAAATCACCTAACTTCTTCAAGAGATGAGTCCTAGATGTAATAAGACTAATGGGAAGGAAAAAGAAGAGTCAGAGGGACCCAACCATTTGGAATTAGAACCAGGATTGGCATGGGGAGACAAAGGAAAGGAAGGTTTGTAGTCCTTTCCTTGCCCTAAAACTGCTGTGTGAACTTGTGGCAAGTCACCTCCTATCTGATCGCGGTTTCTTTATCCATAGAATTAGGTACTTAGATTTGATATTCTCCAACACTTTCCCAGCTCTTTGATTTGATGCTTCTTTCAACCTGTTGACCAAATTCATCTTCCTAAAGAATAGCATGCCACATTATGTTCTGTTCTAGGCCTTCTCAGATTTATAAATTTTATAAATTATCTAAGGATATAATCTACATTAATAAAAGACAAACAGGCAAATTGACCATACCTTTGCTATGCCTTAAGCTACGCCCACCAGCCAATCAGAGTGACTATATGCAAATTAACCCAACCAAGATGGTGGCTGGCAGCCACGGAGCTGGAGCGAGCAGGAGGCTTGGGTTGCCCTGGCAATGGAGGAAGCCAAGCTTCCCACCCCGCCCTGGCCAGCACTGAGCTCCACTCAAGGCTACAAAGTTTCAATTATAGAAGGTAAATAAATCCCAGAATAAAAAAGAAAAGAAAAAAGGAGAGGCTGGGAGCCTCTGTCGCTGGGGGGCTTAGGCAGCCTGAAAACGGCCCTCAGCCCCTCACCCAGACTGGCCAGGCACCCCAGTGGGCCCCCCACCCTAAAGGGAGTGTGACCAGCCTGCAAACAGCCATCAGTCCCTCACCCAGGCTGGCCAGGAACCCCAGTGGGGACCCCCACCCTGAAGGGGCTGTGACCAGCTGCAAACAACCATCAGCCCCTCACCCAGGCTGGCCAGGCACCCAAGCGGGACCCCCACCCTGATCCGGGACACCTTTCAGGGCAAACCAGCCGGCCCCCACCTGTGCACCAGGCCTCTATCCTATATAAGAAAAGGGTAATATGCAAATAGACCCTAACAGCAGAACGACTGGGAATGACTGGTCACTATGACACACACTGACCACCAGGGGGCAGATGCTCAATGCAGGAGCTGTCCCTTGGTGGTCAGTGCGCTCCCACAGGGGGAGTTCTGCTCAGCCACAAGCCAGGCTGATGGCTGCCAGCACAGTGGTGGTGGCGGGAACCTCTCCCACCTCCTCAGCAGCAATAAGGATGTCTGACTGCAGCTTAGGTCTGCTCCCTGCTGGTAAGTGGACATCCCCCAAGGGCTGTCGGGCTGCCAGAGGGATGTCTGACTGCCAGCGTGGGCCCGATCCCCCAGGGAGCGGGCCTAAGCCAGCAGGTGGACATCCTCCAAGTGGTTCCAGACTGCAAGAGGGCATAGGCCTGGCTGAGGGACCCACCTGAGTGCACAATTTTTTGTACACTGGGCCTCTAGTTCTTCTATAAAAGTAGACACAAAATTAAACCAATGGTTATTTTGCAGTTTTATATTAAATAAATTCTTTAAAAAAAAATACCCAGGATTATTTTTCGGGAAGAACTAAGCACAGGTGACAGTTTTAATATTTGATGTGCCCTTCTCTATAGTTGAGATTATTTCTCTTCCCAAGAATATTGTACTAGTTTGTGATGCAAACATGACCTCTGGCCTAGTCAGATAAGCATCAATCTTTTGTAAAGACAGGAAAACTTAATATGATAAACACTAGTGGTAGAATTTTAGTAAATGCAGCATTAAAAATAATAAAGCAGTTTGCAAAAGGTGTGTTTACTCTCTGTTCTGCACAACTCATTGTACCACGGGGAAAAGATGATCTCAATGTAAAAAGAACACATTAGCACTCTTCCCAAATGAATATTTTCTCTCTTTTTTGAATACTAAGTCTTTTCTTGAGGGGAAAATGGTGTCACAAGCTACTTTCTTTATCACTTTATAGGAATTAAACCAATGGGGATAAATGATAACTTGTATCTGCCTCTGGGTTTCTGCACAATTTTACCAAGTTTTTAAACCTAGTTTTCAGCCAGTGGCTGTAGAGTCATCAGTGTTTGCATTTTGACTTATCACAGAATCAGGTTATCTGAATGTACTAGTATTTTGGCCTTTCCCAACTCAGCCACCTGTACAAGTCTGCTGACTTTTGACCTCAGGTAAGCCCAAACAAAGAAGAGCTGTGACTGTGCTTGGAAGCCAATGAACTTTCACAGGTCAGGCAGTTCAGTCTAACCAAGGGCCAGTCTTTGGTATCAGAAATGTTGATGGATGGAGCTTTAACCCTTCTTGGGTCGACTACCAATGAAAAGTTTCAGAGAGGCTCAAACACAAAGGGAGACAATTTATACACCCTTTTTATTTTAACAACAAGTATCAATAATGTAGCTAGTAATGGTATTAGGCCTAGGAATACAGTGTTGAGAAAAGTACAAGTATCTATCCTACTTGCTAACACAAAGATAGTAGTTGACCCTTGAACCACACAGTTGCTAACCCTCACATGGTGGAAAACCCATGTATAACTTTTGACTAAACCAAAACTTAACTACGAATAGCCTACTATTGACCAGAAGCATTACAATAAAATAAACAGTAGATTAACACATATTTTGTATGTCATATGTATTATATACTGTATTCTTACAAAAAGTAAGCTAGAGAGAAAATATTATTAAGAAAATTATAAGAAAGAGAAAATACTTTTATAATATTGTACTTACTTATTGAGAACAATCCATGTATAAGTGGACCCACATAGTTCAAACCCATGTTGTCCAAGGGTCAACTTTACATTGTTAAATAGAAACAACAGATTCAAAATGGAGTCACTTGTAGTAAACCTCACTGAGACTTAACACATAACTTAATTGCAGTTGCAGTCTCTCCCAGTAGTGGAATTTTATTTGTTTTAAATATTTTGTTTATTTTTAAATTAGTAGACATACATTATTATATTAGTTTCAGATGTATACCCAGTGATTAGACTTTACATAACTTAGCAAGTGATCACCCTGATAAATCTCACACCCATCTGACACTATACATAATTATTAGAGTATTATTAACTATATTCCTTATGTTATACTTTACATCCCCATGACTATTCTGTAGTAACCAATTTTTACCTCTTAAACCTGTCATCTCTTTCACCCATACTCCCAAATCCCCTCTCATCCGGCAACTGTCAAAATGTTCTCTGTATCTTTGAGTCTGTTTCTGTTCTGATTGTTCATTTATTTTGTTTTATAGATTCAATTATTGGTAGATATGTATTTATTGCCATTTTATTGTTCATATTTAATTTATTTTTTTAACCTTCACCTGAGGATAAGGTTTTATTGTTTGAGAGAGAAAGAGAGAGAAACATCAATTGGTTGCCTCCCGTACACACAGGGACAGGAGATTAAACCTGCAACATAGGTATGTGTCTTGACCAGGAATCAAACCCACAACCTTTTGGGGTATGGAACAATGCTCCAACCAACTGAGCCACATGACTTATGGGTCATATTTTTGATCATTTGATCTTTTGGTTTTCTTCCTTCTTTTTAAAGAATTCCCTTTATTTAACATTTTATACAATACTGGTTTGGTGGTAATGAACTCCTTTAGCTTTTTCTTATCTGGGAAGCTCTTTACCTGTCCTTCAATTCTAAATGATAGCTTTGCTGGGTAGAGTAATCTTGGTTATAACTCTTTGCTTTTCATCACTTTGAATATTTCATGCCAATCCCTTTTGGCCTGCAAAGTTTCTGTTGAGAAATCAGCTGATAGTCTTATAGGAGCTCCCTTATAGGTAAATAACTGCTTTCTCTTTCTGATTTTAATATTTTCTCTGTGTCTTTAACCTCTTGCATTTTGATTATGATGTATTTTGGTGTGGCCTTCTTTGGTTTCATCTTGTTTGGGCCTCTCTGTGCTTCCTAGGCTTGTATGTCTATTTTCTTTAACAGGTTAGGGAACTTTTCTGTCATTATTTTTTCTTCTCTCTCTTCCCCTTCTGGCACCTCCATGATGTGAATGTTGGTACACTTGAAGTTTTCCCAAGGTTCCTTACATTATCCTAATTTTTTGGATTTTTTTAAATATATAAATTTATTGATTTTAGAGGGGAAGGGAGAAGGACACAGAGAGAGAAACATCAATGATGAGAGAGAATCATTGATTGTTTGCCTCTTGTATGCCCCACACTGGGGATTGAGCCCACAACCCAGGCAAGTGCCCTGACTGGGAAGCAAATCGTGACCTCCTGGTTCATAAGTCAATGCTCAACCACTGAGCCATGCTGGCCAGGCTTGGATTCTTTTTTTATTTTTGCTCTTCTGATTGGGTGTTTTTTCCTTCCTTATATTCCAAATGGCTGATTTGATTATTAGCTTCATCTACTCTACTGTTGATTCCCTCCCTGTAAATTTTTCTTCAATTCACTTAGTGTATTCTTCATTTCTGACTAGTCCCTTTTTTATGCTGTTAGGGTAATCACTAAATTTACTGAGTATCCTTATAATCCTTATAACCAGTGTTTGAACTCTGCATCTAGTAGATTGCTTGTCTCCATTTTTTAATTTTTTTTTTTAAATTTTGTTCTGTTCTTTCATTTGGGATGTGATTCTTTGTCTCCTCATTTTTTCAGACTCCCTGTGTTTGTTTTTATGTATTAGGTAGAGCTGCAACAACCCCCAGGCTTGGTAGAGTGGTCTAATAAAGTAGGTGTTCTGTAGGGTCCAGTGGCCTAGCTTCCCCAAATACCCAAGTGGGGCACTGGAGGTGTGCCCCCTATGTGGGCTGTGTATACCATCCTGTTGTAGTTGAGCCTTGATTGCTGTTAGCACATCAATGGCAGAGATTTACTCCCAGGCAAATCAGCTTGCAAGGACTAGCTGTGATCAGCAACCAACAACAACCATGGTAGAGGAGCAGCTGTGCATAGGCCCACACCACAGAGTAGGTCTTACTTCATTGGGCCTCTGGTGCCCAATGAGTGTGTCACTTCCCTTTGAGTGTGTCACTTGTGGAGGTAGTTGGGTGGTGATATTTTGACATGATTTGAAGCTGTCCACTGGGTTTGCTGGCTCTGGGGTCTCTCAAGAGGTGCAGCCCAAGGTCAGCCACTGCCTGTGTTCTGCCTAGGGCCACCCAGTGTGAGCTACAAAATGATTTGCAGATGGCTGCTACTTGTGCTCAGCTTGAAGGTGCCCAGGTGAGGCCAAACTGTGATCCTAGGCCAACTGCTGCTAGTTATGGGCCTGAGGCCACTAAGCAAGAGGTATGGGGCACACTGAGGCCAGATGCTGCTTGTTTGAGAGATTTTTGGAAAATCTGAAGAATGAGCCAAAACAGGACATTTATTCATATGGAAAAGCCACTGGAAACAGCATGGGTGGGCCTGAAAGTTGAGTGGCCTGGGGTTTTAGAGAATCACCAGGGTGGGCAAATGGTATGAGCCAGGTTGATGGAGTTTTAGTTTAGGGCACCTACGTGCCGGCTCTGTGCTGGGAGAACTCATCAAAGGAACCATGGCCTCACCCAGCACTTCTTTCTGGGAGAAAGCTTCCCCATCCCCCAGCTCTCATACCCAAAGCCAGACAATTCAAATCCTCTCCATATGTCTCTGGTGCTTTTCCATCTACTTCCCCAGCACTGGAGCTCAGAAGGTGTGAGTCGGAGTAGGTCTGTGTGCAGGCCTTTTAAGAGGAATTGTGTGGGACTCCAGCAGCCCTCTGTCTCACTCTACCTCAATCCTTGTTGGTTTTATTAGCCAGAAGTTATAGGGAATTGTCTTCCTGGCACTGGAACCATGGGCTGGGGGGGGCCTGGTATGGAGCTGGAACCCTTTGCTCCTTGGTAGTCAAGACATCCCTCCTGATTTTTATCTGCCACATGTGGGTGTGGGACCAACCTGTTCCATGTCTTTGACCCTCCTACCAGTCTTGATGTTGCTTCTTCTTTCATTCCCTAGTCTTAGGACTTCCATTCAGCCAGATTTCAGGTGGTCTGAATGATGGTTCTGTAGTTTGTAATTTGGATGTGGTTGTCAGATGAAGTGAGTACTGTGTCTACCTAAGCCACCATCTTGACCTGAAGTTCCCAAGAGTGGAATTTTAAACCACTCAGTCTGGAATTTCCTCAACATTAGCGAGGTAATCTGCCTGATAAGACCTCCTGCCTTCCCCTAAGCCTTCGGAAGGTGACCTTGTCTCAAATAACCTACTTCTTTAACCTCCTTGTCCTGCCCTCCTTCTGCCAAAATAACCTTCCATTTTGTATAACACCTTGGAGCTCCCTTCTACTTATTAGATGGGATGCTGCTTGATTTATGAATTATTTAATAAAGCCAATTAGATTTTCAAATTTACTTGCTTAAATTTTTGTTCTTTAACAATAGCAAACTAACTCCAAGGGAAAGGGTTTGTAAGATATAGCTTGGCTAAGGCCTCTCAAAAGACCACTGGGTGGACTAGATCAACTACTTCAGCTGCAAGCCTCCTTTGATGGTTATGGAGTAGCAACAGTGAGCCTGGAAATACACCCCAGGGCCAGATGGAGGAACACAAGCATGGAACAGAGTTTTTGTTTTCACACAATAGCAGCAGGTGGTAAAGGATGATGTGCAAGGGATCAATGTCTGCCTTGGTCATTGTAACCTTACTGGCTCCTTTAGGAAGCTGTGCAGAGTTGTGTGACTGCTGAGGAAGGTCTGCTAGGTCTTGGTAATTTAGGCATCTGGGGATAGGCTTTAGGATGTGCTTTGCTCATTTATGGCTGCAATGCACAGCCTCACTCACTCCTGAACAATTACAGCAGATATCAGGACAAAAGAGGGCATCTCTGCCCAACAATAGAGATTTGATTAGATTTATACAGGATAGGGCAAAAGTAGTTTTACAGTTGTGAATACATGAAACAGTTTATTCTTGTATTATTACTTATTAATTATTGAATTATTTTTCCATACAAACATCTGTAACACTACTTTTGCTCCACTCTGTGTTTCCAACTACAGTTTTAGGTGAATGAAAAGACATCCATAATATATATTTTGACAGCTTAATTGAAATATAATTTATATGCCACAAAATTTATTCATTTTAAGCAAATACGTGATTTTTAATAAATTTATAGAATTGCATTGTCATCACTGCATTCTAATATTAGAAAAGTTCCATCATCCCAAAAGAAATCTTGTTCCCATTTACATTTAGTCATTCCTCATTCTTAGCTGCAGCTCCAGGCAACCACTAATCTACTTTCTGTTTCTAGATTTGCATATTCAGGACATTTCATATAAATGGAATCCTACTATGTGTGAACTTTTGCATCTGGCTTTTTTTCACTTCAGATAATGTTTTCAAGGATCATCCATGTTGTAGTATGCTATTTTTATGGTCAAATAACATTTGATTATATGGATATACTGTTTTTCTGTTTATTCAGTCATCAATTATTGATTATTTGGATTATTTGAACTTTGGAGTTAAATAGTTTGTGGTAGGATATATTTTGAAATATTTCATGAGATTTTTACCCTTACTTCTAATGTGTAGCCCTTTTCTCACCCTATTAGCTTAAGACATACTGTGTTCCTGCATTCCCAGAGAAAGGACAGTGTCGAGTAACACTCTCTCCACGTTCTGCGTGGAGTAGGGTTCGGTATCTGAAAGTGGAGCCGCACAACAAATGAAAGAAAAAGATACGAGATAATTTTGCAATATTGGGGGACCAGGCGGGCAAGTCCCGAAGGACTTCCTCCCTGTGCTTAGGTCTCACCAAGCTTTTATTGATCTGGGATGCACTCATAGCATAGCCCTTAGGCAGGTGACCCCATTAACAGGCAGACTAGCCCATCAGCAAGGATTTACATAATAATAAATGGGAATTAAGGGAACTAAGGTGGGGATGCTTCAGCTATTATTACCTAAATTAACTGGGTGGTTCCTAGATTAACTGGGTGGTGCAGTTCTGACCTTTGCTAGGACTTCAAAGGTTACTAGCTTTTGGGGGTCTCTGTTTAAACCCAGCTAGTGAAGACAATGAATGGACTCCGACAGGACAGGGTAGATGTCAAGTTGAATGTGATTAGGTTTCTCCTACTTTGCAGAATAAATTTAATATTAATTGGAAATTCCCAATTATAGATAATTTTCAAATTTTTATTTATTGTTTTTGAGTTGTGAACTAAAATCAGTATCCTCTATAGGTTATCCAGCCTTTATTTGAAAACCCTTATATTCAAAATGACTCTAAATTTAACATGCCTCAGTCCTCCATTCTCTACACCTTCCTGCTTCCACCAACTTCCTGTTCCCAACCTAGGGTCATTTTTGACTTCTCTCTTTCCCCAATTCCGCTCTTCACTCAGTTGTCAAATCTGGCCAATATTGCCCTAAAAAGTCATTAAAGTGCAGTCCCATCATTTTATGCATTTAACATTCACAAATTCAGCATAAGTGCAGAGAGAAGAGAGAGGTGACAATGTAAGTGCCACCAGTGTTCCTCTCCACCAGGGTTCTGTGAGCAGGACACAGAAAATGTGAACCTTCTGTCCATAGTGATTCTCCCAATTTCTGCCTGCATTCTATAGTGTTCTCTGTCACCCCCCTGATTCTGTCATTTAAAGATACCCCATTTAAAAAAAAAATTCAGGATGGCCCCCAGTTAAAAGCTAGCTGCTTCTTTTGGTGCTCAAGCAATAAACATCAATTAGTCCCAAGCTGGAGGAAAAATGGGCTGTGCTTGGCTCCAACGTAAGTATTTTTCTAAGATAATTTCAAGTAAAAATTACCATTATTGTATATACTTTTATTTTAATCACTAACACTAACATTAGATGGGGTTCCACTGGTCACCAGGAAAATTCAAATGCATTTTGAATGCACAATATTAGCACAATTCTACAAAAATAAACTTGAATAGCCATAACCGGTTTGGCTCAGTGGATAGAGCGTCGGCCTGCAGACTGAAGGGTCCTAGGTTCGATTCCGGTCAAGGGCATGTACCTTGGTTGCAGGCACATCCCCAGTGGGAGGTGTGCAGGAGGCAGCTGATCGATGTTTCTCTCTCATCGATGTTTCTAGCTCTCTATCTCTCTCCCTTCCTCTCTGTAAAAAATTAATAAAATATATTTTTAAAAAAATAAAAAATAAATAAACTTGAATAAAAATGAATATACATAGAGAACCATAGTTCATGCTTGCATTCCTAAGATGATTTTTTAAACCAAAGGGGCTGGTGCTTTCACCTTCCATTTACAACTTGCAGAGTCCCAGTCAGGCATCTGGTATTATCTCATCTGTCAGGTTGACTTATAGAGTACCGCACAACCTTAACAGCACACCTAAGATCTTGATCCCCTCTAGTTCCAGATCCCTATGTGGATGCAGCTGTGTAACTTGAGGATCAGACACCTGCAGGGCACAGAGAAGGCTCTGGCTAAATATTCAACTTCCTTTTAGCAGGCTAGTTTTTTTTATAAGACTAGTTTCTCTGTGCCTACAACACATGGCATAACAGCCAGGCAGGGAAAACCTTCAGGATATCCTGAGCAGAAATAAAAGCAATGTGAATGGCTTTGGTGGCATTTGCAAATTCCAAGTGAGATAGGACACATTTCTTTAGGTCCCCAGTAGCATACACAGATGAAGCACAGCAGAGGATGCTCAGGCTAGGAGTTAAGAGACTTGAGTCATTATACCAACTCTGTTAATAAAGGTATGATTCTGAGCAACTCATTTACTCTGCCAGGGCTCCAGTCAGTCATTCATTCACCTACTGAATAGAGATTTACTGTCTCACATTTCTCTGTATCTTTATGGTATAGATTCAATAAAATAATGAATGTAAAAGCACATTGCAAACTGTAAATTCTATGAAACTGTTGTTATTGGAGTTTATAATTCTAACACTGCTTTTTCCTACTTCCTCTCAACCTTTTCAACACCACTTTCAAAGTTAGCCTCCAGTGTTTTCTCATGCTCTATTTGGCCCTTAATTTGTCAATATTTTTAAATATATTTTTATTGATTTCAGAGAGAAAGGGAGAGAGAGATAGAAACATCAATGATGAGAATCAATAATTGCCTGCCTCCTGCATGCCCCCTATTGGGAATCAAGCCTGCAACCCGGGCATGTGCCCTGACCTGGAATCAAGCCATGACCTCCTGGTTCATAGGTCAATGCTCAACCACTGTGCCATACAGGCAGGGCTTAATTTGTCAATATTGATAACAGTGGATGTACTAAACCACAAACTGACTCAAATGTAATATATATTGAACTTTGATTTCCCCAAATAGAGAGTGGATAAAAGGACATTCCAGGATCAAACTCTTAATCTTCCATTACTCAACTGATGTCTAAATACTCTAAGTGGTTCTCTTTAAGGAAAAAAAGAAGTGGTTGCTGTATTGTGATGATGACTGAATCTCCAATTAAATTATTTAAGGCACATGATATTGACATTTTATTCCTACCTCTGATTACAATTAAAGGATTATGCTTGATCACCATGGCAGAGGTAGGAGGAAGAAACAGATTTGATTTTGTTTCCTTCTATTTTATTTTTTAAATCTTTATTATTGAAAGTATTATACATCCCCCTTTTTCCCCACTGAACCCTTCTAGCATGCCCCCACCCCCTGCCCCAGGCCTTCACCACCCTATTGTCTGTGTCCTTGGGTTATGCATATATACATACAAGTTCTTTGATCTCTTCCCATCCATCCACTCACCCCACCTTCCCTCTGAGATTGGACAGTCTATTCCATGCTTCTATGTCTCTGATGTTTCCTTCTATTTTAAAATGACTAATTATCACAGTACAAAAATCATCTCAATCGCAATGTCTCCCATTGCATGTGCCCACTCAACCAAAAGGCAAGTAGTATTTGTTGGGGTAAAGAATAAAGAGGATCAAAATTTCTGGGCAGTTTATCTGTCCCTGTCACTAATTCACTGCTTACTGTTTGACTATGAGATGATAATCTTTCATACTCAGTTTGTCCTTCTAGGGAATGGGTATAATACTGGAAGCTTTCCCTGACCCACAACGTCCTATCTGAAATCAAAGTGTACAAAAAAACTATTAGTGATCTGGCAAAGGGGTGTTGCTAGGTAAGTAGGATGCTTGTATGTTCCACTTGTCCTGGACAATCCAAACTTATGCCTATTGTCTCAGGGGAATTATTAATAACACTACCTTGCACTCTCAAAAGTGACCCAATTTGGACAATTGACTTTTTTTTGTCCTGTACAGCACAAGGAATCTTCAAGTAAACATTAATTGAGTACTTATTGATGTGGAAGCACCTGAGCATGAATTTACCTAAAGCAGTCATGGATTCTACTCTAAATAGACAAAGTTCAATATGCTGTCTACAAATATTTTACACAAAGTTGAAAGTCTCTTTTAAAGTGTGTGCATGTTCAGGATTGGGAAGAAATTATTTATAATTATTCTTGTATTCTTTCATAAATATTTTCAAGTACCTACTACAAGGCAAGTATTAGGGATACAACAGAGAATAAGACATAGACAAAGGGGTTACTAGAGGCTAGTTGGGGTTCTAATCAAGGGAGCACATAGGAGGGGCACAAAGGTTTTGGGTTGGAGAAGGACAGAGGAAGATTTGCTGAAAGAAACAATAGGTAAGATGAGATCTGAGAGAAGAGTAGGCATTAGTTAGGTGAAGCAATGTAGGGCAAGAAGGAGTGTTCTAAGGAAAGGATCCAGCATAAGCAAAGACTGAGAATTGTGAGATCATGGTAGGATCAGGGTATTAAAAATAGTTCATTATGGCTTGAGAATGGAATGTGGGGAGAATAAGAAAAAATGAGCATATAAGGGAGGAAGCAATGGAGCTAGCAAAACTTAGACCAATGTGGAGAGGGGCCATAATTGGGAGAAAGGAATGGAAATGCATTAGGGTATAGCAGAGCAGCAGGCAATCTATCCTAGACATTGATGACTTTATCCAAAGTCCATACAGACATTTTGAGCAAGGGATGGGCTGCCCAGAGCTGTGCTCAGGATGGTTGCTCTAAGCTGTGGGGCTGGGAGTGTGCAAGTTCACTGGTCCCTCTTAGCCTGCCTCATCACCTGTGGGTTAACCTGCATGTGTATACAAGTGTATGCATTTAGAAATCACTGAATCCCATCCTCCAACTTAATATGTGAGGAAACTGAACCTCTGGGCAAGGTTTGTACCCTACAGAGTACTTCGTAGCTATCTCTTTCCCCATCAGACCTTTATTTCTACTTTCTCAGAGCTAGGAAATCCCATCCCAATGAACAGACCTGCATAGAATGAAAGCCTGAAGACACCAAGGGTTAGGCCATAAATGGAGGGTGACATCAGCTCTCTTCTCAGATTGGGTGTGATGAGGACCCAGGTAGACAGAGAAGAATCAAGGGTCTACCATACCAGATGACCACTCATATGAAGAATGATATGCAGACATTAAGACCACTGGGGAGCTATTTAAAAGATATTCATTGTATCATACAGCATTTTTAGTTGTAAGAAGTGAATTAGACTCTGACAATAAAAACCAAAAACTACATTTATTAAACAGATGTTGAGGAGCTTCTACAGTCTACTTTGAGAACAAATAATAGGTTCAAAAGCTATACAATCACGAGTGATGCTATTTAATCTTTCCCACGGTGACTGCCAAAGCCACAACTGGCCTGTATCACTGGATCCCCAGTACTAGCTGCTGGCGTTAGAACTGCCACCATGTTGCCTCTGGGGCCTGGAATTGGTCAGTCTGCTCTGCTTCCTTGAATCACTATGTAGTCCATGACTGGTGCAAATACATGGAACTGGCAGAGCCTACTCCACGTTCTAATTGTAAGGAGGAGTGAGAAATTAAGTCTCTGTCATTTTCAGCTTTTATATGGAAGACAAACTTTGCTTCATAAAATGGGAGATTGTCCAAGGGTGAAGGAGAAGATTCAGATGCTGAGACACAAAAAGAAAAACAAATGTTCATTACACTACAAAGCAAGGGACATGAGAACATTATCCTGGAAATGCAAAGGAAAAACAACCTCCTGGATGTGATTTACCTGAGGAAACAGAAGAAAATGTTAAGAAGTTTTTGGCATTCTCTAAAAGTTTAAAGGCAATGTCTTTTTGAAACAAAAATATAAGTAACAAAGAGAGAATCCAATATGAAAAGACAATAGGATAACTATCATGGGAAATGGGCAAAATAGGAAATATTTAAAAGAAATTTAGAAAATGCAGTAGCGGAATTATCATGCACATTGGGGGCAAGAAGTGAGAGCAGAAATAACCTGGAAAAATCCAGTCTATGATATAGAGGATAAACTTGAACCTCTTCTAGATTACAGAGAAAAGCCTAAAGAGATTAAAATAAAAAGAGAAAATTATCTATGTAAGACAGGGGTCAGAAACAGATTCTTAGGTAATTCCTATGCAATGTTACCATCTGAAAAACATTGATTGAACACATACTCTACAGACCAAAAACAGAACTAATCTAAGAACTCAGGAAAGTCAAGTGATGGCTTCAATGATGGACAGAATGCTCTGTGAACTGTTAATGGAACCCCCACCTTGTTGGAAGGTCCCTGAGGAGAATGGTTAAGATCACCATGATTGAACAGGTGTGACATGCCTCTGTAAGAATATGGAGGTTGGTGCCCTCTGGCAGCAGCATCTGGATCAAAGGTTCCCTTTTATCCCTTTCACTGTGGCCTTTTCTCTTATGAGATTAACTAGAGGCCCCATGCACAAAAATTTGTGTGTGTGTGTGGGGGGGAGGCATCCCTCAGCCTGGCCTGCCCCCCTCACAGTCCAGGAGTGCTCAGGGGATGTCCTTCTGACAGCTTAGGCCTGCTCCCTGCTCCCTCTGCGTGAGATGACTGAGAGATCAGAGGAAAGCACCACCCTCATCACCCCACTGCTGCTGCCACTGACAACCCTCGGCCCTTGCTTCTTAGTGCTGGCCCCACCCCACCCCCACAGGTGGGTGGGGGGCAATCTGGGGCCAGGCTGGCTGTGGGAAGGGCTGTGGGAGGTTGAGGCACATCAGGTCGCACCCTGTCCAGCCTCTGCGGAGGCATGGCACTGGGACCGGCTCAAGCTGTGCCTCTGTGGTTGCCTCTGTGGAAGGGGCAGCATTGGAACCAGGATCATGCAGCCCACTCCCCCACTGCCTCTGCAGAAGGGGCCACAGTGCTGGACCAGCCTGCATGGAGGACTCTCCCGTGCCAACTCTGGGAAAGTGGCATGGCCCTGCCCTCTCGTGCGGTCCTGCCCTCTCCCATGGTGCTGGGCTCTCTCACAGCCTTTGTGAAAGGGGCCTCGGCGCTGGACCGGCCTGCGCCACAGCCTCTCCTGCACCACCAGCCCTCGGCCCTCGCAACTGTTGTGGCTTTGTCTGGAAGGATGTCCGGAAGATGTCCAGCCTACTTAGCATATTACCCTTTTATTAGTATAGATACTATACTTGAACATAAAAATTTATCTTGTAGTACTAATTTCTCACATGAGACTTAATACTAGAGGCCCAATGCATGAAATTCATGCAAGGAGCTCGGCCCTCACAGCCATGGTGGCTTGCCTCAACCCTCGCAGCCCTGGCTTTGTCCAGAAGGTCATCCAGAAGGATGTCTGGTCTTATTAGCATATTATGCTTTTATTATTATAGATTACTGAGATAACCAATTAAGTATGATTAGAACAATGTTTCTTTTAAAAATCAAAATAGCTATGTCTGTTAAAAATATGTAGCACATTACTACATAATAGAAAGTATTTCTTTTTAAATTTTTTAAAAAATCTTTATATTGTTTAAGTTTTCTTGAATGAGTGATAAA
The DNA here is from genome assembly GCF_000147115.1 of Myotis lucifugus. Classification (NCBI taxonomy): domain Eukaryota; kingdom Metazoa; phylum Chordata; class Mammalia; order Chiroptera; family Vespertilionidae; genus Myotis; species Myotis lucifugus. The sequence continues at coordinate 6,898,995 of NW_005871062.1, forward strand.
TACAGATTTCTAAAGATAAACTTTAACAAAATCTTTTCTATCATCATGAGGGTACCCAAACAGCAAAGCAAATCATAATTTATATGTGAAATTATCCCCAAGCCTTCCTTTCCAGCATTATCTCTCACTGTTCCCTTCCTACACCCTGTGTTCTAACAAACCTACCTCATGCTTTTCTATCTCAGTGCCTTTGCTCACTAAGAAATTCACCTCCCCCAGCCTACCAAAAAGATCTGTAGTTGTAAATTTAATATCTCCTCAAAACCAGTTCAGGAGATACCTTCTCCAGGAAGACTTTCCTGATAGAACCATTGGTATTCTAACCCTCCTTCAACTCTCTGGCTTTCTCTCAGGTGTTTAACACTTTATATCTCATCTATATATATATATAAAAAGGCAATGACCATGATGACTGAAATGACCGTTCGACCGGTTACCATGCGGTGCTATCTTAGATGCATAGACACAGGTAAAGTCTATGAGTGAACTAAGAATGAACAAGACAAATGTTTGCTTTCATGGAGCTCACACTGTAAGGTTAGGTCAGGGATAAGAATTCAAAATTGCCACCAGCACAGACCTGAGGTGCTGCTTCTCAGAGCAGCCAAAGATACACCCAGTAGCGGACTGGGGGTGTGACTGAAGGGCTGGCGCTGACGTGAAGGCAGGGCCATTCTGGATTTCCCAGAGGAGCCAATGGCTGCCTAGGAAGCAGAGCTTTTGATGCTGACTGGCATAGAAACCGACCAATCAGAACCTAATCTGGGTGAACTGCGAATGCAGAACCTAAGGTGGGGGCTGAGGAGGGGTTTTAAGGGCAATAGCTGTTTGGTGTAAGGTGTAAGAAAGTGGTTCCATTTTTCAACAATCAGTTTGGCAGTATAGTGCATACAGCTGGCTATCAGTCCAGATATAGGTGTTATGTATTTTTGTCTGCAAAGAGCATCTCCTTCTGATGAAAAAAGCTCCCCCGCCCCATTTAAGCAATCCTATCCTATATAATATATCTATACTAATAAAAGGGTAATATGCTAATTAGACCAGGTCGATTGGCCATCTTCCAGACTTCCAACTTCCTTCCTGGACAAAGCCATGGTGGTGCGGGCTGAGGCAGAGGCAGTTAGGGACAATCAGGCCAGCAGGGGAGGATAGTTGGAGGCAAGATCAGGCCAGCAGGGGAGGGCAGTTGGGGGCAACCAGGCCTGCAGGGGAGGGCCTTTGGGGGTGACCAGGCTGGCAGGGGAGGGCTGTTGGGGGCGACCAGCCCGGCAGGTGAGGGCCATTGGGGGCAACCAGGCCAGCAGGGGAGGGCCGTTGGGGGCATTAGGCAGGCAGGCAGGTGAGTGGTTAGGAGCCAGTGGTCCTGGATTGCGAGAGGGATGTCCGCAGGGATAGGGCCTAAACCAGCAGTTGGACATCCCCTGAGGGGTCCCAGATTGGAGAGGGTGCAGGCAGGGCTGAGGGACACCCCCTCCATGCACGAATTTAGTGCACCAGGCCTCTAGTATTGTTATATTAGTAGTAATAATAGTAGTGACAGTAGCAGTAATATTCTAATGTCTTTGTTGTACTGTGAGCATTTGAGTCCTTTTGGAAGTTTAAAAATACCTTGATTAGAGTTAAGTATCAGTAGGTGATTGTTTAGTGCAGTGATGGTGAACCTATGACACGCGTGTCAGAGGTGACACGTGACTTCATTTTTTTGGTTGATTTTTCTTTGTTAAATGGCATTTAAATATATAAAATAAATATCAAAAATATAAGTCTTTGTTTTACTATGGTTGCAAATATCAAAAAATTTCTATATGTGACACGGCACCAGAGTTAAGTTAGGGTTTTTCAAAATGCTGACACGCCGAGCTCAAAAGGTTCACCATCACTAGTTTAGTGAATGATTAACAATTTGTCCTAACAGTTGAAACAGATCCAAAAGATTGTGGAAACATTATGCCATTTCTTCTCTGATTTTTTTACCAGCTGTGTAGCAATGCTTTGAATTTGGTTAGTAGAGCAACCCAATTTAAGTATCAATAGCTTTTTAAGCTTGACAAATAGAACCAAGAAAATACTTAAGTGTTCCCTTTTGAAAAACACCAAAAAAACATGGTATCTTTCTTTATTTAGAACAACTTACTATCTTACCTTGGGCAACTGCTTCCTGGGCTCCAGAGGAAGTTGGCTCTAAAATTAGAAGAAATGAGTTTGGATTAAGACCTCTCTAAGGCCCCTTTCAAATTTAGCCTTCTCTAATCCTAAAATGATTGGCTTTTAGGGACTTCAGTTGCTATGTTCAATCCGATGCCTTCTTGATACTCACATCATCTATTCTCTGCTATTGTATTATTTTTTTCTTTCCAGAAATACCTAAAACCAAAGGCTTTCTCCCTGATGGTTTGCTTTCTCAAGTGGAGACATGCTTTCCACAAGCTGTCCCAATTGACCTTTCTCCTAGCTGCCAGTGCATGGGCCCCCATGACTCAGCAATCCCAGCCTCTGAAGGAGCCTGTCATCATGACAATCAACAATAAAATTTCCTCACACACTAGTTCTAAGTTAGGCAAGTACCATTTCCTTTACAATATGTATCTCCAGCTCCAGCTAAATAACCACATTTTAATACATTCAGTGGAAATGTTATTGATAATCTACTTTGTACACTGTTATACCTGGTAAACTTTGGATTATGCATAACACACAATCTACCATAATCTAGACAACTAACATTTCTTTCCAATTTTATGTTTATGGGTGGTTTCCACATATCTGTATAATATATTGTCCCCTAGAATGCATAACAGTGATTGTTGAATTGACTTTCAAATGTGTTGTAGTTAAGAAGTATCAAGAGAGCCTGCTTTGTTGTGGCCAACACCGAGCAGGGTCCAATAGCCTGCACGGCTGCATGGATAGAGACAGGGCCATTCCACTTTGCTATTCAATCATAGGTGATCAGTCAGTATATCCATACAGCATCTCAAACACCCAAGTTCTAATCAAAATTTTCTCTCTATCCAGTCTTTCTAGATTTCTACCTCCCCAGCCAGAAATGTCTTCCCCCTTCTGAATACCCATAGAGACTTTTCCTATATATTATCTATTACATTTTAATTTTTATTATATTTTTAAATTTGTCATTATATTTTTTTTCTTCCTCTTCATGTTTTATATGTGATATTACTCTGTAATTATAAAAGCCCCATGGTTCATACCAGTATGTGGAGCCAGGGACATCTGTGTTAAGGGCAGGAACTGTATGCATAAGTCACATGCCCCTTGAAACACAGTAGATCATAGTGGATAGGATCCCAGGTGCTGGCATGTCAGGCTTCCCAGGTTCACATTCCAGCTCTGCCACTTACAAGGTAGGCCTTTGGCAAGTCACCTAACCACTGTGAATGTAATGTATAAATGGGGATGGAACAGTACTTGTCTCCTAGGCTTACTATGAGCTTAAATGAGTCGACATGTATAAGTACTAAGAGTGCCTGGAACTTGGTATGTGCTCTGTGTGTCAGCTGTTATCTCCTATGACACTCTGTGCCCAGGAGCTGCTTTGTGACTGAATATGTTAAACCATCCACAAACAATCCTATTGCTGTGTAGCACAACCACATGCATAGTCAATAATATATTTCTCAGGGGCTTTAGGGGAATGAATTGATTTAGTCTAATAAATCAGAGCCCTCTGTGATCTTTCCAAATCATATATACTAGTACATACATTATTTCATTTTTATGTTTTTACAGCAATTAACCACTTTCTTCTCTCTGTGACAAAGTTCATTCATGGACCATGTCATTGTTGTCAGCAGGCAACAAGCACAGGGCATTTCTGAAGGCTTCATGGGTTCAACCATGCCATGGGTTGAGAGTCCCCCAGCAGAGGAACTTTCACGGCTCATTTTCCAGTGACATGTGACAAACTGGAATCCTAACAGATGCCTCAGTGAGTGAGGTGAGTGAGTGCACAGGCCAGACATGAGAAGCTGTGGACAAGTTAGGCTTTATGGCAATAGAGACAAATGAAGGACTCAGATTAATTTTTATTTTCTCTACAGCTTGTATGTATTCTGGTTCCCAAACTGCATTTTTCACACACCATACCTTGTTTAGATATCAGAGACTAAGAAATCCAAATGTAATATCTTTAAGCAAAAACCAGCATTAGTTAGCATGGTTGCAAAGATGGCCACAATAATCTCACCTATCCCTTTATGCACATGCCTTTGCACTTTCACTTTGTCATTCTTCCATGGGAAGGTGGAATCCACTTAACTATCATTTGAATCCAGGCTAGCCTTGTGATTTTGACCAATAGAAGAATACAACAGAAATAATATTCTGCAACTTCTGAACCTAGGGTTCAAGAAGACATGCAGCATCAGCTGCACATGAAAAAGCCTGAGCTAGCCTGCAAGGTGCTGGAGACCCACAGCCTGACTAAAAGCCAGCACTAATCAGCTCCAGGTGGATCTTCCAATGGACTGTAGCTGCATGAGTATAACCAGGCAAGTTCATCAGAATGACCACCCCACTAAGCCCAGTCCAAATTACTAACCATGAGAATTGTGAGCTAATAAATGACTATTTTAGGCCACTAAATATTGAACTGGTTTGTCACACAGCAAAGACTAACTGACACATAATAGCACATGTCACTGAAAGAAAAATCTGCACTTTAGTTTAGTGAAGATATTTGGACTTTTGGCAAGTCTCCTGGACCTTTTAAAAGGAGTCTGAAATGAATGTGATCATAATAAGAGGGTAGGCACAAGCTCACTACGGAGAAAAAAAGTAAGTAATGGGTGGTTCCAAGGGATAGAGTTTTCACCGCAGAAGCTCTGTTTTTCTGGTGGGGATGAGTTAAGTACATACTGAATTTATAATGAATTGGCTGTTCAAAATGATTCAGAATAATCTTTACATTTATAATCCAGTTTATAGGTTATCAAATATTTTCAACTATAATATGTCTTATGGCTTGGAATAAAAAACTTGTTAAAGCTTACTAGGGCCATACATTCAGGGGTTTTCAAACTTGACATCACCAAGGTAGAAGTGACCTGGAGGCTGTCATCCAAACCTTCCCTTTTATCATTGTTAAATATTATTGGCCCAACTGAGATTTGATTTGAAGAAAGAATTCAGTGGCTACAAATGAGTGTAATGACACTCACGTAGCACAAACATCTCACACACAGAAACTAAAGTGAATAATCAGTCACACCCACCCACCTAAACACACATGAACTCCTATCTCCAGACTTCTTTACCACAGATTTTACAGCTCCAATGTAATCTCCATTTTCCACAGATGAGGGACTTGGGCTCAGAACTTGCTTGAGATCCTTGAGACTGGGCAAGGCTCTAACACAGGGGTGGGCAAACTTTTTGACTCGAGGGCCACAATGGGTTCTTAAACTGGACCGGAGGGCCGGAACAAAAGCATGGATGGAGTGTTTGTGTGAACTAATATAAATTCAAAGTAAACGTCATTACATAAAAGGGTACGGTCTTTTTTTTTTTTAGTTTTATTCATTTCAAACGGGCCGGATTCGGCCCACGGGCCGTAGTTTGCCCACGGCTGCGAGTCTAACACAACTTCACTGTGTCTAAACCCAGATCTTTCACCCTTGCCAATAATGTTTGGGAACTGGTAACTCTGTTGGGCTAAAGCTCAACCACAGGAAAATTATACACTATATAGTATGTATAATTGCCCACCTGTTATGGTCACCAGAAACCAAGATTTATGATTAATTTTTAGAGAATGAACTAGCCTATATTTTAACATTTTTGTAGAAACCCTTTGCCCTAATGTTAGAAAAGCAATGGCTCTCTTCCTTCAGCAATCCACAGAAGAGGAACAAACTTGTCCTTGTGACCCCAGAGATATAGAAGTAGAATCAAAGTTGGAAGTAGCAGGAGGTAGGTTGTAGCTTACAGTTTTAAAAAAATGCTTTAACAAAAACAAAACAAAATAACCTAATTGCTGTGACAAAATTGGCAGCTCTGGTCCCTAAGGTGTCTAGAATGGTGCCGATGGGACTCCAGGGCTAGTTAGGAGGCTGGATAATCTGACATCTAAGATTCCTATAAGGAAGTTTATGAAGGCTCTGGTCCTTGCTCTTCAGTAATGAGGATTACTGCTTTTATTGACTCTTTGAAAAATCTTGTTTCCAAAGTAGAGGCCTACTGCATCTGTTTTTCTAAACATTGAGGAGCCCTTTATTCAGGACTCTTTGAGAACATAAAGAACATTTGTTCTGCCCAGTTGCCAGCGTGGCTCAGTGGTTGAGCGTCGACCTATGAAGCAGGAGGTCATGGTTCGATCCCTGGTCAGGGCACATTCCCAGGTTGAGGGCTCAATCCCCAGTGTGGGGCATGTAAAAGGCAGCCGATCAATGATTCTCTATCCTATTGATATTGCTATTTCTCTCTTCCTCTCCCTCTCTGAAATCAATTACATATATATATATATATGACATTTGTTCTGACTAGTCTGGCACCTGAAATTCACCAGTCCTTCAGATGGGCATATTGCTTTCCCAAAAAATATTTATAGTAGGGTCTGCAAGGGTCTCAAATATCCCTGGCCAAATATCTTTCGTATTGGGGAGACAGGCTTCTACAAGAGGAAAAGTCTCCTTGTGATTTTGTCTATTTCACTTCTCTCATACATGCCAAAGTAGGAAGAAGTGAGGTGGAGAGGAGACAGAAAAGGAAGGAAACTTGTACTGATCCTTCAGGGAACACTAGGCACTGGGCTAGGGGCTTTGTAAATGTTATCTTCTTTAATCTTCCTGATAACCATAGAGACAGTGAGTTCTATTCTGTCTATTTTGCAGACAGGTAATTCAAAGCTCTGAGAAGCTAACTTGTCCACAGTCACATTGCTAAAAGGGATAAGCTGGCTCTAAAAGCCCAATTTTCACCCCAGCAGCCCCATAGGAAGGTTTGGGTGAGAATAGTGCAATTTCTTTACTGGAGTTCAAAAGAATGATGCATTAGTAAACTTTAGCCACTTAATCTGTGTCATACACACAAACCCTCACCACCTCAGGAAGTCCCAAGGAAGGGAAAACTGTTCTAATTCAGTGGAAAGCCCACTGGGTTGACCAAATGCCCTTTTCCACTCTGAGTCTGCCCACTTGTAAATGGGATTTGGACTATTTGCTTTCTTAGGTCCTATTTCTAGCTCTGAAAAATTTTCCATGGGCTCAGTCAAAGAAAGTATTACCTGAGTAATATGTGTTAAGGAAATTCTTTCAATTGCAGAGAATCCCTATCTCTGCAAGTTTTAATTTTAAACTCTTTTTTTTTTCACATGCCTACTTGGTAAGAGTAGAGGTGTTAGAATGGGAACCTTTATTTATTCCCAGGGTGTTTTGGCATAAACAGGACCTGCAGTGAGAGCTTCCTCCACTCAGGAGCCTCGAAGACACCTCTTCAAGGGGCAGGAACAGAGTCCTACTCAGCCTTTGCTGAGAAGGTAGCACCTGCTAGGTAGAACCGGAGGTGACAAGGAATGGGGTGGGAGACAGCTGGGAAGAGCACAATATTAAGCATCAAGAGATGCTGTTCTAGCGTGGGACCCAACTCAAAGTGTGATGTTGAGCAGGACACGGTTCTTTCAGGCCTCCAGTTTCTCAGGTCTAAAAGGAGGTACTCGGGCTGAAAGATGGTTAAGGAACCTACTAGATGGTCTGTGCATAATTGTGTAACTTTATTCACTGGTTCTAAACTTTAGTCCTTTAGAGTTAGATTTGAAAATATGACTTTTGGACCCTCTTTCAGCTTTACAGATCATTGTGAGCTAGTCTAGTCCACCTAGGAGTTAGCTGCCCTGTGGATTATCTGATTCAAGATTCAAACTCTAGGAACAGAATCAGATTTTGTTCTTTATAGAGGAAAAAGGCATTATTGAGAACTAGAGGCCCAGTGCGCAAAATTCATGCACTGGGAGGGGGGTGTGTGTGTCCTTCAGCCCAGCCTGCACCATCTCCAATCTGGAACCCCTTGGGGGATGTCCAGCTGCCAGTTTAGGGATCGGGCCTAAACTGGCAGTCGGACATCCCTCTCACAATCCGGGACTGCTGGCTCCCAATTGCTCGCCTGCCTGCCTGATGGCTCCTTAACCACTCCCCTGCCAGCCTGATCAATACCTAACTACTCCCTTGCCAGCCCGATCGCCCCCAACTGCCCTCCCCTGCCAGCCCAGTCACCCCCAACTGCTCTCTCCTGCCGGCCTGTTTGCCCTCAACAGCCCTTCCCTGCTGGCCTAATTGCCCACAACTGCCCTCCCCTGCCAGCCATCTTGTGACCACATGGGCATGGCCATCTTGTGACCACATGGGGGTGGCCATTTTGTGCAAGGGTGTGACAGTCAATTTGCATATTACCTCTTTATTATATAGGATATGTGAAGAACCAACTGGAAAGCACCTAGAATTAGACAAGAATAGCTCTGAGGAGATTACCCATTGATCACGGAGGGGCTCACTGCCCCTCACACACATTCTAGATTGATCTAGATGTAACTGAGTCTTAAGAAGACCAGAGAAAGCTGCCACCCTCAGCCCTTCTCTCAGTCCTTCCCTTTGGTGCTCAGCCCAAGTCCTGAGTTTCCCAGCCTGAGAGACTTCAGTGGGTCACAGCCAGCTGAGAGGCACAGCTGGACAGGACCAGAGGTCTCTAGCACTTGGAAAGCATTTTCATTCAACCTGTTATGAGGTTGTAGTCCATTTTCCTGCCAAGTCTAAGAATCCTTCCAGAGTGTCCCTGACAAATGGTTGCTCCCTTTTTGTTTCAACTTTTCCAGCAACTAGAAACACATTGCTTCAAATGTGGCAGCTGGTCCCATTCTCAGACAGCAATTAGTTGGAAAGCAATACCACGATAGCAGTGTCTCCATAACTGGGTAAAGGATGTCATTCTATCTCATTCTCTTGTATCAAGCTCCCTAAGGAAGGATTTAATTAAGAACTTCAGAATAAATGAAAATTGTTGGCTGCAAGTAACATAAACAGACTGGTTATCTCATGTGAAAGGATACTATATTGAAGGGATATTAGAGAATTACAAACTAAGTGGGAAGCTAAAAGAATGAGCCTGGGCAATACGCAAGATGTATAGTCAAGGTGGTAAGTCAGAACAGTTTAGTCCACATGTAGGTGCTTTTATCTGCCTGACCTACAAATGTTTCCTCCATCTGCTCCTCATTCACTAAAGATTCAACGTTCTGGGTGAAAGTAGGTGATTGGCTAACTTCAAGTCATGTGGTTCAGACTTAGGGAATTTATGTCAGCCCTTCTTCTAAAGAGGTGACCATAAAGCTTTTGCCATTGAACTCTCTGAGCACATATATGTATACTAGAGGCCTGATGCACAAAGTTTCGTGCAAGAATGAATGGGCCTTCCTTCCCCTGGCTGCCAGCACCCCCTTTGCTCTGACCTTCTGCCTTCGCTCTGGCCCAGAGCCACCTTTCTGCCTTCGTTCAGGCCTGGAGCCACCTTTCCGCCTTTCCACGCTGCCCAGAGGCCCGGAGCGACTGGGGCGGTGCGGAATGCCTGCATCATTGCCATGGCAACAATGCCTGCTCAGAGCCTGTGTATGCAAATTAACCTGCCATCTTTGTTGGGTTAATTTGCATACTCACGTCTGATTGGCTGGTGGGCATCATGAAGGTATGGTCAATTTGCATCTTTCTCTTTTATTAGTGTAGATGCCTTACCTTTTTGTAACCTAATTGTGCTTTGTGCTGATGAAGTGCTCACCACCTGTCTCCATAGAGATACATAGTCCTCCTCCAAAAGACTATTTTGGAAAGGTGAAGAAATGAATTCTGCCACCAAATCCAGTTGTACCTTGCAGCTTATTAATGCCATATAGAACTTTACCTTTCTATTACCTGCACTAAAACACACCAGTATTACTTAATGAACTTTTAAATTGGGTCTTTAAAATAGTAATGCAATCAGACTCCTCATTTGATTCATGCACAAAAACCAGCAGAAAGGCTGAAAGGAAAAATGTGAATCACAGTTTAAGTAGATGCTTTTCAACTGCTCTATAAGACAAACAGATGTATTAATTAACACATACTTTAGGGCATGTTTTTTACTTAAATGAAGGAAGGAGAACAGAATATCATCTCACCTGAAGCAATAAGAAAGATTTGAACTCTGATCCCAGAAACAAAATGTCATCTTGTTTTCAAAAATGCCTGATTCTTAGAACAATGAATCATGGGCTTAGAGTGGGCTCTGAAGGCCTGAACAGGCTGGAGAAATGATCTCTGGATTTATGTAACAAGGAAGCTGTTGTCTAAGAGGCATAGAAGAAGTACACTACAGCCTTAGTAATGTGGGGGAAAGCCTTGAAACACAGATACATCTGAATAAATCCAGTAGTCATAGAGCTAAGACATTTTAAAAGGTCTTTAGAAACACAAGTGTGCTCTTATGTGGCCAGAACCTAAGTATAATAAGATTTAGACTGAGGGTAGAGGTGAAATTCTGGGTGTACATGGCATTATGTTAAGTGTTATGGAGATACTAGAAATGACAGGGTCAAAAAAAAAATGACAGGGTTTCTGTCTTGTAGATTTGAAGGGATCACACAGACACAGGCATAAATTTTATGTAGCACTAGAGGCCTGGTTGGGGGTCCCTCAGCCTGCGCCCTCTCGCAGTCCGGGAGCACTCAGGGAATGTTGGACTGATAGCTTGGGCCTGGAGGGAGCGGGCCTAAGCCGTCAGTCAGACATCCTTAGCACTGCCATGGAGGTGGGAGAGGCTCCCACCACCACCACTGCACTCGCCAGCTATAAGCCCGGTTTCTGGCTGAGCGGCACACACCCTGTGGGAAGGCACTGACCACCAGGAGGCAGCACTTGCATTGAGTGTCTGCCCCCTGGTGGTCAGTGCTCATCACAGCGACTGGTCATTCTGCCATTTGGTCAATTTGCATATTAGCCTTTTATTATATAGGATCTTTTCTCATTATGGTAAATCAGTGTGTGTATTTTCTTTTTAAATATTTGTGTTCCCTATCAATGCGGGAGACACGCTAATTTTATATGTTTATTGATTTTTAGAGAGAGAGGAAAGGAAAGGGAAAGAGAGAGAGAGAAACATCAATGTGAGAATGAAACATCGATCAGCTGCCTCCTGCATATTCCCTACCTGGGATCAAGTGTGCAACTCAGGCATGTACCCTGAACAGGAACTGAACAGGCAACCTTTTGGTGCCAGGAATATACCCAACCAACTGAGCCACCCCACCCAGGGCTGGTGTTTTATTTTCACTAAAGGAAGAGAAGAACACTTTTCCTTAGAATGATGATCATGTAGCACTTTCTTCCTAAATTTCTTTGGCATCCAGCCCCACCCATCTTGGGTAATTATTTGTAGGTAGATCTTATCTTATTGGACTTGGGCATGAGAAAAAGAGTATGTCCCATTCCTTTCTTTTTCTTTTCCCCACAATGCTTGCCTAGCACAAAGAGGATTTTCAGTGAGTGTATGCTGAATGAATGAATCATGAAACAAAATAAAGAAGACATAGGGCTTCTTGTAGTCTAGGAAGAATTCTACCAGATCACTCTAGACAAGCTGTGTGAACCTGGAAGGTAAATTCATGTCTCTGGGGCTTTCCTATAAAATGAACAGGAAATGTGTTGGCTAGATTGGGGGTGGTAAATAAATTTCACTTTACATACCTGCTAAGATTGGTAGTGGCTGAATTGAACTCTGATTTGAGAAGAATTTAAAGGCCACATCTGGGCTTTGCCAAGAAGAGACCTGTGATCGATTAGCCGTGCCTCATGGGCACTGGAGTAGCAAGTGGTTGCAAGTGTTATCTCTCAGTCACAAGATGTGTGCATCTAGGATCTTTTCACTGTTACTCAAATCGGGAGCTTCAATGCGAAAGTAAGATAGACATGACCAAGGAGACAGTCAACTTCTCTGGGCTCTTAGATTGGAGGCTCTTTTTGGCCAGATTACACACTTCTTTCATGGGCGGCAGGTTGTTGCAGGACATTTTGAATCTTCTATGCATCTGATAACCCATATGCTCTGCTCACCTCTAGGTTGTTGTATTTTCTTTGCTTTAGAGAATGAGGAAGTAATTAATTTGTAAAAGAACAACATTAACAGAATGTCAAAGGTAAGGGGGGAGTCATTCCCAGCCCTTCCATGTAAATATGCTCTAACCCTCCAGGCAGTTCCCTCAGAAACTCATGTTTATCAAGTACGCAAGTGAAACTGAGCAGGGAGGACTATGAGATTGTCTGGATTTCCAAATGCAGACTGATGAATCCTGATGTGCCTACTAACAACCACATCACATGCCTGTTTTAGATATAGCTCTCAAGGTTTTACCCTAGAAAAAAATGAGTCAAAATCTTGATTCAGGAGGAATATTTATGCTAAAAAATTTCCAACATGATTCTGACAGGAAGCCAGGATTGGAAAGCACTGTTTTTGATGGCTGAATCATAGTCTAAAAGTCTCTGTAAACGGTGAACACGGTGAACAAACAAGATAAAGTGTCAGAGACAAAAGTAAATTCCTCAACTTTACATAACAAGAACTGGAAAAACCTAAGCTGACCAGCATGTGTAATAAATCTCTGGTATTTGTGTGAATGTAAGCTCAGGATGAACTAACTCTGAGACATAGCCTCCCAAAATGGTCACAGTGATATTAGGCTGAATGCATACCCATGGGAGATCCAAAGCAGGATAGAAGTTTAACCTTTCTTAGTTTGTACTCTCAGAAGACAACTGGATTATGTTCTTGATTTAATAGTAACAAATGTTACACTTAGTAGTAGTATTTAGTAGCAGTAATATTTTTTTATGGAGCACTTCATCATTTACAGGCTTTCTGTGTCCATTTTAAATATATTTTTATTGATTTCAGAGAGGAAGGAAGACAGACAGAGAGATAAAAACATCAATGATGAGAGAATCATTGATTAGATGCCTCCTGCAAGCCCCACACTGGTTATCTAGTCTGAAACCAGGGCATGTGCCCTTACCGGGAATTGAACCGTGGCCTTTGGGTTTATAGGTCGGTGCTCAACCACTGAGCCATGCCAGCCAGGCCTGTGTCCATTTTATTTATTCTAAATAAAAAGTTCAGTCCAGCTGTGTGGATGGAATATAGTCATTGGTGGATATACAACTCAAACCTAGGTCTTTTATCAACAATTTCCATGTCATCATTGACAATTTGAAGAATTTACAGACCAGGAGACTAAGATAGATGAAAACCATTCTCATTAGAAGAAAGAGTTAAGGCCTTTCCCGTTGCCTCCAAAGTCTGGTGGGTTTCCATGGGGAAAGAGAGAACAGACTTGCCATAGGAGGCCTCAGAGGACAGACCTGGCCAGTGGTAGAAGTCACAGGGAGACAGACCCAATATATTTATTTTTTTCAAAGTTCTCTAAGATGCAATACGCTGTCTTCAGGCAGAGGCTGGAAAACTCTTTATCAGGAATGTCCAGAAGTTGGGACTTGGTGACTTCAGAGGTCCTAGAAGGGACCCGGGGTTGGTGTGAAACCCAGGACCATCCAATTTTTTGATGATCAAGGTTATAAGAACAGCTCATCTGGAGGTAGAAATTATGAGGGAGAATGGTTACCTCACATGTGGAAGCTTCCACTCTGTGCCCAATTGGCCAAGAATCTCCCCCCTTTGCCATTTGACCTATATTGGAGAACCCCATGTGTTAGGCTGAGCTGAAACACTGAGGGCAGCCTGATTTCCCTTATGCTTTAGGCAACCACAGCCTCTTTCCTTTTACAGCTGTTTGATGACTGTGATTTAGTTCTTGAACCACGAATCCCCAGAGCTAGAAGACACTTAGAGGCCATTTGGTCCAACCTGCTTACCTTGTAGATGGGAAAGCAGAAAATGAGATATGTGACTCGAATCACAAATACCATTACATATTAGGGTTGGAAGAGAATCTTAGAAAACCTCTGATCATGCCCCTTAATTTTCCAGAGACCTGAGAATGGGAGTGATTGCCTATGATCACAAAGTCAGTTAAGACATGGTTATGGCAGTCCCTTATCTCTCAACATGGTGCTCTTGTTGGTTACACATCCCACCTCCTGCTTTTCAATGAGGATCTGTTCTTCCTTGTGGGGAGCCGATATAGGATTAAGCCATGGACTGACCTGTTGGCAAAGTCACAAACAAGTCCCAGCTTAGAGGGCACAGTCCTCTTAAGCATAATTAGGCTTGACCTTATGATGCTCCCTAGATCTTATCTGGGAAGCTAATGGGCTGAGGGAAGTGCAGCAAGAACAAGAACAAAAACAAGTGAAACTCATAAGAACAAAAACAAGTGAAACTCACAAGAACAGTGTAACTATGGTCAAAACAAGTGAAAACTCACAAGAACAGTGTAACTATGGAAACCACTACCTTGTTTACCTCCGGCTATAAAATAAAGGCTCAGCTTGCCTCGGAATCTTTCTCTGTGGCCTCAGCCAGGCACAGGAAGATCCACGGAGACTAAAGAGAGCTAGAGAGTTCTGAACGCTGTCTCCGTGTAAAACATTCTTCGCCGACTCCGTCCACACCTTTGGGAACCCCTGGACCCCCGAGGCTGGACTCCGGCACTTCCTATCTGTTCCACTAGAGGCAATGCCTTCAACCGTAGGATGGCGAGTGGCTAGAGCTGCCATCCCTATCATGCACAGCACCACCTTCACTCCATGCTGGGCCTTGGGAAGGTGTGCAACGTTAGCATGGCTACAGGCAGAGTTCTCTAAGCATGCAGGAAAGTAGTATAAGTGTTTTATAAGCTGTCACATCACTGAGGTTTCAAATAAACAGACTACACATTTTGGGTGTAATTCTACCTACTAATCCTTCCCTGGTTTAGTTTTGTGTGTATTTGGGTATTGGAGACCAGAATTGGTATTATGGGTGGAACATAGAACTTGGAATAGAATAGAATTTATCCTTATAATAGCTGAGAATTTTTTAATGAAGTGAGTAAAGAAATAGCATTTGGCAATTTTCTCCTCCTCCCCCCCCCCGCCCCCACTCCTTCCCTCTCTTTCTTCTTTTCTTCCTTTCTTTCCTTCATCTTCCAACTCTGGGCTGCAGGTGTTTATCAAATGAGCAATGAGTGTCCTCATTCTAAGAGCTAGTGTGTATCTCTCTAATGTAAGGATGCTCTGTTCTGCCTTTCAGCCTCTTCGACCATCCAAGAACACAACTCTAGAGAATACAACGCAGACACTTTACTTTGGGAAAGTCTATACCCAAGGCCAGTGCAAAATCCCTCTTAAGTATAACCAGCAAACTCATTTTTTCCTGAAGTTATTGTTGCTGCAAGGCTTAACATTTGTAGTAACAAATACCGGAGGTTACCAAACGCCTGTCCTGTCTGTTTCAAAATTCCTCTTTGCAATTGTTCACTGCTCTGAGAAATTTTCCTTCCTCCACTGGAATTTTCCATTGAGTACTCTACCTAAAGGTGAATTTTTCTAGTGAGGAAATTCGAATATCCCATTTGTAGGTTTTTTTCTTTTTAATTATGACTATGTTTGCCATTTTTAGCTGGAAAAAAATTCCCAAACCAGAAGACCCAACTCTCTCACATCTAAGTGACCATCTATGGAAAAAAAACATACAAAAAACACAGGTTTCCCCAAATGTACTCAAGAAAGAAGTGTTTGTCACCTGCTGAGAGAATGGAATGAATGTGAAAAAGCAGGGGCCCCCTTTTGATGGAGGACCTGGGCTCATCCGCTATTTCTCCTCTTTATAACCTAGATTGCCATCTACAAGCTGTGTAGCCTTGAGTAAGTGACTTAACCTCTCTGTAACTCACTTATGGATAAGACTTCTGCAGACTGCATACTAGTAAGTCTTGTGAGGAATAAATGAGTTGCTGGATCTAAAGCATAATGAGAAGGTTTCCCTGGTAACAGAAGAGTGAAGCAGCGGCCTGGAGACTGGAGTGAGGTGTGTGTGTGTGAGAGACAGGGTAAGGAGAAGAGAGGGCATCTGATCTGACCAGGCTATAAAGAGCAGGTAGGCAGGAGGAGGTCAGGCTTGGCCAGACCTGCTTGGGAACATCAAGCTTAACTGAGGCTGCATCGGAAAGCTGGACTCCCTCTTCTCAAATGAAAAGTGGAATTCACAACTGGGAGTAGGGGATGGGGTCAATTAAAATTTTAGAAATTAAACCATATAACAAATTTCCAGAATTCAAAAGAGCATTAGCCTGGAAGATAGGAGATCTCGACTTTGTCTCAGCATGCTAGTAACTACTATTTAACTGCAGGGAGGTAACAATTTTTATATGGCTTAATTTCCCTGTTGCTCAATAAAAGAGGAGGGGCTAGATTGCTAGAATATCTCTGGTTTCTGATTTGTGAGCATTCTCCTTAGTGCTTAATAAGAAGAGAAAAGAATTATGCTGAATTGTAATAAAAGAAAGATAGATTGAAAGAAAGAAAGAAAGAAAGAAAGAAAGAAAGAAAGAAAGAAAGAAAGAAAGCCTTAAGATTTGATAGAGCTAATGAACTCTGCACTATTTCTAGCAATTCCTGGCAAATGTTTCATAACAGTAGCAGCTTGCTTACCCCTTATGAAATATTTGTAGGAAAGGAGGTACAGATTGTAAGCAGGAAGACACTCAAGATGTTGAATATCTTTGAATGTCTGATAAGAAAAGGAAAATGGGGAAATGGCATTTGATGTTAATTTATTCACTCAGTAAACACATGTCAAGTGCACACTATAGCCTGTGCACCAGCCCACATGAATATCACTTGCTTTTGGGTCTTCAAGAAGTCACAATTTAGAATAGGAGACAGACATGTAATAAAAACAATCCACTCTATAGACTTAGTAAAACAAGAGCTGAAGAAAGAAAGAATTTATCCTAACTGGGAGATTAGGAAAGGTTTCATACCAGGTGACATTGAACCAGGCCTTAAACAATGAGTAACGTTGTGATAGATTTTGAATGAGAAAAAGGGGGCATTCCAGGCTGAGTTAATGACATGAATAAAGAATTGCAAATGGGAAAGTCTGGGTTGTTTTTTTGTTTTTTTGTTTGTTTGTTTGTTTGTTTGTTTTAGGGCATGGAGCTAGCCCATGTTGCTGAAACACAGAAGCCTGGGAGATCTGAGAGAAGGGACTAAGAAGGTAGAATTTGTCTGTTTTGTTTTTGTTTTCATTGTAATTGACTTTCCTAATGGTTCTTATTAGAGGATTTTACCCAACATTCCTTTGAGGGACAAAGAACCATTAATAAGATGCTTGGGAAGATGATGTGAATGTTTAGTAACCCAGCTAATGTGTGATCTGCATGTTTGGAGTACAGAGGCACATGGAAATTGCTGATATTCTTAAGAAATAGATCTTGGTTTTTATTCTTTGGCTTGTTATTAATAGTAAGAAGTCTAGTATGCTCAGAATGACAGATTGGGAACTCAGTGATTGTGGTTTGGGCATTTGGAGAAGTCAATTGATATTTCTAGGTCTCATTACATGGCCTCACCTAGAGTGAGTTAAGGGGTAATTTTTAAAAATAAAGATTCTGTGACCACATATTCAAAGCTCATCTTACTCACAAACCAACTCTGTGACCTTAGGCCCAATCAACTGATATTTGTTTTCTTAGCTTCTTCCTCAGAAAACTGTGGGGGTGCTACAGTGCGCTGAGTCACTGTGGGAGGCCCATGGTAGAGGTATGAGGAGCAAAGGTGCAGAAGTCATGCGCCAGGATTTCAGGGAGGTGCTTCAGATAACTCAGGTAGATCTTATGCTTGCATAGACCTGCATATAGGCCTGCTCTCCTCACTCTAAGAGTAGCTATAGTACTGTCTGTGCATAGCAGGGAAATTAAATGAGGTCATCAACATGTAATAAAAACTATAATAAGACTATAAAAATGTGAGTATATGTGATTATTTTAAAATTAGTTAACAAGCACACACATGGAATATATATAATCAAAATACAAGTTTAGCCCTGCCTGGTTTGGCTCAGTGGATAGAGCATTGGCCTGCAGACTGAGGGGTCCCGGGTTCAGTTCCGGTCAAGGGCATGTACCTTGGTTGCAGGCACATCCCCAGTAGGGGGTGTGCAGGAGGCGGCTGATCGATGTTTCTCTCTCATCGATGTTTCTGACTCTCTATCCCTCTCCCTTCCTCTCTGTAAAAAATCAATAAAATATATATTTTTTAAAAAATACAAGTTTACTAGCCAAAACACATATATTTAGTACAAAATTCACCTATAGGGCAACAATCAGAAAAATCTAGGATGGGAGATTGGAAGGAGTATAAAACTTTTCTTGAATTATTTAAGATGCAAAAGCATGTGATCAGGTCTAGTTTAAGACCTAGGTTGGACAACACTTTAGAAACTGTCCCTTCCTCATGAAGACTGAGCACAGAGCAGGCTCTCCCTTAGAGCAGTTCTCAAGTTTGAAAGGTTTTTTTCTTGTGTGGAGCCAGTTTGTTCCCTTGACTATTGAAATTTCAGAAATTCAGAAATGGAAGAACCCTTGCAGTTCACTTAAGTTCACCCCATAGAATGCAGAAACACCTTCTACAACCCAGCTCCTTGCCTGGGGGTCTCCTGGTCTCTACCAGATTAATTTCCCTTATCAATTTCTCAGCACTCCAGAAGAAACCCATGCTATTAGTGAACAGGTCTACTTGTTAAAAAAGATGGGACTCTTCTTTGGCCGTGGTCCTGGTTCTCTGAGACCACTATTGACTCTGTGGCCTGAGGCCCAATTAATCAATATTTGAAATCTTAACATTACAAAGCAAGTCTGATCTGCCTTTGATTTGTTTATCCTTCAAACACATGGAATGCCAGAATTATCTGCTTTGTTTTCCAGCTAATTATCCCCAGTTGTTTTAGGCATTCTGCAGTTCACCCTCTTCTCAAAATCTTTCTTTGTGTTGGGTCATATTCTCTTCTCATTGACCTACATTTTGAAGAGTGTTGAATTTATCATCACCTTTAACTTGAGATATATATAAAATTCTCTATGGATAAGCCTTGGCTAATTATGCTACTTGATATTTACATCTATGGTAGGGGTATCAGAAGGGGAGAATCATTGCCTGAATTACTATGATAAGAATTTAGGTGGGATACTGACATTTTGTGAGAGGTCATATGCTTCTATGAGTACAAAGCAGAAGACATAGATATCAGCAAATAGATAATCTTGGGTCTGCTACTTAACCTTCCTATGCCTTGTTTTATTTCAACTCTTAAGATATGGATAATATCATCCTCAAGATAGGACTGTTTTGAGGGTCAGATAAGGTACTATGTGACAGTGCCTGGCTTATGGAAACTGTTCCATAAACATTAGATGAAGTCAAGTAAAGTAGAATTGAAATTCAGCATGACCCTTAAATTACAGAAGTTGACATGAATGTGCAGGATTAATGTACTTCACTGAGGGAAAATGAATTCTCTGACAGAAGAGTAAATAACTATTACACAAGATGGGGGGGAAGACTGCTTATGCTCTAAATAAATATCAGAGTACCATACAAATATCAGAAGGCATTATGTAGAGAAAGCAAAAATTAAAAATCAGCATAAGTTAAATATTATTTACTGATACATTATTATCAAAATTCCGTAGGGCTTGTTTACAATTCTTTGTCTCAACTGTGTAACTTAAGCAAGACCATATACCCGGAGCCTGTCTTCTAGTGTGCAAAATCTAGATGTTTGGAAGAAGTTATCTCTAGTACCCCATCCAGCTCTAAAATTCTCAGACTCTAGCATTTTTAACTCAATGTAGAAACTCTTGTATTAAAAAACAACAACAAAGAACCCCAAACCCACTGCATTTATGTGCAACGAGCATTAGGAAATGCTACGGAAGAGCTATCTCAATATGGGCCACTAGGCATCAGAAAGGATATTACTGTAAGGGTGGGGTGCAGGGATGTGGGGGTGTGAATAGCTTTTTTCAATTCCCATTGAAGACAAAAGCAAGTGCACTTAAATTACATAAGGGAGGTCTTTCCATATACCTGGGGTGTGTAACCCAAAAATAGTTACCAAAGAGAGCTTGGGAAATCAGGTCCTTAGAAACAGCCGAGCAAAGGGTTTCAGCAAATGGCTCTGTGAAGGTCTTTCCAACCCATCGGCTCTCAGGCACACCTATATGCTAGGTGGGCTGTCGGGCCCCTCGCAGCTCTGTATCCTGACCTGGTTCTGGTTCCCCTCATTTCCACTCAATGTTACTAGGGAGTGTGACTCAGAGCCGAAGGGGTGTGCTAGATTCCTAGTTGCTCAATGTTTTATTACTAGCAATTAGGTGACATTGTGTGGTGCTAATGTGCTTTACAATGAGTTTTATTAGCTGCTTCTTGTAATTATTTTGAAGCACATTTGCTATTTCACCATTTTTTAAGATGGGAATGTTGACACCCAGAAAGATGAGAATACATTCAGAGATGGCACTGAAATGCATAACCTCCCAGGCTTGAGCCTTTAACTTGGTCTTATATCCATGTTACATAGTAAGTCCTATGAAGTCCTAATAGTTCCCCATTTAACAAACATGAGAACTGAAGCATGAGGGTATGAGCGGCAGGAAGTGGATAATCTGCATACCAGGGGACTTTCCCTTGCATATCCCAGAGATAGAAAGGGAATATAGGCAGTCCAGCCGAATGCTGTGAACATTTAGTGTCATCAGAATCATTGTAATAGAGGTAAACATGGTCTTTGGCCTGTGCCCAGGTATGTGAGCTGGGTGCCTAGGACCATGGAACTGTGGGAATATGTTCAACACACCCTTCCTTGACAAACCCAGAGTGGCTAAGGAAAAGATGTCATGCAGGACTGGTATTCAGAGAACCTGGGCTTCAGTCCTAGCAATGCTGTTAAACTTGCTGTGGGAATTTGGGAAAGTCCCTTCCTTTCTCTGTGCTGAGGCAAGTCTGCCTACAGGTGTTGGGGAGCAGGAGTTGTGGTCAGTTCTTTGGTGAACAGCCTCTTTCTGCTCCCATGGCACTGAGTGATGTGTGGATGCTTCTATGGCCAGTTGCTGTTGCAAGGTGGGTCTCACAGCATCTGAAGGATCATGAGTATCAGCATCATTCAGGGTTGTCTGAGCACATCCGGCACCACCAGGCCTGGCAATGACATGTACAGAGTGGGTATTCAGCAAGTGTCTGTTATAGGAATGCATTGGGCTCAGCTATGGGCAACAGATACCTGAAAAACAATGGTTTGGGCAGGATAGAAGTTTATTGTTCTACCACTGTGGTACAGAATAATGGCCTCACAAAAGATGTCCATGTCCTAACTCAATCCTGAACCTATGAATATTTTAGGTTGCTTGGAAAAGGGGCATTGAGGAGGCAGGTGGGGTTAAGCTTGCTAATAAACTGACATTAAAATCTGGAGGTAATCCTGTATTAGCTAGGTGGGCCTAAAGTAATCTCAAGGATCCTTAAAGGAGGAAGAGGGAATCTGAAGAAAGAATCAGAGTCATGGCAGCATGAGAAGGATTGGTACAACTTTGTTGGCTTTAAAGGTAGAAGAGACCGTGATCCAAGGAATGTGGGCAGCTTCTAGAAACTGGCAAAGACAGGGAAACATATTTTCCCTTAAGCCTCCAAAAGAGGATCTACCCTGCAGATATTCTGATCTTAGGCCAGTGAGATCCCTGTCAGAATTCTGATTTACAGGACTGTAAGATATATAAAAAAAATTGTGCCATTTTAAGCCATTAAGTTAGTGATAATTTGTTAAAGCAGCAATTAGAAACTAATACAAATTACCTAAAAAACATCTGAGTTAGGCAGCCTGAGATAGGGAGCTAGAGTCCCATGGATCAGAGACATAGATTCCTTCTCTCTTGTTGCTCTACTGATTTGCCTTCATGTGCAAGGTCACCCAAAGGACTAAGATGGCTGCTGTGGGAGCTCTAGCCATTACATCTGCAGTCTGAGTATGAGAAAGGATGAAAAGAGGAAAAGCGTTCCCCCTAAGCAGAGTTTCTGGAAGTCACACATATATCTGCTGACTTCTCACTGATGAGGACTTAGTCATATAGGCACACTAAGCTGCAGCAGAGGCTGGGAAATTCAGATGACTGATTTTGTGCCCTGTCAGAAACCAGGGTAGTTATTAAATAGGAGACACTGGGTACATAATAATGGCAGTCTCTCTCTCTCTCTCTCTCTCTCTCTCTCTCTCTCTCTCTCTTTCTCTCTCTCTCTCTCTCTCTCAAACAGGTTTGTTTGTTTTTTATAATTTTTTAAAATATATATTTTTATTGATTTCAGAGAGGAAGGGAGAAGGAGGGAGAGAGAGATAGAAACATCAATGATGAGAGAAAATCATTGATCAGCTGCCTCCTGCACACCCCCTACTGGGATTGCCTGCAACCCAGGCATGTGCCCTGACTGGGAATTGCACCTGGGGCCCTTCAGTCCACAGGCCGATGCTCTATCCACTGAGTCAAATCAGATAGGGCTAAAACAGATTTTTTAAGGATCTGAGTTCTACTCTCAAAACCTGATTTTGATGCACAGTGAAAAAGCACGTTATGGCCAGTGTGTCATTTACCTGTCTCCAAACCTTTCTTCTTGTCCTAACACAAACTCTTCAGCATTCCTCTCCACTTAGCTGCCTTTGAGAGCTTATCACTCTCTACCTTGACTGCCCCTGTCTTTGTTCAGGCAGAGGCGCAGCACCACTTGTCTGGATTTCCTCTAAAGCATACGGCGCTCTGTTGAGATAGATGAAGGAGGTATAATTATTCCCAACAAAGAATGAATCAGAATCATTCTGAATAAGAAGTTCAAGTGTGTGTGTCTGTGGGGAGTTCAACACATTTTGGTAAAGCTACAAAAGTGATTCTAATAAGAACCAGAGGTCTGGTGCATGAAATTCGTGCACTGGGGGGGTGGTGTCCCTCAGCCCAGCCTGTACCCTCTCCAATCTGGGACCACTCAGGGGATGTCCGACTGCCTGATTAGGCCCGATAAACTGGCAGTCGGACATCCCTCTCATAATCCGGGAATGCTGGCTCCCAACCACTCGCCTGCCTGCCTGCCTGCCTGATTGCCCCTAACCACTTCTGCCTGCTAGCCTGATCACCCCCTAACCACTCCCCTGCCAGCCTGATCGATGCCTAACTGCTCCCCTGCCAGCCCGATTGCCCCCAATTGCCCTCCCCTGCAAGACTGGTTGCCCCTAACTGCCCTCCCCTGCTGGACTGGTCACCCCTTACTGCCCTCCCCTGCAGGTCTAGTCGCCCCCAACTGCTCTCCCCTGCTGACCAGATCCCCTTAACTATCCTCCCTGCAGTCCTGGTCATCCCCAACTGCCCTCCCCTGCTGGCCTGGTCCCCCTAACTGTCCTCCCTGCAGGCCTGGTCGCTCCCAACTGCCCTCCCCTGGAGGCCTTGTCACCCCTAACAGCTCCCCTGCCAGCCTGGTTGCCCCTACTTCCTTCCCCTGCTGGCCTGGTCTCCCCCAACTGCCCTCCCCTGCCAGCCTGGTCGCTTCCAACTGCCCTTCCCTGCAGGCCTGGTCGCCCCCAACTGCCCTCCCCTGCAGGCCTGGTCCCCCTAACTGTCCTCCCTGCAGGCCTGGTCACTGCCAACTGCCCTCCCCTGCAGGCCTGGTTGCCCCCAACTGCCCTCCCCTCCTGGCCTGGTCGCCCCCAACTGTCCTCCTCTGCAGGACTGGTTGCCCCTAACTGCCCTCCCCTGCAGGCCTGGTTGCCCCCAACTGCCCTCCCCTGCTTGCCCAGTTGCCCCTAACTGCCCTCCCCTGCAGGCCTGGTCACCCCTAACAGCTCCCCTGCCAGCCTGGTTGCCCCTACTTCCCGCCCCTGCTGGCCTGGTCTCCCCAACTGCCCTCCCCTGCCAGCCTAGTCGCTTCCAACTGCCCTCCCCTGCAGGCCTGGTCCCCCTAACTGTCCTCCCTGCAGGCTTGGTCACCCCCAACTCCCCTCCCTGCAGGCCTGGTCCCCCCCACTTGCCCCCCTCCCCTGCAGGCCTGATCGCCCACAACTGCCCTCCCTTGCCGGCCATCTTGTGGCAGCCATCTTTGCCCACATGGTGGCAGCCATCTTGTTTGAGGGTGTGATGGTCAATTTGCATATTACCTCTTTATTATATAGGATGCTTTCTTACCCCATCTTCTGCCCCTGCTCCCCATGAGAGATAGAACAGTTACTTTTGATCTTGTGTACAAGTTATTTGTGTGTGTGCCTTTCTCTGCCCTCCTAGACTAAACCCTTAGAGTACTGGATTGTGTCTAACTCCTCTCTGTACTTCTAGCCTCTGGCAACTTGGACATGTCTCACATTCAAGAAGTGAAAGACAGACAAATGAGATGCTAGGACGGAGTGCATGCTGTAAATTAGGAAACATTGTTTTCTTCTTTTGCCCAGAGCCAAGGAATATTTAGAAAGCCCAACCTCTTGCCCCTGTGAGAGAGTGCACTTTTGATAAAGAGAATGCTTGCTTATATATTTTTTTTAAAGTTTCAGAGCAAAGGCCAAATGTTTCATAAAGCGAGCAGATGGGCCCTGCAGGTAGGGTTCACAGACTGCCTGGGATGCTTTCAACTGCCTGCACTCAGATTGGTGCTAGGGGCTAATGTCTCGCTCGTCTTGCCTCATTAGAAGGGCTTTCTCTTTCTAAGATGTGCTTCAGGAAAAGAAGAGAGAGAAATGAAGGGGAGAAAAAAGGACAGCTGCTAATTCGCCACTGGAGGGACATGGGTCTAAAGATGAAGAATGTCGCTGAAGAACTGACAGATCCATCTGACCTTTTATCTCTCTTTATGACTACTCCACACTCCCCTGTTAAGCTTCATTTCCTAGTAGGATCCTTCCAGAGAAAGGAGCTTGCCTTTCTTTCGCCTCCCCTAAGCTTGCAAAGGCATTTCTGATCTCTTTAGTTCCATGTAGCTGAGCAGGGCCACGACCTCTCTCTTTCCTGCTGCTCTGAGGAAGAACTGAAAGCAGAGAAGGTGACAGGCAGGTGAACCTACCATACAGTGGAAGTGGGGAGTGCTTTGTCCAGATTAGCATCCCAGAGAGTTGCAGGCTCTCCTCCCTGATTCTGGCCTCACTCTGGTTCACAGAGACAGCCTGAATCAGATGCAGTGGGCGTGCAGGGAAGGGAGGGAGAAATAGTATTGTAGTAGAGTTACCATTCCACACACTGAGAGGGCAGAGGAAGGGTGGCAACACTAAAAGTAACAATAAATAGTGGATAATTCCAAATCCACATACATAAACATTTTTGGAAGCCGTGCACAGAACTGGCTGGGACTCTGAAAGAAACTGGCTTGGGAAAAAACATTGTTACCGATTTTCCCCAAAGTGGGTGAGTAAAAATTTACCCAGTTGTTTGGAAAATATAATTGTGTCATTGTAATATTCTTTCTACTTCCTGCTGCTGAAAGAACACTTAATTTGAGGTTGTTTGGCTGTTGGTGCATTGGTTTTAAACTCAATTTCCTCCATCTCTCCACCCCCCAGGGAATAACACAGTTAAAAGGCAGCTCAAAGCAAGCCAAAAGGAGCTGTGATCTGCTCCAGGAGCTCTGGCCACACCATGAATTATTGGGCACCCTGGACCTTTCTCTTTTGAGTCATTAACAAGTGGAGGAAATGTCTAGTTTTTAAAACTGTAGCTTAGACTCTGGCCAGTGCAAATGTGTAGGCAATGTCAAATTAACAACAAAATCATCCCCTCCTCATGGGGATATGATGAGGTGGAAAAAGTAGGACTTTCCTAGAGAAATGACTCAACAGCGGCATTTGTCCAGGGAGATGTATATGCACCACACAGACACCGCTCCTCCAGCAAAGGTTGTTAGAGGTGTGCTCTAACAGAAACATAGGACTCTCAGAAGAACCTACAAGAAACCCTCTATCCTGTCTATGGACATACACCACGCCTGGAGTGACTTCTCATTAGGTGATGAGGGATGAGAAAAAGCCTCAATATGGGCTCTTTTAAAAAGTTCTATTATGCAAAAGAAGGAAAACATTGCACTCATGATGCAGAAAGAAGACACACATTTGGAAAGACGGTGGCACACAAGTTTGAAGTCGTTCCTGATATGCAGCCTTCTTTTTTTTTTTAAAAAAAATAGATTTTTATTGATTTCAGACAGGAAGGGAGAGGGAGAGAGAGATAGAAACATCAATGATGGTGATAGAGCCTGCAACCTGGGCATGTGCCCTGACCAGGAATTAAATTGTGACCTCCTGATTCATAGGTCAATGCTCAATCACTGAGCCACACTGGCTGGGCAGATATGCAACCTTCTTGCACATAGCTGCAAAATCTGGAGCCAGCCCCTCCAGAGAGTAAAATCACGTGAGTTGGAATGTAGCTGCTTTCACTGGACAAGCGCCTTGCTCTTGAAGCTGTAGGTGCCTTTCATCTTCAGTCTTGCCTCTGCCATCCCTGGAGCACGGACCCAATATTCATGGTCCAAGATGGTGGCCAGAATTCCAACCATGATGTTAATGTTCCAGAAAACATAAAAATGCTTACTGAGCTGGTCATTACTAAGTGATACTGATTGCTCAATAAGTGGGACCACACATCTAAGCAGCCTTAGAAACTGTGTTTAAAGCTAATCCATTCATGGGGGGAGAAAAGAGTTCATTTCCTGGCTTATGTTGCCCATTGGTTAGAAGATTACTCCACAGAATGTTTAATCCCCTGCACTTCTAGCCTGTGCATGCATATTTTGGTATACTGACCTGGTCCTGCAGCAGTGTTAATAAGAAAGCGCTGGGATAGGAGATAGGCAGTGTTCAGTGTGAACAAGAGATTGTCAATTTGAACCTATGTAGTTCACCAGAATCTACATAAAACTGAAACAAGAAACATGTGGGTCCAAGGGGATCTGCCCTGGTACAAGGGGTGGACTGTATTAGACATCTACTATGCACTCCTTGCATATCTGTTCTTTGTCTTTATCTTCTTCCCATACTACAATAGGATATAATCTTTGTAAGAAATAGATGTTCTCAGTTTTGTTTTGTTTTTCTTTTTATGAGGGGAGATAAATTTCAAGCAGTCAGATCTTCTTCAGGATGATCTTGAAGCCATAATTGAGACTTATTATATTTCTCTTTAACTAGTCTTTCTGAATTTTTCTCTCCTTGGCCAGTACTTCAGCTGGTCTGGTTTGTATGCCCATGGAGTGACCAGTTACATATCTCACTTTAACGTCACAATATAATCTCCAGCCACACTCATGCTACCACTGGCTTAGTTCAGATCTGCTTCTTCTCTTTTTTTTAAGCTATAGCAATCAGCTTTTAACTGATCTCTCAAGCTTTGATCTCTTCAACTCTCCATTTCATATACACATCTATTACTAGGTGAAAATTTTACAAAACTACAGCCTGTTCTATATGATCACACACACACACACACACACACACACACACACACACACACAAATGGCTCCCTCTTGTATCTGACTTTTTTAGTTGCACATTTAAGACCCTTGTTAATTATGATCTGACCCCTACCGGATTCCCCAGCACTACGTCCTCTTTCAGCACTCTATCTAATCCTATCTTCTCTAATCGTAGGCACCTACTCTGATTCTATGCTTTCCTGCTATCATGCCCTTTCTCATGCTGTTCTTATCACACGTGTGCATATTCAAATTCTACTTATCTTCCAAAACCCAACACAATGAAGACGCTTACTAAAGTGGGGACTGAAGGATAGAGTCAGTTAGAAATTGAGGAGAAGACATCCAGGGCCATCCCAAGGCAAGAAGGGAGGTCGGTCAATAGCCAGTTTAGGCATCCCTTGCTGGGCATCCTACTCTCTCTAACACCTTAATCATAGTGCTCTTCTTTTGAATTTTTTTTTAACACGCTTCTCTGGTTTTGATACATCATTCATTACTTAGGTCAAAGTCTTCAGAAGGACCCACAGATTTAATGCTACAATTAAGTATGCAGTATTTTAGACTAACAGGATAAAAATAATTTCTGTGAATTCTTTGATTTATAAGGGAAATCACACAATTAGACTCTCAAGCTTAATTGACTATATCACCTTTGTTCTATTTTTTTTGATAGACCAACTCAATAGAGAGATTTGAAAGGCTTTACATATATTTGAGAGACTTTATTAGAATTTTTCATGTGAGCATATTCAACAAACTAGCAACAATTAGATTAGCTAGTATATTCTAGGCACTGTAACAGTGGTTAATAAGACACACACTTTGCCACTAAGGGCATAAACAGTAGTCAATAAAATAGACAAGTGAGTAGGAAGTTAAAAATAAGAGGAAAAATTGTTCTATGGGACTATTTAGGTGGCCAGCAAGGGGATGGGAATGTGTGACACCTGGATAGGGAATTAGAAATAATGACAGGCAAGTTGTGTCAGCCTAAAAGTAGGCCTCTGTGTCAATCATTTTTTCCTTTCTTTCTTTAGTCATCATTCAGTCATTCAGTTTTGTTTCTTTGTATTGCACACCTGTGGCAGAATAGGAACTGTGGCAGGTGATTCAACTTTCATTTCCAAACCTTTTATTCCTAATCACCTTCAAACAACGGTGGCCATTTGACCCAGTTCTAGCCAATAAGGTAAAAGGGTAAAATTGCTGTAGGGGGTCCCAAAATATTTTTATTCCCTCACATAGATGCCAACATTTTCCTTTCCTCATTCTTTTCACTGGGTTACATGTATGATGGTTGTAGCTTCAGCAGCCAGTATGTAACCATGAGGAAAAAGCCCAGGCAATTTCAACTTAATAGAACTGTAGTGACTTTATCAAGCCACTAATGACATGAGCATCAATTACTTCTGTATATTTTATGTGAGAAAAATAAACTTCCATTTGTTTAAGTCATTGTAGTTAAATTTTCTGTTACTTGCAACTGAAAGCATTCTTAACAAAGTTAGGTGTGTGCTTTGGGCCAGGCCTTTTGTTGGTGAGATCTTAATAAAGTCGCCTGTTGCAAACAGTTTAAAAGTTGAGACCCCACCACAAAGGAGCAGGTGATGTCATCTCTTCAGTTGCTCCTCTTGGTGAATGAGGCAGAAAGATTTATAATTGGGAGACTGGGACAAGAGTTATAGGTGTCTGCTTCCCCTGTCTTAGCGCTGCCGTATATTTCTTTAATGAAGTGTGAGACCAGAACTCCATAAATTCACATAGTAACAGCAGTGGGCAGCAGCTCGTCAGAGGAGCTATTCAGGGAGCACAGCATCACTCTTTGCGTATTGGAGAAGTTCACAGCTGGTTAAAAATAGGCTTGGAGAGAAGTCGCTTTTAGACCACAGCTCATTTTGGATTTCTCTGGAGCCCCATTCTGGGCCACAGTGTATTTCCTTTTTCTTTTCGGTCGAGTAAAAGCGCCCAGGTGGTTCAGAGACAATACATGAATGGTTATCTTTAGGTCTGTTGTGCACTGAAAGCAGAACTAGGGAGAAATAACAGGACCCCCTGGGGACATGGAGCGTTACAGCTTCAAGTGCCTACACCGAATGAGCCTTTACTATGGGCCAGGCTTTGGGCTTTAAATCCTCAGAACACCCCTATGAGAAAAATACTAGTAATCACCTCGTTTCTCTGATGAGGAACAGGAGGTTCAGAGCAGATCAGCAATTTATTTCAGGTCTCACAGCTAGGAAGTAGCAGGACCAGGTCTGTCGGATTTCATTCAGAGCCTGTGCTCTTAGCCTCCACTCATGCTGGTTAGGCAGGCTTTCTGCATCACTTCATTTGGATCCCTCAGTGCAGCCTTGTGAAGAAGACAGGGCAGGGAGACAACCCATTTTACAGAGGAGAAAACTGATGGCCAGTGAAATGATTTGACCAGGTCAAGCAATCCATGCACAGTAAAACTAGCACTGGAACCACACTTTCTGACTCTTGAGTTCTCTGCTCTTCCAGTACAAGGTGAGTGCTCAAGGCGCTTAGTTCTGAGAGAACATTCTGCATTTTTGTGGGTTGACTTTTGAGAGTAAAAAGCAGGCCCTATATCAAGAAACCAAATATCCTGATTTATTCAGTCTCTTGATAAGGTTCTCTCTTGTATTATATTTGGTACTGACATTTAAAATTCCAAATATAATATCGTTTTCACTGTTAATTTAACAGCCCTTCAAAATAATGAGAGGAGAGTGAGCTGGAAGGGCCAGACTCTTTAATAGGGGACTGCTAATTTTACTGATAGACCTAGCAAAATATCTCTTTGAACATTCAAATTATTCAGTGAGAAGGAAGCTGAGAATTAGCTGATAAGGGGCAGGAATAGGTATTGTACATGTGAATATTATTTTAAACACCTGAGTTTTGAAAAATAAAAGTGGTCTGCCCACATTTTCAAGCACAGTGGTAATCAAAAAAGAGCTCCATGGAGGTAATAATAACTTGCATTTAAATGTGGCTTGTCTCTGAAGAGCTCCAAGCACTCTATAATCATTTCCTGATTATGTTTTTCAAAACGTCCTGATTCAAAAAGTTACAAAGTTTATATCTTAGCAGTCTGGCCTCAGTTTCCTCTGGGAATTTGACATGAAAAATCAGGCTCTTATCTAAACTCAGTGCCCAAACCTTCCCCACTCTCTCCACCCACTCCTTCCCTTCTCCCCAGGCACCTGTCCTTGTCTTTCTACTACCCTGCTAGCCTTTTTTTTTTCTTTCTAGATCTAACTGGTTGCTCTCACAACATAGAACCATACAACATTTTAATTAGAAGAGTTTCACTCCAGTGAGCTGGAGGCAGAGCAAATAGTTGCAGGTGAGGTTGGGGGAGGGTCCCTTTAGTCAGAGTGGTTCCATTTTTATCTGCTTTTATACATTGGAGATCTGCATGAGATTTTATCTTTAAAAAGGATTCTTGCTGGGGTTTTGTTTGTTTGTTTTGTTTTGTTTTGTTTTTAATTGAATCTGCCAGTCCAGTCTAACCCCTTCATTTTGCTGATGGAAAAACTGATGCCCTGAGCAGGGGAGGAACTTGTTCAAGGTGCCACTCCAGCTGTTTGGTGGCCCATCTGTCCTTGAGCCCTGGTCTCTGGGTGCCAGTCTGGGGCACATGGCAGACCACCAAATTGCTTCACCCACAGCTGTCATTTTCACTGACATAGCCCCAGTCCCACGTATCGACCCACAGCTTTGCGCTCACACCTAGTGTGGTTTGAATGCTCCTGATAGAACAAAATCTATTTCTTTCTTAGAGTTAAAGGGACTCATTTTACTGGGGAACATCAGACTGGACTGTGCAGGAAGGAGCAGGTAGAATTAGTATGTGCCATTTTCACCTAGTCCCAAAATGCTTCTCCACCTCAACTAGGTCATGAAGAAAAAAAGTGCAAGTACAAACTCACATATATTTATATAGCTACTGCCTCCCAGTGAGCGCAAAGCGTGTGTGCGCGCGCACACACACACACACACACACACACACACGCACACTTTATTCCATATCAGTTCTCCTAGGGCGAAAGAAGGGCAGTTGTTACCAATCTCATTTTGTAGTAAGAAAATCAAGGCACAGAATAAACTGATCTTAACTCGGATCATGGCCTGAATTGGAGGTCTTGGCATAAGAATGTCTAAACATTTTTTCTGTCCTATTGTGCTTGAGAAGCAGTGTATAGGAAGTTGAGGACTCAAGCCCTAGACCTGTGTTGGGCTGTGACCTTGGGCAAGTGCTTCACCCTCAGAGCCTCAGATGGCAAATGGATAGAAGAGTGGGTGTTGGCTCTTTCCTCTCTATGACTTCTTTCCTTTTACTGAAAGTTATGTGTGGAGAGGTTAAAAGGAGCAGGAATGAGTCTGGAGCAGCTCACCTGGATGGGATGTGGCTGCCCCTGGCATCCCTAAGCCTGGGTATTCAGCCTTTGTGTGTAGTGGGCATTCTGTGGTGTAGTTTTCTTGGGGCCTGGTTCAGATAATATACCAAGGGTTGGGGCTGCTCCATAAAGGGAATCCAAGTCTCAGATGCTGCTACATAATCCTGGGGCTGACAGTGAGAATGGGGTGTGTTTATGTGTGTTGGGAGGAGTTGGGTTGGGGAGGAGTGTTCAGTGGGTGGTGTGTAATGGGCCCAAACTCTAGGGCATGAAGTTGTCTGAGTGATTCTGCTGATAGAGGCTTGCCACCCCGGCTTCAAGGAGGTGATCCAGGAGCAGTATGAGGGAACCCCACCCAGAAGTGCCCTGGGAGATAGTAATTTTGAGCTACTCTTAGTTTACTTCCCTTTCACTATCCCCAGAATATTAGCTACCCTGACCCTACTCCAAAGAAGATATACAAGTAACCAATAAACACAAGAGAAGATGCTCAATATCACTAAATAGGAAAATGCAAATACAAAGTTATACCACTTCCCACTCGCCATAATGGCTATAATTCTAAAAAATGAAAAATACAAGTGTTGGCAAGGATGAGGAGAAATGGAATCCTCGTATGTAGCTGGTGGAAATGTAAAATGGTGCAGCAACCATGCAAAAACAGTTTGATGATTTCTCAACAAGTTAAACAGAATTCATATGATCCAACAATTCCACTCTTACGTATATACCCAAGAGAGTTGACTACAGGGACTCAGATACTTGTACAACAATGTTCATAGCTGCATTATTGACAATAGTCAAAATATAGAAAAACCAAATGTCCATCAACAGATAAATGAATAAACAAATTGTAGTGTATACCTACAATAGAGTATTATTCAGCCATAAAAAAGAAAGAACTACTGTAGCTTTAGAATCATGCATTAGATAAGATCAGATTAGATTAGGATTAGAATGAGAAAGAGAGCCCTAGCTTGTTTGGTTCAGTGGATAGAGTGTCAGCCTGCAGACTGAGGGGTTCAGGGTTCAATCCAGGTTAAGGGCACATGCCTGGGTTGCGGGCTCAATCCCCAGTGGGGGGCAGCCGATCAATGATTCTCTCTCATTGTTGATGTTTCTATCTCTCTTTCCCTCCCTTCCTCTCTGAAATCAATAAACCCCCCCCCCCCCCACACACACACACCAAGAGAGAGAACAACACCTGACCCTAACATTTGTAAAGTCCAAGGTTAGTGTACAAAAAATGAAGCCCTTGGCTTGTAGCTTGTCTTTTCCTTTTTCCCACCCTTGCTTGCTAATGTCTTGTAAGTGCCTGACATGTATGCATGTGGCTCCAGCCTCATGACAAAGATCCATCCACACCCAATCAATCCCTACCCCAGCTCATGTCTGCACCCTGCTCACAGCTGCCCCTTGGCCCAGGGCTATCCATACTAGCATCAGGGTTTGTCCTCCATCGGACAGACCTGGGGAAGCAAGGTCCTAGAGGTGGGTTTAGGGCCATGTGGGCAGTGAATTCTGGAGTTCTGGGTTCAGAGAGGGTGGCCTAGAAGCTGAAGATGTCTCTGAGTGGGCATGTCTCCTAGACACTTTGGAGAGGAGAACTCCTGAGCCTAAGGGCTCAAAAGTGCGAGGTCCCGCTGGTCAGGGGCCTGGGTGCTCTAGTCTAGAGCAGGACCAAAAGGAACTATGATTTATCAAGCCAGGCCATGGAAGGCACTTCTTGTTTATTATTTGATTCTTATCACAATCTGAGAAAGTATTACTTGCCTCATTTTACAGATGGGACCCAGGAAAGTAAAGTGAGTTATTTAAGGCCACACAGTGAGTAAGAGGCAATGATTCCACCATCTGTGCTCTTTTTGAGAACTGTGTTTTTCAAAAGGTGTGTTTTCCACAGGACAACTGAAGAAGGCACCAGAAAATTCTAAGAATGCTTTCTAGATAGAGGTGGTATTTTTTGCCATCAGAAGCCAGGCCATATCGAATGCTAGTTAGGCTCTTGTCCTCATATTTGCTTCGAGTGTCTTTTTTAAAAATTCTTATCTGAGGATATGTTTTTAATACTTTTTAAAAGGAAGAACAGAGAGAGAAACATTGATGTGAAAAAGAAACATCGATTGTTTGCCTCATATGCTCCTCGACCAGGAATCGAACCTGCAATCTTTCGGTGCATGGGACGATGCTCCAACTAAGACGCGAGGCCAGGGCTCGCTTGCAGTGTCTTTTGCAAGCTTCCTCTGCTTGCTGGCCCTCCTCCCCCAGCAGTCCAGGTTGACAGTCTGACAGTGAGTTGAGGTGCAGCCACATCTGTCTGGGACCACACAGCCTTCTGTCTAAACACTCACACTCAGCACAGCTGTGCAAAAGTCACCCTTGAGTTCTCTGGTAAACAATGCAGGGTGGTTGCCTTGGTATCTTTCCATCCCTCTCGGTCTCTTAGGAGATTATCCACATCATAGTCCAGAGCTGAGAAACCTCTGAGCAGCACAGTGAGATGAACTAAACCAGAACTTCCCTTGTTCCTTATAAGAAGAATTTCCCATTCTCTTAAGGTGCCTTGGTTTCCTTGTTTGGAAACAGGGCAGGTAGGTACTAACATCATATGCTGAAGTGCTTTAAAATGTCTTCTTGTTGTTGCTATTTAAATAATCAGAGCTGTTCAAGTTTGGAAGGGGAGAATGGTTTACCTGGGAGGTAGTGAGTTCCCCTAAACTGTGGATTTTTAAACAGATGACAAAAGACTTGGCAATGGTGTGTGGAAGATCTAAGAACTATCTGACCTCTTAAGTATTTTTTTAAGCTTTATGACTAAATTATAAATATTCTTCATTATGAAAGAAGAGAAATTGTGTTAAGTACCACGAAGAGGCACAAGTTGGGTCCTTATAAAGATATCATGTAGAAAAGAGGTTGTTTCTGACTTGGGGAGTGGAAGGAGGCTTTATGGAAGGATGTCATCTGAATCTGGCCTGGGAAAATGGCTAGAAGTTGATGAGAAAAACAGCAGGACCAAAGGTGTGAGGGGTGGGGCAGCAATTCATGAAGACCATTTGTATAGTTAAATGCAATTAGTTTATTCTTTTGGAAATGTGATGTAGAAAGTGGAAAATATTGCTGATTTAGTAACTTGAAGTTAAATGAGAAGATGGAAGGTTTTTTAGTGTAAGACAGCTTTATATTATTCTGCAAAACAGGGGAAATTATCAGTTTATTTTCTTGCTTGATTTTTAAGCAAAAGAGCAATATAATAGTCCTTAATGCTATTCACTGAATATTTCTGGGTCCACACCTTCTGAATACATTATAGGATCACAGGTCCTGGCCACCTGTGGGTGGGGCCATGAGATCAGTTCTGCCTAATAAGCTATGAGCTTTTGCCACCTCCAGGCAAGCACTTAATTATCAATGTGAGACCATAGACTCTCCTCTCTTCTATAGCTTCAGCGATGCTTCTGACTATGGCTGGTTCATCAGCCTGGGTCTCAGAGTGGAGAAAATCCTATCTAATAATAGAGACACATGGTAATTAGCCGTACCTCTGCTACCCCTCCCCATTGGCTAATCAGGGCGATATGCAAATTAACTGCCAACCAAGATGGCGGCTGGCAGCCAGGCAGCTTGAAGCTAACAGGAGGCTTGCTTGCTCCAGTGACAGAGGAAGCCAACGTTCCCCGCTGGCTGCTGCCGGCCTCTGAGCTTGCAGTTTGAAACATTGTTACAAATATAGAAGCTAAACAAAACCCCAGAAACCTGCTTTCAGCCAGCCGGGATCTCAGAACTGGAGTTGAAACAGTGTTTCGATTATAGAACCCAAACAAACCAGATACCTGCTTTCAGCAGCCAAGGCCTCAGAGCTGGAGCCAAGCCTCAGAGCTAAAGCTGGCCCAGAATAAAAAAAAGAAAAAGGAAAAAAGGACAGGTTGGGAGCTTCAGTCACCCGCCAGCCTGAAAACGGCCCTCAGCCCCTCACCGACTGGCCAGGCACCCCAGTGGGGACCCCCACCCTGATCCAGGACACCCTTCAGGGCAAACCAGCCGGCCTCCACCCATGCACCAGGCCTCTATCCTATATAGTAAAAGGGTAATATGCCTCCCAGCACCGGGATCAGCGGAGCCACGAGGCCTCCCCGGCACCGGGATCAGCATGACAGGGGCAGCGACCAAACCCCCTGATTGCCCTGTGGCTCTGTGTGTGACAGGAGGCGGGGACACAACCTCCCTATCCGCCCTGCTCTGTTCATGACAGGGGAAGGTGCCCCAACCCCCCTGATGAGCCCTGCTCTGTGCGTGACAGGGGGTGGCGCCGCAACCTCCCCATCGACTCTGCCTTGAGTGTGACAGAGGGCGGTGCCCCAACCCCCCAATCGGCTCTACCCTGAGCATGACTAGGGGTGGCATCGTAACCTCCCGATCCGTCCTGCTCTGTGCATGACAGGGGGCGGTGCCCCAACTCCCCAATCGGCCCTGCTCTGAGCCCGACCAAGGGCTGCACCTAGGGATTGGGCCTGCCCTCTGCCACCCGGGAGCAGGCCTAAGCCAGCAGGTTGTTATCTCCCGAGGGGTCCCAGACTGCGAGAGGGCACAGGCCGGGCTGAGGAACCCCCCCTTCCCCCGGAGTGCACAAATTTTGTGCACCGGGCCTCCAGTGTATATATAAATATATATGCATTTATACACACATCTAACACCAAAAGTAGAAGCCAAACTCTTGGAGAGGAAGGCTAACATCTAACTATCTGTCAGAGTGGATCTAGCACTACACTTTCTGCCAGGAAGGTGTTCAATCATCCTATATAATAAAAGGGTAATATGCAAGTCGACCGAATGACAGAACGAGTGGTTGCTCTGACGCGCACTGACCATTAGGGGGCAGATGGTCAGTGCAGGACCTGCCCCCTGGTGGTCAGTGTGCTCCCACAGGAGTAGTGCCATTCAGCCACAACACCTGGCAAGCACAGTGATGGTGGCAGGAGCCTCTCCTGCCTCTGCTGCAGGGCTAAGGATGTCCGCTCCTTGTGAGGAGCGGGCCTAAGCCACCTAAGCCATCAGTCGGACATCCCCCAAGGGCTCGGCTCCTGGACTGCTAAAGGGTGCAGGCCGGACTGAGGGATGCCCCCTCCCTCCCACGGAGTGCACAAATGTTGTGCATTGGGCCTCTAGTAATGATATAAAGCTGAATCCTCAGGTGCCAAAGATGGACTTGTAGTGAGAGTGAGAAATAAGCCCTTGCTGTTTAAGTCCCAGGAATGTTGGGTTTCTCTGTTGCTGTAGCATAGCCTAACCCAGTGGTTGGCAAACTGCGGCTCGCGAGCCACATGTGGCTCTTTGGCCCCTTGAGTGTGGCTCTTCCACAAAATACCGACTTCTGTGCATGGGCCACGAAGTTTCAATCACACTGTACATGCACGCCCGCACGTGGTATTTTGTGGAAGAGCCACACTCAAGGGGCCAAAGAGCCGCATGTAGCTCATGAGCCGCAGTTTGCCGACCACTGGCCTAACCTATCCTGGCTGATACAAGTAACAAGGTCAGGCTTGTATTTTAGGAGTATTAAGCTTGCTGTGGTATGCAAGATAGATTGTCTTTAGGAATTATTGGAGGCAGGAAGAAGAGTTAGGGGAGAGTGCAATAGGCCAAACAAGGGATCATGAACATGTGATAGAGGCCAGTGGGGAGTGGCCAGGGAGATGGAGGGGAAGGCGACTTTGAAAACAGAGTAGTCACAGGACCTGGCAAACAATTAGATTTATCGGCAGACAGATTTTTTTGTAATAATAGTAGTACGGTTTATTAAGCTGGGTCTTAGTACAGGTGCTGGGGCTTGCCCATGATGCTCTTGATGTACAAAGCTCTAACATTCTGCCAGTTGTTTTTGAGCAATGACACCAGGAAATTGACAGTTAGGTGGATGTTGTACACAGCTCATCATCTGTCATCTTCACATGGCCAACAGCAATTGCCAGACACAGCACCCTCTTCACCTGAAACTTGATTGTGGATTTCACCTCATTGACTTTGGCCACCATTTTCTCATTGTGGGTCAACAAGGAAGGGAGCTTGCCTGCCTTATTCAGGCCTAGGCCCAGGTTTATGGGATCTGCTTGATCAGAGACTCTGAAGCCAAAAAGGCATAGTACTTCTTGGCCAGCTTCTTGACCAGTTTCTTATTCTTGTTGAGTTTCTTCAGCCTCTCGATGTCCATGTGGGAGATGTCCATGGCCTTGGCCTCATCACAGTGCTGCTGGGCCCCCAGAACACATACAGAGAACTTGGGCTGGAGAGTGGACTTAAGCTTGACAGTGCATTTGTCCTTGTGAAGGTCATAGTTCTTCAGGCTGATCTGCAGCTCCACCATCTTCAAAAGCGTCCAGTGCTGTGCTGGTTCCCATGCAGGACCTCCCGCACCACCTTGTACAAGGTATTATGGGAGACTTTGCTACTCATGGTTCTTCACGCTGCAACAACCAGAAAAGACTCTGCAGACAGATTTTTGATTACTTTCAGTGTCCCACTCGGGTACAACAAGCAGGATTGCCTAAAAATATCCCTGGAATCCATTCTGGATTGCCTGGACAATTAATTATTTGGGATCAGAGGCTCCCACTTCTCCCAGCAGGAGGAGCTGCACCCAAATTCAGCTTCTGATGGGACTTGGCATAGGTTTCCTCTTTCAGGTAGGGGGGTCTGCTTCTGAACCCAACTTCTTGTGGTCCCTAGGATTCACAGGCACATTAGAGAGTAAGCTTTCTTAGGTAGCTCCTATAAATATCAAAATTCAGTGGCATATAAAAGCCAGAAAGTCGGGCACCCATGCAATCCACAGTCTCCCTTACCCCCAATGCATGCTCTCAAGTGTGACCTTTAAAAGGAAACAGGCAGCTATGCCAGATCTAGCAGGGTTTCCTCACCCATAACAAAGTAAGAGATTGGTCCACATGCCTTCTGCTGCTGTCCTTTACTTTGTCAGCTTTCCTAGTAGACCTTGCTCTGTAACCCACAGCATGTCCTGAGCCCTGTTGCATGTTGACAACAAAGGGACTCATCATGCATAGCCACCACAGTACAGGTTCACTGTAAAGCTCCTCAGACTAGGGAGATGGGAGAACAGCCATGCAGAGGGCCTGGCAGATGTGCCTTGGGCCCCAAGTCAAACAGGAAGACTGTGAAACCCCAGATCAGAGTGAAACACAGTGCCTCAAGTGCAAAGGTAGCAGTCCTCTGAGATGTATATTCTACTCCACGCTGGTAAAAAATTGTTTGATTGAGTTTAATAAATAACAATTTTTTTTGAAAAGTGGGTCAATATTGTTCATTTACTTCCATTTTCCACTCCATCAAAGAGCTCCTGGAGGGATTCTCTAAGATCACAAAGACCTGTGAGCTGGTCTTCGGGGCTCAGAGCAGGCTTATTGGATAATGCTTGAAATGGTAAGCAAAGCCCCAGCCCATGTCTCTAAAATCTCTGGGCCCTGTCATATAATTGAAGCATAGTGTATTTATGTTAAAAACAGTAAAACACACTTGAGTCATTTAAAATATGAGGTGGTATTTTTGTGAGTTTAAGGTGGCACATGGGTACTTAAAGAAAACATAAGATGAAGGTATTGATAAAGCACTTTTGCAGAATTTCTCAAAGTAATTTATAGGTATTTTCAAGAACTTCAAGATTCTTTGTAATGCTAATTTCACTGCAAAATGAGAGTCTTCCTCTGCCTTTCACTTGAGTTTTCATTATCACTATACTTAGGGCTGTCAGTCTGAGAAAGTGGTTTAGGGCTCATGCCAGAGTTGATGAAGGAGAAAGAAGGAAGAAGAGAGATTTTCCTATGGCAAATGGGAGAGAGCTGGAGACCAGACAGGAGGAAAGGGACAGAGAGGCTGTATTTGCACAAGTAACAGAGAAATGGCTTGAGGTTTGTTACCTCAGTGGTAAGTGATGAAAAGGGAAGGCTTGGTAAATGCAAGATCCTTTGAGGGGGGAAAAAGCCTTGTGGGAAAGTCAGCCCCATCCAGCCACAAAATGTCCTCTACTAGAGAGTGGGACAAACCAAAGCCTGCGTGTGGCTGTGTGCCACAGCTGGCATGTATATGGTAGCTGACACACTAGAGTGTGTATCTTGGTAACCACAGTAGCAGCAGCGTGTAAGAGGTTAAAAATCAGGACAGCTACGTTCTTGCCCTGACTTTTACAGTAATTCACTAAATGCACAATGGGTGCCTGCTGTGAGGCAGGCCCCATGATAGGTGCTGGAGGATGGAGAGTGAGGCCAACATCTTGAGGAGCTTGGGTCTGATGAGGAAGCCAGCTGCCCCACCTGCTGTGTTCTGTGGTTGTGTCACTAACCTCTCTGGAGAGTGTGGCTTATGTCTCTAGGGAAGTGGACTCCCTAACACTTAACCCAGGATTGTGTTGACTTATTTATCCTGCCACCAGCGGTGCTGGACCTTTAGAGGCCTCTCCCGTGTCCAAGGCCTTGATTACTAGGTTTACACTGAGCCAAGAGCAGGCTTGAAAGGGGAGGAAGTGGACAGGTGCACAGGTCATGGCCCCACTTCCAAAATAGCCCATTAGAGAAGTCACTTTGGTTCTCTCACACCAGGGAGGGGTGCAGAGAGTCCAGGGGTATCCCACTGAAGGAGCCATCAGAACGGAAAGTAGGGAAAAGGTCTTCCCCACCCAACAGACATATGGTAGGGCCACTTATTCTAGCCCACCACTGTCTTATCAATTCCCACGTGGATAATAGTCCTCTAAACTGGATAGAAAATGAGACCATAACACACAAACAGTGATGAATGCACCCCAATCTCAACACATTCCAGGGGGAAAGAAATAATTAAATGCTAACTGAAAGATTGCTCTAGTATCTACCTGGTCTCAGATTATTATAAACATATATAAATGATATTTGCTAACTTAATTGAAAATGTAATAGATTATCTGTTTGCATGTCCAGTTCTAATTATTTTTGCTTATAATAAAACTGAGCACCAAATTTCCTCTAAGCTGAAATAGATGGAAGCTTTGACATGATCAATAAAAGAAACTTAGCCACAAAATGTCCTCAAGCTGTTGGAGCATAAACCTCAACTGATATTGTGTGTCAGTTATAATTTGCTTCTACTTATCCATCAGTATCTTCTCCAACTAAATATAAGTGTGTGTGAAGAATAGTCGCAGGTACAGGCAGGCAGTGGGGTCTCTAGCATTATTGAGAATCACTGACCTGTGCAATATCTGTTCAAAAGTTTTGATTTCTCCCATGAGGTACTTTTCATATCTTATTTTGATCGCTGAATGCAAATGAGCCTCAGAAAATCCTTCCTCACCTGTGTTCTTTGCATGGTGTTGCAACTGTGTCTGTTTATTACAGATTATTAACAAATACACAGCCCAGTTTAGATTTATACAAATCAACTGCATTAGGGCAGTTACCCCTGAAAAAATATTTGAAGGTAAAACCAAGCCCATTTTTTAATTGTAGCTCTGTTAATTTTTGGCTTTCTATAATTATTACGATGGTAACAATGTGTAGTTCAATGATAAGAACACCAACCTGAGAATGGAGTTTGTGTCCAGGCTGTACCTCTTATTAACTCTTGGATCTGGGCAGTCACTTCCTATGTCTGACCTTAGGGAACTTGGGATAAGCATCTTTTTAGGCCTATCTTTCTGGCCTACTGAGGGGCTTAGAGGACAAAAGAGATGTGGTAGTTCTTGATGAGATCATCCAAATTTGAGAGGAGGAACATGACTCTGCTTAGAAGAGTCAGGGAGAACAAGGGGGACACACTTGGCCTGTCCTAGGACATGCACAGACCCTGAAAGCTCTTAGGGAAAATTACTTTGGCTGTTGTTTCAGAATGTTGTCTCATTGTTTGGTTACAGAATGATCATATACTAGTATAATGGCAATCCCCCCTTGACTTATTAGGTGCCTCATACTTCTTGACTATATTTAATTCAACGAGCACTGATTAAGTGCCATCCACCAGTGCCACCATTAAGTACCACCAGATACTGTTGTAAGGGACACAGGATTGGGGAAGAAACGTTCTTACAGCACACAGTAATTCTAATGAAGGGCAGAGGGCCAATAGGCTCTTAGAGCAGCACAGTCTCTTCATTGAAGGAGAGCTCAATTCCCCTGGTGGTGGGTTAGAGGGATGCTGGTGGAAAAAGTGGGATTTAAGCAGTCCTTAAAGGGTCTGACACAAGTGTCTAGTAGTCCATACTTCCCAGGGGAAATGGACAAAAGAATCACTTTCAGCAGCATGGTTAGCTAAACCAGCCCTGGCTAGCAAACTTCCTGTCGTCTTCTTTCCTCTTCTTCATGTTTGAATGCCCAGGGTTCCGCAGAGAACCAGCACATATGGGCACTGAGCAAATGTCACGGAGGAAATTACTGAGCAAAATCATATTGTGTTTGGGGTGTATTTGGGTGGGTCAGATGCAAAAGAAAGGGAGTTCACCTTGTTCCAAGATTTGGCCAGTTCACTTTCCTTCTTTTCTCATCAGGAACCTGGAGAGGCACATCTGATCTGCCTTACAGGCTTGTGAGCAGGTTGCTGCCTAGGAGGGAGGTCTCTGGAATTGACTGACAATAAGCAGCCAAGAATAAAGAAACTTCTTGGAAGCATGCTGGGGATGATAATGACTATCATAAGGGAGAATGGGGAGAGCCTCATAGGGAACAGCTATCACTATTCTTTCAGGAGACTAACCTGAACACTAATACTAGAATAAAAGAAAAAGGTGATTAACAGGAGTAATTGTCTACTGTGTTGAGGAAAGCTTCCTAGGGCACTTTTCTATAACAAGGTTAATTATCTTCATAGATAACTAGAATATTAAGGTTATTGGGGGGGGGGCTGCTGATGTTTAATCTGTAATTATTGATGGCATGTTAATGAGTTGATTGGCCCAAAGGCTCAATGTGGAATAACAGAAGGTGGGTTTAGCCAATCCTTGAGTTACTGCCCTGCAATTATCAGGTGGTCCGTGCTTTTTGTTTTAGCAGAGACAGTGTCTGAGAAGCAGGCAGAGGTTTGCAGGCACAATGATCGTTCTTTTGGGGGAGTCTCTGAAAGGTGTAGACAATGATGTAAAAAAGTAGCCTATGCCTACATCCTCACCCACCTGCAGGACTAATTTTGTCTTTGTTTTGGCTGCTAGTAGTCTTTCAGCTGCAAGTCTCTCTTGCATAAAGTGTGATGTTTTATAAGTATGTGAAACACTTCTGTATATTTGGATTAGTTCTGTCCAGTTTGCAAGAGTTAGAGGAAATGTGGTTTTTTTTTATTTGTTTGTTTGTTTTTATCTAAGGTTTTGGGAGTTGAATGGAATGGAGAAATTAAGAGCAAAGCCTCTTCGTGGCTGTGCAGCTGGGCCTCAGGCTGTGGAAAAAGTTTGCTGCTATTCTACAAACAACCATCATGACTTCTGGCCATGCCGTAATCTACGGAGGACCATCAAGTCACTCTGATTCCTATGCCTCAGCTTGTCCTTGTTCCCAGTACTTCCTCTGCAGTGGCCACTGACCTCTTCACTCTACTTTTTCCCTATGTCATGGCTTCTCTGTCTGGTGTGTCTGCTCATTCCTAGGTCTCTGACAGTCTCCTGCACCAATTTATTGTCCCCACTTGTGTTTGTACTTCTATGCGACCCACAGGATCTCTGTTGGCAGGATTGGCTTCACGGGTGTGCAAACTGTGCAGTCCCACAGCACAATGCCCTGTGCTCAGAAGAGTCCAGTACTTGGTTTAGTTTTCTCCTCTGGAAAGACTGTTAGCAGTATTACACCTTCGAAAAAGCGTGCATTACATGGTAATTTGTTATCTGCTTGTTTGTCTGTCTTGTCTAATACACTGTTAGCTCCTGGAGAGCCAGAAGGAAATCTTGTTCATCTCTATGTCCTTGGCACGTAGCACAATGTCTAGCATATAGTAGGTGCTCACTAAATATCTGTGGAATTAAAAAAAAAGCCCACAGTTGGTTGGTAGCCCTGCAACTATAAACAAAGACTCCCATCTCTCCATCTTGGGCTTACATAACTGTGCCAAAATATGCAAATGAGGTTTCAATTGGCAGCTCTTATAGAGACTATTATCTGTAATGTCATTTTGGAAGTGGGTTTCTAAACTAGCAAAATTACACCTGCTGCTCACCTCTTTCTTCTGCATTTCCAGCTGGACAGACACTGCCCATAGGGTGATGAGGGCTCAAAAGCATTCAGTGGTTTAGTATGGACCCTGCTGGGGCATAAGTTGCAATCAAAGAAAAAACAAAACAAAACAAAGACAATTCCAGTTTGGGAAGGCTGGAAAAGGAAAGAAAGTTGTGGAATATAGAAAGTGGCCATTCTTCTCTTTCTCCAGGTTTCTTGGTTTCTGTCATAGTGTGACTTAGAGCAATTTACGTAACTGCAATGGAATTTATCAATAAAATAATAAAATTCATCAGTAAAATTTCTATTCTCCACCTCGTGGTGTCTTAATAGGCACAAATTTGGAAGTTCTTATAAAAATGCTTTGTAAAATTTGTAAAGCTTGATGCTCAGATAAAGGTCTGTTATTACCAGATATACTTATCACACATGTGACTTTCCATGAAGCTTCTTCGCTAAATTTTAGCCAGCTTGACTATTCCAACTGAACATTGGTTCCTAAAGTAAAAGTAA
Organism: Myotis lucifugus; assembly: GCF_000147115.1. Classification (NCBI taxonomy): domain Eukaryota; kingdom Metazoa; phylum Chordata; class Mammalia; order Chiroptera; family Vespertilionidae; genus Myotis; species Myotis lucifugus. Next base: position 6,943,542 of record NW_005871062.1, read on the forward strand.
AGATTTTTGGCCATCACAAAAACCCAGAAGTGCCTTTATTCACATGAAAATGTGGATTGTAGGCAGGCCTTTTGTCTTTGAGGAGCACAAGTGTTATCAATTTTGGTTCTTGCACCTTGTAGAAGTTGTCTGCTGCTCTGACTTCCTCACCAACCCCACTTCACATAAAATTAAAACAGATTTACTTATGATCTCATGCTACGTACCAGACATAAGGGATAATGTAAGATATCCTTATCTGAAGTCTTAAGAGAAAAACCAACACCAACATAAATAATTATAGCTTAAGACAGAGCACAAAAGAAGTAACAACAATGGCCCTCTACAACTTTGAAGAGGAGGAATTACATCCCATTGGAAGGCTGAGGAATGATTCATGGAGTCTATCTCCAAGTCCTATGGTTCTTGGGTACAGTCCCTTTATTAACAGAAAAGTCCTCCAATGTTCTTACAGAGCTTGTGGACCAGTATGGAGAATGCTTCTTCAGGACTCTTTCTTTCTCTGAACCTGGCAATAGCACTGTCAGATTGTCTCAGTGGCACTCTCCCTGTGAGGCCCAGAGCTGTGTTTGAAATGCTTGGCCTTCTAGAATCTTGGTTGGGGAGCCCTAGGCAAGCCCCTTAGACTCTAAGTTTTCTCACCTGGAAAATGGACATAGTCATACTTACTTCAAAGGAATGTTGCAACATTTAATTGTTATTTGCAAAATCTTCTGAGATTTACAGATGAAAGGCCTTGGAGAAGAACATAACCTAATTATTATACAGGAATTAATCCCTTCATCAGCCTTTGGGAGTTCTTTGTTTAATCTGTATCCTCATTGGGGGTCACTGGACTGTATTTCCAGCAAAACATTCTTAAAGGAAGAAGCAAGTAGTTCTTGGTTTTCTGGTCACTCTCTGAGATTTTCTCAGTTCAACATCATCTCTAGACCACCACCTTCTCTCTTCTTTTCCCCCCACTGTATAGCAAAGGTCTCGCTCCTTTACCCCACGTCAGTGGTCAGCATGCTGTGAGTGAGAAGAAGCTGACTCATTAGTAGTAAGTTTGTTAACTTCAAAGACTCAGTGTTTTCTGCTTTTTGAGCTTTGGAAAAACTGTCATGCCCAGTCTGGGATATCAATGACAGTTTTTTAGCCCCTAGGAAAACAAATCTCCCTTGTCTGGAATCTGATACTCTTCATCTCTTCATTCTGAAAATGAGATGGATGTTTTTGTTGGCCTGTGATTTCATAGTGGGAAGAGTGGGACCCCACTGAAGTCTGAGGGTTTCCTTTGATTTCGTCACTGATTTGTTTCTCTCAGCCTTTCCTTTCTTTAGATTCCTCAACTATAAAATGAATATAATAATTCTGCTATTGATATTATCAAATATTCATCCTGAGGAGTTAATGAGATCAGGTAATTGAAAGCACTTTGCAAACTGTAAAGGATGTGTAGATACACAGAAGTGAGGCAGAGTATTACATGATCTGCAATACAGACATCAGTGGATAGAGCCAATGCTCATAGAAACAGATTTGGAATGAGAAGTAAAGTCATTAATATCAGCCCATGGCTCCAAGATTGCTGAAAGAATCTCCTCTACAAACTCTCTGTCTTTTGATTATTTGGCCTCTGAACATCTCCAGTAATGGGGAGCTCACTACCTAATGATGCATTCTAATTCACACTTGGAAACTTCTCACTGTTAGAAAATTCTTTCTCTAGCTGAAATGACATCAACCTGTCATTTTCAGAACTGGCTTGTAATTCAGTTCCTGGCTTCACATAAAAAACCCAACCCTCCTTCCCTATAATGGCCCTTCAGATTTGTGAAATCAAGGATCATGTAGCTCCTGGGTCCTTTCATTACCAATTAAAGTCTCCAGTTTCTTTAATTTTCCTCATGACACTGTTTCCTGGATTTTCACCATTTCAGAGGTAGGATTGGTGAATTGCCCAACAAATGTGGGGAACAGAGCCCTAGAACCAGCAGTAGAGCAGGGTGGGAATGGTTGGATCCTTGTGTATTTAATTTTACAAGGAACAGCATGGCAAGGACATTTTTATCACAGACTACAGCTCTGTATTTCAGCACCCAAAACTCTCAGTGTCTTGCACACAGTCGGAGCTAATGAATAAATAGTGTGATTGAATACAGGCAGTGAAAGCTTTGTTGTCCATCATAGATATGCATATTTATTCCTCCAGAATATTGTGAGTCTTTTATATCATGAAGGTGGGACAGGACAGCTTTTAATATCTTTTTCAATCCTGAGCTATACTGAATCTCTCCAAAGTTCTATCTTGGGTCTCATACTTTAGATGCACTGACAAAATGACATATGAGGGCAAATGGGAGAGTAGTTCAGATAGGGTGCCATCCTAAGATCTCTCCTACTGCTATTTGTAGCTTTTTCCCATACTGTCTTGTAGTGACAAAACTTTGGGGCTAGAACAGAAATTAGTTCCCAAAACATTCATGAAAAAGTGGGGACTGAGTCACAAATCCAAGTGGAAAAGACATCGATGTCAGGCAATCCAATGCAGCATCTGATGATTGATCTCCTTTACAGCATCAGATTCCAACTTGGTTACTATTTACTGAGCAGCTTCAATGTGCCAGGCACTTTGCTAAATGCCTTGACATATAATCTCTCACTTAACCCTACCTTCTATGTGATGAGAAAGGTGTTACACTTTCCCAGAGAGAGAGGTGACATCAACAACAGTGACCTGCAGTGAGTTTTCTCCTGGTCTTCCAAGAGAGAATATTTCATTCATTCATCAAGAAACATCTATGAAGCCATCAGCAGTGGTTCCACAAATCTGGATTCTTTTAAGCCTATGGAGTCATTATAAGAGAATCTCTGAATCCATATGTGTGCTCAAAATTGTTTACAGACAGCAAAGTACAGGCATATTTTACTCACATGTACTTGCATTTCTTAAGTGTATGTGGGTGTTGCTATGATTAATAAAATATAATTTAAAAACCATGCTGTTTTTGTCATATATTTTATCAGTCATCAGAATTTTTTATTTATATACATTATGTTTTGAGCAATTTTAGGTTTACAGGAAAGTTGATGGAAAGTACAGCAAGTTCCCATACACTCTTTGCCTTCTTCTCCCTAAGTTTCCCTATTATTAGCTTCTTGCATTAATGTGGCATATTTGTTATAGTTAATGAGCCAATAGGGATACATTATTGTTAACTAAAGCCCATAGTTCACTTTAGGGTTTACTCTTTGTGTTGTAATTTTGTGGGTTTTAACAAATGTATAATGACATTTATCCATCATTATAGTATCATATAGCATAATTTTAATGCCCTAAAAATCCCCTGTGCTCCACCAATTTATACCTTTTTTCCTCTCCCTGATCCACTGACCATTTTATTATTTCTACTAGAGGCCTGGTGCATGAAAATTTGTGTACTTATGGGGGGATCTCTAAGCCCAGCCTGCCCCCTCTCACAGTCTGGGAGCCCTCAGGGGATGTCCTACTGACGGCTTAGGCCCCCTCCCAGGTGGGTGAGGGGAGCGAGCCTAAGCCCCAGTCTGGCCTCCCTCTGCAAGAGGCCACCAGGCTGATCAGGGGAAGGCGCCTCCCCCCATTATCCGGCTGCTGCTGCCACTGCCGGCCATGGTGGCTGTGAGGCCTGAGCCCCGGGCCTTGCAGCCACCTGGGCTCAGGGCTGCCTGAGCCCACAGCTGCCTGAGCCCCAGTCCTCACAGCCACTGTGGCTTTGTCCGGATGGATGTCCAGATGGACGTCAGGAAGACGTCTGCCCTAATTAGCATATTACCCTGTTATTAGTATAGATATTTTTGGCTATTCCAAAATGGCATACAGTTGGAATCATGTAATGTGTTGCCTTTCAGATTGACTTCTTTCACTTAGCAATATGCATTTAAGGTTCCTCTGTTTTTTGTCTGTCTGTTTGTTTGTTTTTTCCATGGCTTGATAGCTCATGTCTTTTTTTTTTATCACAAAAGTATTTCATTGTATGAATATACCATAGTTTGTTGATCTATTTTCCTATTGAAGGAGATTTTGGTTGCTTCCAGGTTTTAGCAATTATGAAAAAGGTTGCTGTAAACATCCACATACAGATGTTTGTATAGACATAAGTTTTCAACTCATCTGAGAAAATACCAAGAAGTGATTGCTTGCTTGTGTAGTAAAAGGATATCTGTTTTTGTCAGAAATCATCAAACTCTCTTCCAAAGTGGCTGTACCTTTTTGCATTTCTACCACAATGGATTTTGTGGTTATTCTTTATATCCTCATCAGCATTTGGTGTTCTCAGTGCTCTAGATTTTGGCCATTCTAATAGGTGTATTGTTTTTTTAATTTGAAATTTCTACTGACATATGTTGTTAAACATCTTTTCATGTGCTTATTTACCATATATGTAGCTTCTTTGGTAATAAAAAATGTACAGTAATCAAGATAGTGTGGCACTGGCAAAAGAATAGACAAATAGTTGACTATATTTGTATGAGTCTATTTCTGGGCTCTCTCTTCTATTCCATTAGTCTAATGATCTATTTGCACATCTTTTCATGTGCTTTTTACCATATATGTAGCTTCTTCTGAGGTGTTTGTTCAGATTATTTGCCCATTTTTAAATAAAATTTTTTGTTAGTTCTAATTGTTGAGTTTTAAGAGTCTTTTATCAGACATATGTTAAGTGAACATTTCATCCCAGTGTATGGCTTATCTTTTCATTCTCTTAACAGTGTCCTTCACAAAATAGAAGTTTTTAATTTTAATAAAGTCCCACTTATCAAATGTTTTTCTTTCATGGAATGTGCTTTCTGTTGTTGTTTTTAGTCATCACCAAACCCAAGGTCACTAATATTTTCCCCTATGTTATCTTCTAGTAGTTTGGTGTTATATTTAGGTCTATGACCCAGAATTGAGTTAATTTTTTGTAAGATATAAAATCTGTCTAGATTCACTATTTTTTTTTTTTGCATGTGAATGTCCAGGTGTACCAGCATCATTTGTTGAAAACTATCCTTTTTTCATTGAATTGTCCTTGCTTCTTTGTCAAAGATCAGTTGGCTATATTTGTGTGAACTATTTCTGGGCTCTGTCTTCTATTCCATTGGTCTATTTGACTATTCTTTTGCCAGTGCCACACTGACTTGATTACTGTAAGTTTATATATAGTATGCCTAGCAGCTGAGTAGTGTCAGTCTTCCAACTTTGTTCTTCTTTAATATTGTGTTGATTACTCTGGTTCTTTCATCTCCCCATATGAACTTTAGAATCACTTTGTTGATATTCACAAAGTAACTTGTTGAAATGAATAATCCCTTACTTGAGATTGCATTGACTTGATAGAACAAGTTGAGAACAACTGATATCTTGACAATATTTTCTAATTCATGTACATGAAATATCTCTCCATTTATTTAGATCTTCTTTAATTTCTTTCATCAGAGTTCTGTAGTTTTTCTCATATAGAGCTCATATATACTTTGTGAAATTTATACCTAAATATTTCAGGTTTTTGATGCTAATGTAAATGGTGTCATTAAATTTTAAAAGTTTAACTAGTATTAATTGGGAGGTCTGTGAAATTTTTCAGGTTAAAATGTGGTCTGCATAACCCAAAAGATGAAAAACTGCTGGCATACGTGATTTTGGACATGAAGTAACTAACACCAGGGCTCTGAGCTCCTGCTGTTAGAAGGGTGTCTAATGGTATTACTGTGGCAATGTCACGGTACACTGGAAAAAGAAATCTTATTTGCCACTCAGACTTTAAGAATGAAATAACTTTTTCTATCCAAAAAAAAGTTTAAAACTCTTATCCCTTGCCATAGACCCTATAGAGAGAAAAAGGACAATAAATAGCTTGTATAGAGGGTACAGGTTAGAGGAATGAGAGCTGTGGCATCACCCAACTACATATCTTTTTAAACTAGCAGAGTAAATAGCTCACATTGCTCATAGGATAAAGGTAAAAATTCTTACCGTAGCCTACAAGCCTATAATGGCCTGACCTCTATCAACCTCTTAAACCCATATTATCCCTTCTCTACTCGACCACTCTGGCCTTACACGTCCTTTTCTTTGCCACACTTCTTCCATGGGGCCTTTGCATATGCTGTTTTTTTTCCCTCTTTAGCAAGGTCAGGTATCAATCACTTCCTTGTTCCTCCCAGGACAGGCCTCTGCAAACACTGCACTCCTCTGAGCACTTCCACAGAGTGAGGTTACATCTATGTATGTGATTAGATGATTACAAGACTGTAAGTTCCATGAGAAAAGGCACTGTGTCTGTTTTGCTCACCATTATGGTGTCAATGTTGTCGAGTGAATGGATGAATGATAGGATAGCTACAGAATCATGAACTATATATGTTTCTCATCTGATTGTATGGAACCACTCAATGAATCATTTTATTGTCCTATATGGCTTTTCTAGGTCAGATGGCACATATAGATACCTGGTATGAATGGTTTCCTACCCAAACACCAACCATAATCAATATTCTGGTTCCTAGAGCAGTGGACACTGAGTCAATAGCCATCTTTACAGAGTGTTTGCTTATTGAAGCTTATAGTGGTTTGAGTAAACATTGATTAGATTTTATAAAAATGTTTATTTAGCAAACATTTATTAAATACTCACTTCTGCCATGCACCGTGTTAAATGAGAGCCATGTGTGGCACTATTCAGCCATGGTCTCCATTCTGGAAGACTGGTGTTACAATGTGGGCAGTATGCTCATCAATTCCATGTCATACTGAGTGGTTGGAGTGGAGTCATAATGGGGCTGTAAACTGTTGGCTGTAAGTCAGTCTGCATGGTTGTTCTGGCTGTACATACTTTCTGAAATTTTTGGATCTGAAGGCAGGTCCTGTATGTTTTGTTCCCTACTGTCTCATACCTGGCTTGGAATTTCTTGTGTTTCCACTGCCTGTTTGGTCCTTAGGTACATATTGTTTGTGACCCCAGATTGAATTCATTCCTTCTCTGGGGTCAGTGGTTGGCCAGAAAGAAGGTCTGCTTTTCACATTCCTATTTTGTACAAGGAACTGTGGGAGCCACACAGCTGGATCACACAGGCCTTGATGAAGAACTCACAGTCCCGGTCAAGGAAGTGACATAAAATCCCAGAGTGTTTACAAAAGCAGCTGTGAGGAGACCAGTGACTGGAACACATGCTTCTGACCTGTGTGTTTGGGGTCCTGTGCCTAGCATCGTGGAGCGTGGGAGAAGGTAAGGCAAAAGCAACTATAAGCACACTTATCTTGTCCTCAGTGAATTTAAGATCTGTTGCTGTGTGATCCTCGGCAAGTTACTTCCACTTCACATCTTTGAGTCCCAGTTACTGCAACTATAAATGTGACGTGATATTAGGTTGCAAAAGGGTTGTTGTGAGGTTTAAGAAAGAATGCATATAAAACTGCTTAGCTTAATGCTTTATATAGAAGAGACAATCAATGATTGCTGCATCTGAATCCTGTTTCACAGGAACCTCTACACAGACTATTGCAGAATATATTTTGGCAACTCTTGGGCCCACCTTTCATCAGAAGCCTCAGTAGGGGATCAGGCAATCCTCTTCCTTGCCCAGCCGTCGGCTGCATAGAACATCCTGTTCTGGCCTCAGGCCTGACCATGTGACCTCTTCTCCTTCTTGGCTGTTCCCACTGGCAAGCCATGAATAGCGAGAGAGGCACCCTTCATGGTGCTGAGAGCTTTTCCAAAAGAGCCCAGAGGGAAAAATGTTCTGTGTTTTTGCAAAGCCTGACCCTCTTCTGCAGCCAATTCTGGTGGAGATACAGAGAACCTGATTGTTTTATGTTCTTCAGGTCCCCTCCATTGGTGGCCATTTAAACCCTTCTTTGACACCATGAATGAAATTCTTCAAAGAGTCAGTATCCGACAAACTCAGCTCCCAGTGGTCACAGGAGCAGAAAGAGTTTCAGGTTTATAGATTCAGAATGTCAGAGTAGGAAGGTGTCCCAAGCTTATTTGTCCAACTCTCACAGTTTACAGCTATGGAAATTGAGGCTCCAAAAGACATTGCTAGTGAGAGACCTCGCTCTCCTGCCTTCCAGGCTTGGGCTTCCCCCATGACACCATGCTGCCTTCCAGGTATGGAAAGGAGCACTGGGCTTGGATGTGAGTGTGTGGGTCCACTAGTACCAGTTATTACAAATGATCAAACAACAAAGGTAACACAAAAAAAATAATATATGTGTAGGAGGGACTTTTTAACTTGTGTAACTGAGACTTCCAGGAGAACATCTGGTTTGGCAATGTTCTTGTGATCTGGTTTTGCTCGCTCCATCTCACAGGTGCTCTCCTTTTTTATATTACCTCCCTTGTAAGACTCTCTTTTCCCTCCAGAAGTCTGTCAGAAGTTTCCAGGGCTGAATCTTTTCAGGATCATGTACTCTGAGAAAATATGAAAGTTCTCTGTCCCAGCTTTCTCTGCAAAAATGTCAAGGTTCACTCTGATTGAGTTTCTTGTATCATGTGCCCTGCTGTAAACCAATCAGTGGGACTGGAGTCTGCAATGAGCTAATTGACATAGGACTGGGCTATGGGCTTCATCTGATGGCTGGGAGTGGGGCCCACTCAGACCCTGTGGGTTGAGAGTGGGGTGCTACTACAAAAGAGAAGTAAAGCTCATTAGTCCCTAAATGAAAAATCCTCCGTGCCTCAACAGTGTTCTCATGGCTGACATTAAACTTAATTGTTTCTTAGGTTTATCAAATCTTCCATCACCTCAAATTAGAGAGTGTTTTGCTCTCTAGCAAATAGTGCAGTGTGACAGTAGAAATTAACTCAGAAGATACTACAGAACTTCCCTGGGTGAAGTTGAGGTCTGGGGTTTAGATAACATAGCATTCTACTGTTGATCAACTAACCCAGATCTTGTTATGCTCATGCTTTTATTAAATAAAAAATGAGACAAGCAAACAAATATAAACTAAAACCAACCAACCAACAAACAAAAACTCAAAGCCTAATCTTTCATATTGCAGAGAAAGTTCAACTAAACATATTTCAACATAAGGTTGGGACTATTGTAGCTATATGAGATTTTTTAGTGCTTGGGAATATGTAGCCCACTTCACTGAGCATCAGGTTATTCCTCTTTTTTCTTTATTGATTAAGATATTACATATGTGTCCTTATTCCCCCATTGCCCCCCCATCCCCCATTGCCCCCCCACCCCCCACCCCCACTCATGCCCTCACCCCCCTGGTGTCTGTGTCCATTGGTTAGGCTTGTATGCATGCATACAAGTCCTTTGGTGGATCTCTCCTCCTTACCCCCACCCTCCCCTACCTTCCCTCTGAGGTTTGATGGTCTGATAGATGTTTCTCTGTCTCTGAATCTGTTTTTGTTCATCAGTTTATATTGTACATTATATTCCACAAATGAGTGAGATCATGTGATATTTATCTTTCTCTGACTGGCTTATTTTGCTTAGCATAATGCTCTGGAGAGCATTCCATCCATGCTGAAAAGAATTCCTTCTTTTTTACCGCAGCGTAGTATTCCATTGTGTAGATGTACCACAGTTTTTTTTAATTAAATCTTTATTGTTCAGATTATTACAGTTGTTCCTCTTTCCCCCCCCCCATAGCTCCCCTCCATCCGGTTCCCACCCCACCCTCAGCCCTTACCCTCCCCCGCCACTGTCCTCATCCATAGGAGTACGGTTTTTGTCGTCTCTTCCCGCACCCCCCAGACCCCTTTCCCCGCCGAGAATAGTCAGTCCATTCCCTTTCTATGCCCCTGATTCTATTATATTCACCAGTTTATTCTGTTCATCAGATTATTTATTCACTTGATTTTTAGATTCACTTGTTGATAGATGTGTATTTGTTGTTCATAATTTATATCTTTACCTTTTTCTTCTTCTTCCTCTTCTTAAAGGATACCTTTCAGCATTTCATATAATACTGGTTTGGGGGTGATGAACTCCTTTAGCTTTTTCTTATCTGTGAAGCTCTTTATCTGACCTTCAATTCTGAATGATAGCTTTGCTGGGTAAAGTAATCTTGGTTGTAGGTCTTGCTATTCATCACTTTGAATATTTCTTGCCACTCCCTTCTGGCCTGCATAGATTCTGTTGAGAAATCAGCTGACAATCGCATGGGTACTCCCCTGTAGGTAACTAGCTGTTTTTCTCTTGCTGCTTTTAAGATTCTCTCTTTGTCTTTTGCTCTTGGCATTTTATTATGATGTGTCTTGGTGTGGTCCTCTTTGGATTCCTTTTGTTTGGGGTTCTCTGCGCTTCCCTGGACTTGTAAGTCTATTTCTTTCACCAGGTAGGGAAAGTTTTCTGTCATTATTTCTTCAAATAGGTTTTCAATATCTTGCTCTCTCTCTTCTTCTGGCACCCCCATAATTCGGATGTTGGTTCGCTTGAAGTTGTCCCAGAGGCTCCTTACACTATCTTCATAATTTTGGATTCTTTTTTCTTTTTGTTTTTCTGGTTGGGTGTTTTTTTGCTTCTTCGTATTTCAAAACTTTGACTTGATTCTTGCGATCCTCTAGTCTGCTGTTCGAACTCTGTATAATATTCTTTATTTCAGTCAGTGTCTGCTAAATTTCTAGTTGGTCCTTTTTCATATCCTCGAGGGTTTCACTAGATTTCTTGAGAGACTCACTCAATTTATCGGCGGTTTCTAAAAAATTCTTGAAAAACCTTTTAAGTGTGGTTTTAAACTCTATATCCTATAGTTTGCCTTCCTCCATTTCTGTCATTTGTGACCTGTTTCTTTGTCTCCGCATTTTTTATGCTTCCCTGTGTTGATAGAATGACTTTCTGTGCTAGGTGTCCTATAGGGCCCAGTGGCTCAGCCTCCCCAATTACCTCAGGTAGACACTCTTGGTGCACCCCTTTGTGTGCTGGGTGCACAGTCTTCTTGTAGTTAAGCCTTGATTGTTGTAGGTATCACTGGGAGGAATTGACCTCCAGGCCAATTGGCTGTGAGAATCAGCTGTGTCTGGGAGAACTTCTGTGCTGGAGACACGCTTATGGGGCAAGACTTGCTTCATTGGGGCTTTGGTGCTCACTGAGTTTGCCCCCTGAGTGTGTCCCTTACGGATCTGAGGAGTTGTAATCTGGATGGTTCCACTCTGCCCACTGGGTACACTGGCTCTTGGATCTCTAAGGAGGTGCTAATTTAGCCTCTGCCTGAGGCTACCCAGCAGGAGCTATGGAGAGATCTGCAGATTCCTCTTCCTTGTTTGGGATTTGGAGGTGCCTAGATGAGGCCCAGCTGTGAAGCAATGCAAGCTGCTATGGGGCCTTGGGCCTTCTTTTGGAAATTCTGGGTCTCTCTGACCCATCTGCAGTTTGTTAGGTTATTTTCAGATTGCAAAGGGCCAGGCTTTTCATATGCAAAAGCTTCTGTGCACATCTTGGGTGGGGCAGGGTCTCAGGGAATCAACAGGGCGGAGCAAGCAGCTATGGCTGATCCTCAGTCCTGCCCTAAGAAGTCCGGGATCTCAGTGTCCCAGTAATCACTGCAAGCACCTCTGAGAGAAAGCCGCGCTCGAGTTCCGCCTGGTGCCAGACAGTCCAGTTTCTCCCCGTATGAGTCTGGGTCCCCAGAGACTTGCCTGAAACTGGAGTTCAGAGCAGTTGGGAGCTTGAGACTCCCTCTTGATTGAAAAAGACAACCGTGTCCTCAGTTGCCAGCCCTTTCCGCATGTGCCTCCGTACCTCTGCACTTTACTTCCGCACCTCCTCTGAGTCTCAGTGTGCTTTTCTCTTTCCTTCTAGTTGTAGAATTTCCACTCAGCCAGCCTTCCTGTGGTTCTGGATGATGTCCGTTTTGTCTTTTAGTTGTAGTTTTGAAGTGGTTGTGCGAGGCAGGAATTTCCGGTGTTTACCTATGCCGCCATCTTGGTTTCTCTCCTGTACCACAGTTTTTTAATCCACTCATCTACTGATGGGCACTTAGGCTGTTTCCAAATCTTAGCTATGGCAAATTGTGCTGCTATGAACATAGGGGTGCATATGTCATTTCTGATTGGTGTTTCTAGTTTCTTGGGATATATTTATAAAAGTCAAGTAATATCTAATACTTGCATAGAACTAAGAATTTATGAAGAGCTTTTACAAACTTTATCATCATTATTATTTTTTAAAATATATTTTTATTGATTTTAGAGAGGAAGGGAGAGGGAGGGAGAGATAGAAACATCAATGATGAGAGAGAATCATTGATCAGCTGCCTCCTGCATGCCCCCCACTGGGGATTGAGCCTGCAACCCAGGCATATGCCCTTGACTGGAATCGAACCCAGGACCCTTCAGTCCGCAGGCAGATGCTCTATCCACTGAGCCAAACCAGCCAGGGCTTTATCATAATTATTATCAATCCTCACCTGAGAGAGGAAAGGAAAGGGGGGAGAGAGAGAGAGAGAGAGAGAAACATTAATGTGATAAAGAAACATCAATCAGTTGCCTTCTGCTGGTGCCATAACCTTTTGGTGCACAGAATAACACTCAACAAACTGAGCTACTCTGGCTGGGCATTATGAAATACTTTTATAACAACTATTTCATAAATGGGACAAAGGCAAAGTACTGCCTATCCTCATTCTACAGAAAGGAAAGTGAGGCTCAGAGAGGTTGAGCAACTTGTCAGAGGCCATTCAGCTTGTCAGTGATAGGTCTAAGGTGCCAAACCAGATCCTTTGACCACAGAGGTCTTTATTTTTCAATAATTTTAAAGGGAAATATATTTGAAATGCAAATTAACATCAACAATGCATATTATTTTTAGTATCAGATTGGGGGGATATTAAAAGGACTGATGACATCACAGGTGTAAGAAAATAGGACTTTCCATAAACTATTGGTTGGTATACAAATCAGTACAATATATTAGGGTCAAATCTGGCACTTACCGTTTTGAATTCACATACAACATTGTGCATGTGAGTCTCTCTGTGTGTGTGTGTTGTGTGTTTCTAAAGAGGCACATACAAAAATGTTCATTGCAGCAATATTTGTAACAGAGAAAAGATAGTCGTTTGCAGGAGAATGGTATAATTGTGGTGTAGCAATATGATGAAATGCCAAGGAAGACAGTACAGTGAGGGCAGCTAACATGGCTAAATCTGCACCATATGTTAAGTTAAAAATATTGTAGAACAATATATACAACATTAGACCATTTATATAAGGTACAAACTGCAAAACAAATCAAGGTGTTTCCATATGTATATATCATTAGTTGCATAGAGTGAAGGGCTAAAATAATACTGATAAGCAGACAGTAGGAGTGGGGTGTGTGGACAAGGAAGAGAAGGATTGTGAGTTAGCAGGGAGTAGGAATTGGGATCAGGAGGTGATCCAACAGATATTTGCTTTTAGATATTTGAAATTTTTTGCAGTAAAATATATTTATATTCTACTTGTAAAATTTATAATATTCAAATATAAAATGAAGTGAGTTTCTTATGAAAAGATAGTAATTTAAATTAAGAAATGTTTTATTGGTAGCTGAGTTTAGAGGGGAAAATTGCTAACTCCTTTCCAAGTTTTCTGATCATAAAAAAACCTTATCAAAAACCTTCTCAGTACCAGGTAGCCTTCAACCCTTTGATATATTTGCAGATCTATAGAACTTTAATGCTAAAAAGTACTTAGAGATCACTGATGTTCATCTACAGAGAGGCATGACATTGGGGCCTAGAGTCCAGTTACTTTCCTAGTGCTTTTCCAGATGACCCTTCGGGGAGTCAGGTCAGGGTCACATGCCTGGGACTCTCAAAGCCTCAGGTTTTCCCTCTATAGAGAGCTTCCTTCTCTGTGTTCTTATAAAGATTAAATCAACCAATGATTATGAAATTATTAGGGAGCTGTCAATCATAATAAAAATGTTAGAGAGTGATGTCATTGCTCTTGTTTCCATTTTTCTGAGCCTCAAAGTTAAAACGATTTGCCCAAGGACATGTGGCTGCAGGACAATTTTAGCTCAGTCTTTGTCACAGTCCTGGTGGTGCTTTGCAATAATGCTCATATCACCTTGTCCACAAATGGTGCCTGTGCCTATTTTTCCTATTAGGTGTAGTGCTCTGTGAAGTCAAAGACAAGATCCCAGTCATTTTCCTTTCTAACATCTAATATCTAGCAGGAATGTGAGTTATGCACAATACTTTCTGGACTCAGCTTCTCTTTCTCTAAATGAAGAGTGTGGGCTAAATTGCTAATATTCTTTTCAGCTGCGGAGGTTTGTGACTTTAGGATCTAAGTCTTCCTTTTCAACAACATTCCTTCTCTTTAACCAGATGGTCAACTCCCCTGACATCCTCCAAAGCTTGGGAATTTCAGCTGGATGAGATGCTACAGGATCAGCCAGTCCTTCCATGTGTAGGAAGAGAGAAGGTTTCTGTAGGAACCTTAACTGTGGTATCCTTGGCTGATGCGGACTTGGAAGTAATAATACCTTGTGTTTACATAGCCTCTTGCTTCTGAGGAGCTCAAAGGGCTTCCCAGACATTATCTCACTGTTTCTAATTATCATATCCTGGCACACCTGGCACCAATGGGTTAAGTGGTTTTTCCCACAACCATCTGGTGGCAAAATCAGGATCAGGACTCAGGTCTCCAGACCTCTGGCCTTCCAGCTTCCTCATTGCATCATGCAGCTTTCAGGATCAGTGACCTGTCTCCTGGGGAAAAGACGATTTACCATCACTATTGAAAGGGTTTGAGACACCTGCTGGGGAGTCCTGGGAGAAAGGACTCTTCTTTCCTGCCCCAGGCTCATGATGTTGATGACACATAAACTGCTTATAGAGAAAAATTTGAGCATGGTGTGACTCATTATCCTCTGGAAGAATCTGTCAATCCATCAGGAGACGTTTATCAATGCCAGAGTGAAATATCTGAGGACACTGGCAGCCTGGTGCTGTGGCCTCATAGACTCAGTAGGCATAGTGCTTTAGTCACAGAACATCAGAAACCTTAGCTGGAAATCCAATCCATCTTTTAATTATCTCCTAAATGCTGAAATTAACATTATGGAGGTGGGAAAAAAGATGTGGCCTTATAGTCAGGAGATCAGGATTTCATTCAAGTATTATATATTATTATTATGTATTATATATGCCATGTGCTACTGGGAAAATTACTAAATCTCTCTGCTTTTCACTTTCCCCATTCATGAAAATAGGTAACAACTGCTTCATCATTTTGTTAAAAAAGAACAAATAAGAGACAATCTAGCCAGTCATGGTTTTCTAAACATCTGGGATATTTGATCATGTCAGGGAATATTCAAAGCCGTAGTGATATCAACTTTAACAAAGATTTGGGGAAAAGTACTTTTATATTAAAATAAGCACAAATGTATTATAAAACAGCAAGGTAAAATCGAATAGATTTAAAATATAAATTTCACCTTGCTCCAGAGGTGGAGGGGGCATGGTTGGTCCTGTACCTCCAAATCCCACAGGGTAGAATTTCACTTTCTCTGCCATTGGGTGCTGTTAGGAATACTTGGTGGAGAAGGTTGAGAAGTGTTGGTCTAAATGGTCAATTCCTTTGATTTTTCTGAGTTATAGTTTTACATCAATTTTGGTCACTTAGGTGGTATTGCAGCGGTTCTCAACCTGTGGGTCGAGACCCCTTTGGTGGTCGAACAACCCTTTCACAGGGGTCGCCTAAGACCATCCTGCATATCAGATATTTACATTACGATTCATAACAGTAGCAACATTACAGTTATGAAGTAGCAACAAAAATAATTTTATGGTTGGGTCACAACAGGAGGAACTGTATTTAAAGGGCCAGAAGGTTGAGAACCACTGGCTTAGGGACTTGTAGCAATAACTTCACAACTTTTAAAAAATATTGTGTCCTCAGATTGTATCAAGTGTCAATATAATAAATGGCTTTGTGAAGAATGATTCTGTATTGCCTGCAAAATCGCTGTTGAAGATATGGTTCGTTGTGTTACGTAGTGTCTCCTATATAAGAATGCGGTTGATAAAACTCTCCCTCAACTTTTCTGCCAAGTAGAAGATTGTCTCCTCTGAAGAATAGGTATTTGTACTTTTGATCACATAATAAAAGGCAAGTAACTCACCACTCTTCTATTTTAGCTTTGGCAGTCAGGAGACTGGGTGCTGTGTTATTCTCATATTTAGTAGAAATCGTATCTGAGATTCCTGGCATGATTATCTCCTTTCTTTCATACAGTGGCAGGTCTGTATATTTAGCCATCTGGTGTTTTCACTATAAGCTTTCTCCGGTTTTTTGTTTTTGTTTTTGTAGAAAGAGCTAGGGTATCAATGATAAGGAAACCAATTCTGAGATAGCTTTATTTGAAGCAAGTGGAAGAAGTGCTAAGATTCACATTTAAAATATAAAATCAAACTCCTCCAGAGGGGAGGCCTGAGGCAAGCTTGGGAAGGAGCCTGGGTTTGCCTGGAGGCTTTTGCAGTGACAGCTCCTTCTTAGGAAGAGCATCACCACTTAGGGGCCCACTCTTCTTCCCAAGTATTCTGGAAGGTGGGGAGGAGTAGGATATGGAGGCAGAACATCGATTCTACCTCCCACCTCTGGACCAAGCCCCAGTCCTAGGGTGTGCACCCTGGGACTATGAGCTGCTCTGGTACACAAGTTCATGGGCCCCATGGACTTCTTGCTTTGTGGGGAAGGTGCGGGGTGGGCCCACTAAGGCCTAGGCCCAGAGCAGCAGTGATGGTTGCTTGGGTCAACTATTATCTGGCAACCCTTGGGCTTAGAAAGACTGCCCTTGTCATCAAAACCAACCTTCTCTGTGTCCCCTTTAGTCATGGAATCCTGGAGTATTGAAGCTGGAAGTGATTATGAGAACCAACTGCCCAACTTCTCATTTTAAAGATGGAAATATGGAGGACTAGAGAGGCAATTAACTGGCTCAAGTTCTTTTAATTGTATTCTAAATATCTGTACCAAGTCCTCCAAGGATGGGGGTAGAGTAAGGAGGTGGAGAGAGATTTACAATATTACATAACGGTGATAGCATAGCCAGATCCACTGGGTTTAATACATCTGCGATTATAAATTCTTAGAGGTTAGTGGATAAACAAGGTGTGAGAGCCCTAACTGGTTTAGCTCAGTGGATAGAGTGTCAGCCTCTGGACTGAAAGGTCCCAGGTTCGATTCCAGTCAATGGCATGTACCTTGGTTTCGGGCACATCCCCAGTAGGGGGTGTGCAGGAGGCAGCTGATTGATGTTTCTAACTCTCAATCCCTCTCCCTTCCTCTCTGTAAAAAATCGATAAAATATATTACAAACAAACAAACAACAACAACAACAACAACAAAAAACGAAGGTGTGAGAAATAAAAGGTGGGAGGAGAAAAAAAAAATTGTATCCAACTTCCACTGCCAGAAAAAGTATTTTTCTCCCTTGGACATATTGTCTTTACTCAAATGCGCTATTGCACAGCAGAGATAAAAAAAATTAATAGCTTTGTTTCCTGTGATCTCTTTATCAGCCAAAGTACAGGACTATGGCTCTCAGTTATTTTAATGGAAAAATGGAGGTTGTATTATCAGGTGATATTGCTGTGTGAGGCATTATTTTATTCTTGTTCTTCCTTATTTTAAGTGAGGCGTTCTAGCACCGATTAATGAATAGAGCTACCATGACTGTGATGTTCCCTGTGCCTGATCTCACTCCACCTTCCTTCCCCACCCCCCATAATTTCTTTTTTAAAAATATATTTTTATTGATTTTAGAGAGGAGGGGAAAGGGAGAAAGATAGAAACATCAATGATGAGAGAGAACCATGGATCAGCTGCCTCCAGCATGCCGCCTACTGGGGATCGAGCCTTCAACCCAGGCATGTGCCCCTGACTGGAATCAAACCCAGGACCCTTCAGTCCATAGGCTGATGCTCTATTCACTGACCCAAACCAGCTAGGGACTCACTCCACCTTTTAAGATAACTGCGGCCGGTGAGAGAGGGGCAGCTGATACTGAGCACAGATCCCAGGGAAGGCTATGATGGCTGGGGTCCTTGTCCTCCAGGTAGCTTGAGGGCTTTGCAGACTCAATCACATGGCCCAAGTAACCAGCATTGCAGAATCTTTTATGACTTCTTCAGGAGAATTTATTCAGCAAGCACTAACTGGTGATTTCTGATGTTCCCAGTGTAATATTTGATAGGAAGGGAAAAATGAGTCATGCTGGTTCCTGCTGCCCTAGGGAAGCTCATGCTGACAGAGGGTTGCAAGTTTGATCACTCGGGAAGGACGCTTAGTCACATCCTCCTCCTCTGGGCTTCCAAAGTACATCCACCTATCTGTATCCGGGCTTCTGTCACGTTGTGTGGTCATTTATTTGTCTGCATGTCTGTTTTTTCCTCTGTTAGAATGTGTGTTCCTCTGGCGCAGAGACCAAATCTTATACATGGTCTCAGGTTCATCTTTAGTGCCCAGCTGAAACAATCAATATTTGTACACTAAACTAATGTGTGAGCAAATTCATTGATTCATTCATTCATTTATTCTCCAATGTCTATTGTTAATTTCTATTATATAACACTATCTGTAGTCAGGCCTGTTACTAATATCAGAGGTTTTTTAAAAGGAGTAGCTTTGCTATGAGTGTCAAGTGTGGCTTATGAAAAGGACAAAGGAACCACCTGCCTCAGCTCTCCTGTCACTCTTGCAAAGACCCTTGACTTTTCATCCTCCATGAGCCCTAACAGTGATTCAGAACTGGTGGTGGACAAGAGAGACCCCTTGGATATTGTAAAATGAGTGCTGACCACCAGTGGGGCAGGCTGGGTTCTCTGCCACTCTTAGAATGGTAACTGAGTCTCAATTACTTCATCTGAGAAATGGTGATAGTATAACACTGTCTCATCTTCTTCACAAGGTTTTTGCAAGAGTCACATGAAAATGGTTGTGAATGGTAAAATTACACCAGGGAAAGCAAAAAACATTTAAAAAATAAAGCAGCTCTCTCTTCACCTACCCTAAGACCCTTCATGTGCTTTGGAAAAAGCTCTCCCTATTGCATACCCTATGCCATCCTTTGCATTTATGGAAAATATTTCTTCCATTTATTATGATACAGAGACTATGGTGGAGTGGTTTTGCAAGCAATGGGACCACATCCCCAAACTGCCATCATATGACAGCATCCACATTCCACTAGGAGCTCACAGGTAGCTCAAGGAAGAGTGCATCCCCAGCAAGGGCTTTCTTCAGGGATTTTACAGTTACTCACTAAAAGTTCAATGAAACAATTGCCATTGGCTAAAAAGCCAATGAAAATCCTCCAGGCTTGCATGACTCAGACCCAGGAGAGGCTCAGTTTATGTTAAAATCAAGGGATATGCTGAATGAAGCAAGGCAAGAGATAAAAACAGCATTTATCAAAATGCAATTCCAGACTCCTCCTCTCCTATGGAGAGAGAATTGAAATACTGATGATGTTTCCTTTCATCTGGTTGGAGTCCTAAATCCCTGGGTCCTGAGAATGACTCTGCAGGGATGATCTTGGACAAGTCCTTGATATATTCAGTTTTCCAGGCTCTTACCTTTCAAATGAGGAGGTTGATTAATGCTCAAGGTCCCAGCTCACTTTGACATTTTGCGATTCTATGATCTCCAACTGTTTTATGATTTCTGGATATTCGAAAGTAAATTTATAAGCATGTGGTTCTTGTCTTATGATTCTTCCAATGTACCTCTTGGGTGGCCTGAGCTCCTGTCTCCATATGAGGCCCTACATATCCATTAGCAAGGCCTGGGGGACCAACAGCAGCAGCTCTACTCCTCCAGGGCCTGACACCACATTAGTCCTGTCCCCTGTTGGACCAGGAGACAGAAATTGGGTTCTAGTCTAAAACAACTGTGACTCACTTAATCCCTTCAAGGCCAGTCTCTGGGAACTCTCTTTTATGAAGCTTTCTTTTATATGAAGTTTCTTTCAGAAGATTCTGTCCTTCCTCTGCCCTCCTTTTTGTGGTCCTATCAGTCTATGACAGTGGTGGGAGCTGGCAAAGCCATTTGGCTTCCCGTAGATCCCAGGAGAGTTTTGTACATGGCAGGTACTCAATAAATATGAATCAGAGCCCTAAGGAATTTAAAACTAGATTTGAGTTACATAAAAGTTTGAATGGTACTGATGCAACACATACATTTCTATGATTTCTGTGGTGCTTGGTTAATGATTCCCAACCAGGAATCTGTGGAGATCTGTTAAGGTAGCAATGAGGGTGAGGGCAGAGTAGATAGAATTATTTGGTTGCAAGTGACAAAAGCCCAACTCATATTGGCTAAAACAAAAAAGGGGTATTACTGGGAGTAAAGCTGACTTCTGGTTTGACAACCAAGGTTCTTGAGCTGTTGTTAGCTTCTGCTCTCCAACTCTCACTTTTGCTTCTTTCTGTGTTGGTCCTATGCTCAGGCACACTCCTTGTGGTGGCAATATGGCTGGTAGCAACCCAGGGAAAATGGAAACCCACTTATTCCACAACATTTTCAAAAGAGTGCTGGGCTATCTCTCAAAGGTCATTGTAGTTAACAATCCCTGGAGCTGGAGGAGGGTGTACCTAAAGGACAAGTGGGCAGCACTGTGAACAGAAGAAGGGAATTGATGCTCAGGGCAAAACTGACAAAGTGCATCTTCAAAATTCTTCAGTGTTTTAAAAAGCCTAACAGAAATAGTCCATTTACTAATGTTAAGGACATAGAAGCTAATGAACATATCATTGTTTTGCCTTTGTCTCAATTTATGTCAGTTCAGTTTGGAACACTGGATATCTCTTATTGACCAGAAGCTCTTTGCCTCATAAATAATTCAAAGGGAAATTAATTTCTGGTCGATCCCATTTAACAGTGCTGATTCATGTTAATCCTAATTTCTATGAAATTATTTCTTTAAAATATATCTTTTTCATACACAACATATCATAAATATTTCCACTTGGTATTGGAGGGCTAGTGTATGGTCTCAGCCAATAGGAACTGAATAAACTTGAATGTACTCATTCAGCCAATAATCATTACTGACCTACACCACAGGTGGCTCTTAGTCAACGGGCATACCAACTGTGTTTTTGAGAAATGAGGAAATTAAGGGTCTTTGGTAACCTGTGTTTTCCCTGCTGGGACCCTCTTTTCCTGCCATATATGTTGTGTCTGGAAAGCAGCTTTACCACCTACACCTGAAAGGGTATGGGAATATAATTTCTGAAGGAAGATGAAGAAACAAAGTTGAGTAACTCACTGAAGCTTTAAATGCAAAACTTAAGAGGCCTTCAGAGAAAGGGTCCAGAGTCAAGATGTGGAAGCAATTAGGCCATTGCGGAAGTCTTTTGACTTTAGGGAAACTTGGTGAGTACACCTGAGCCCAAAGGGGAAGAACTCATAATTATAGGTAGGAGAAGCCAGGGCCAGAACAAGTCATACATTGTGGGCATTGGGAAATCTAGTGCCCCGGGGAACCAGAGGCTGGGATCAAGCTCTGTTGGGCCAACCTACAGCAGTTGGCTCTCCAATTTTGAGGATTTGCAAATGTTAAAGAAAAATTGTAATTGCTTTATGTAATCATTAGACAATGTAAAGGGAAAAAAAGGAAGGACCATTTCTGCTGCTTTGCATCCCTTATCTTTTAAGGAACTCACTCTCTTTTTAGGTTTTGTTCATTCTATGAAGTTCAATTTAATTAATCTGGAGCATCATCCTGGGCATGTGATGGGTTCCAGGTCTGAGGCAGGAATAGGGTCTAGTGAACCAGGCACTTCCTAGACATTCCTGCCCCAGGACAGACAGTGGGTTAGGACCTGCATTTGTGAAGAGGAAAGTAAGTCACAGAGAGCACACTGTGGATGCGGGGAGGAATGGCAGGGAGTCCCTGATCCCCTCCACGCTTCACATTGAGCTCTGAGTGAATGAGCTCCTGTATTTCAGTTAAATGCTGAAGCATGTGGCTTGTGTGGGCTACTGAAGTAATCCTGAGCAAGGCAGGGACTCAGGCCATACCAAGTGATAAAATCTCTATTGTTTGAATTGGGAAGAGATCTCAGAGATGATCCTTGTCAAATGTCCTCATTCCAGGCACAGGGAAATTGAGGCCCAAAGAAAAGAGAAAGATTTGCCTACAGCTGCCAGGGTTTTGGAATGTTTGTTTTACCATCAGGACCAACCAGGAGTGCTGGTTAAAATGCTGACTCTTAGGCGCCATCCCAGACCTATGAGGTAGATGCTTTGGAAATGGCCCCAGGAATCTACATTTTAGGAAGTTATCCAGATGATTCCTAGACTCTGAAAGTTTGAGAAGCACTGGTCTAAGGATCCAAAACTGGTTTGTGATCGGCTGTGCAGTAGGGTTCCTGAGTTCAGACTCCAGGCTCTCTCTCTGACACTGGAGGACTGTAGGAGATGGTGACTGTGGAGAAAGTCAGAACCAGGAGGGTGAATGGAGAGCTAGGAAGGGTGAGGTTTTATTTCTAATTCCTTCTGCAGTTTGTGTAGGCATCTTTTCAGACTAGATGTTAAGACATTGAACAAATGATTCTTGTGTACCTGTCAGGCATCATGATGTTTAAGTGTATGTGCCTTGAATCCCTATTACTTTCTCAACTCCAGCTGATCAATTGACAGATGAAGAACCTCACACAAATTTCTCTCTCTGTTTTTAAAAGTTAATAGCCTCTCTCCAGTCTCCAATCCTTTGCATGTAACAGATGAGCAGATTGGCATGCATCCTTCTATGGCTTTCACATCTCAGACAAACTTAAGTTGCTAAGAACCGCAAGAGATGATCTCTAAATCTTAAATACAGAGATGAAATGAGAAGAATCAGTTCTTTTTGCTGGTTTTAAAATGACTTAGTCTCTACTTTGTATTAAAATGTCATTTACCTCTTGTTATAAATCGGTGTGTATTGTCTTATATTTCATTATGTGAAGACTTTTAGCATTTTAAGCCAGGATTCCTTTGGGATGTCCTAGGACCCCAATATAACTAGAGGCTAGTTACTAAAATTTTATTTTTTTAATTATAAAAAGTCAGTAAATAGTTCATGAAGTTACTAATAAAGACTAAACAAAGGAATAAAATGGGTATTCTCTTTAAAAACTCAGCTTGCACATAATATATGTTTCTATAGAACATTTGACTGAGCTCTAAGACAGGGAGCTGATACTGGCTCTGCTCTAAATATGCTGTGTGAACTTGAACAAAGCACCACCCTTTTCTGGACCTCAGTTTCCCTCTGCATAGAACAAGAGGGTCAGACAGGTGATTTCGGAAGACTTTTTCAGCTCTGAAAGTTTCAGGGTAAAGTAACAAGGGGTTATGAAATGTCCCACAGTGTGGGAGGGAACAAATATGTCATGATTTTGTTCCAGTATAATCTGTTTCACATTTAGTATAGTCCAACCTGTGATGGGTCCTCTGTGGAACACAGATGACTCACTTCCTGTCCTAAATGGATCTTCTCTGAAGGGCGGAACAGATCCTTCCTTCAGATATCAAGCCAGCCAAGGGGGGTCGAGTCTATGGGCCTTTGGCCAAATTCTGCATGTTCTTGATCTATATCAAATTAAACCTGATATTTGAGTGCACACGTGCGTACACACACACACACACACACACACACATACACAGAGTTAAGAACACAGCAGTTTAGAAGGTAGATGTTCCTGAAAAGTGTGCTCATCAAGTTTTCATAAACACAATCACATTTGACATTAAGTAGAGTAGTTGGCAATTGAAATGAAGATTAGGGTGAAAATTTTTATAAGGTGACAGATCTTTTTTGTGTAATTTGGAACGCTGGAGAAGCCTAGTATATTTCCACTTCTTCCAGGGAGTCGCCCCAGACTACTGCTGACTGTTGGTGCCTTCATTTATCTGTCTCTCCACTGAATTCTACTCTACTTTAAGAACTGGACCAACATAAGAAGGTATAAAAATACACTCTTAAAGCCACAGACTCCTAAAATGTTAGAGACCAAAGGACTCTTTGAAATGTCATCTCCTCATGTCACCTTTATCATTTGCTCATTCATTCATTCAACAAATATTTATTTAATGTTTACTATGTGTTAAGCACTGTGCTAGGTTGAAGATATAGGGCAAAAACAAGGCATAAAAGATTTCTACACTCATGGAATTTATATTTTGTGTGTGTGAGGAGGGGCAAGCCATGAATAAGTAAACAAGGTGTGACAATTGGCAGGTTGATGGAATGGGGAATTACTGGTCAGGTAGGGAGAGTTACTTTAGACAGGATAGGCAAAGAAGATTTCTGTAAGGATGTAACATTTAAACAAGTATCTGAAGAATGAGAAGGAGCTAATCATGGCAAATGTGTAGGGCTGAAGACAAGAAATAACTGGTAGAAACTGATGGTGAGGAAGAGCTGAGAGATTTAGAGACCAGGCTGGGGGAGAGGGTGTAAAAGGGGCTGGACTAGGGTTATTGTAACAGGAGGCTAGAATTTGGATAAGTTAAGATAAATTTTGAAGGTGAATAAACAAGACTTGTTTCTGGATTTAAAAAGGGGGTTGAGCCAGTGTGGCTCAGTGGTTGAACATCAACCTATGAACCAGGAGGTCACAGTTTGATTCCTGGTCAGGCACATGCCCAGGTTGTAGGCTCGATTCCCATGATTCTCTCTCATCATTGATGTTTCTCTCTCTCTTATATCCTTTCTGAAATCAATACAATCACATTTTAAAGAGGGGGGGGTGAGAAATAGGAAGGAATCAAGAGTACTCCTCCTTTAACATGAGAACTGGGTGAAAGGTTATTTAATGAGATGGGAAGATTGGGGAAATACAATATAGTTTTGGAAGGAAATCCAATAAACTTATTTTAGATGTAGTGAATTTGATATTTTTATTGGACATTCAAGCAGAGATTTTGAATAAGGTACTGATTCTTCTTGAAAGGCCCTCTAATTATTTCAAAAGTGTTAGCTTTATCTCTTATCTCTTGACCTAGACCAAAATGCCTCTGAAGGTAGGCATGGCTTATATTTTATATTTATTCTGTCTTCTCCATAGAAATCAAAGTGAGAGAAAAGTAGCAAAATCTTTATATTCCCGCATTCTAGAATTAGATAGACCTGCTATGTTGAGTCTGCTTGTACTGGCTCACAAGACCCAATTGCTAAAATTTCAGAAATGTCATGAGAAGTTGTTAAACCACCCTTGCGTTTATTTATGGTTGGAGTATTTACACAGTGAATTTGGCAAACTCTACAAATCAAGACTTCTTTCTGTAGAGAGTCTGGTTACCAGTACATCAAAGTAAGACCCAGAGTCACCAACTCAAATGACCTGTGGAGAAATGAAGATAACATTTATAAGTGATTTGTCTAGGTCTAGAAGCATTTCTCCTAATCAAATATCAAAGCATGCTGGTCCCTGTCTCACCTAAAATGAATTCCTAATTAAATCCAGAAACTTAAAGTTCTCAATCTAAAATATATATATTCAGGTTATTACAAAACATTCATTTCCCCTCTCATCCTCTCTCATAAATGTTTTTAAATGTGCATGATAAAAAAACACTTTCACAAAGTTTCACTGGGCCCAAGGGCCACCAGTGTGCAACTCAATATGAAGTTCTTGTTCATGAATTCAAGCTCAGTGGTTGAGCATCAACCTATGAACCAGGAAGTCACAGTTTGATTCCTGGTCAGGCACATGCCCAGGTTGTAGGCTCGATTCCCATGATTCTCTCTCATCATTGATGTTTGAATTCATACAGTCTGCCTCAATATGAACCCAAGTGTTCATCTCTAATTAGGGAGACATGTATCCCCTCTAGAATAGTTAAGCTCTAAGATGTCAGTTGTCATTCATAATTCCAGTCCAGTTTTGTTAGATCTTATGCTTTTTCAAGAGAAGCCAAGAATCTGGGTTTTAATGAGAAACTTCCCAGCTGTTGAAAGTTGAGTTAAAGTTTTTAAAAAAGTACCATGGGCCAAACAAAACACTTTCACAAAGTTTCACTGGGCCCAAGGGCCACCAGTGTGCAACTCAATATGAAGTTCTTGTTCATGGTCATTCATCTGGGGGTGAGAGAGGGCCTTCAGAATATGCCAGAAATCAACTTTCCTGTCAACCCTGCATGTGGAAGCCACATCACATTTATTTTTATCAAGAAACATTGTTTAAGTGACATATGTTATACTCTAGCATGGTGAAGCAAATCCATCACAGGTATATTTGTTTCTCTGGCTTGGTCATGGGTTCCTCTAGATGCACCAAGACTGCATCTTTTTATCTTCCAATAATGTAACACTAAAAACACAAATAGGAGCTTGCTATGCAAGGAGCCATGGAGACATTTTGCCCAGTCTATTGAAGAAACTGGTGCTCAAAGAGAAATCACTTGACCTAGTCCTCAATAGTGATTTAGTGACGAGTTGGGACTAGAACCCAAATATTTAAATGACAGATCCTAGGGCTTAAAAGGACCTATGGTTCTCAGGAAATATTCACTGAATTAATGAGTACATGAAACAATAATGTAAGAATGAATGTGTGAATGAGTAAGCACAATCTGAAATGATCAACTGGTTTATGGAACACAATTTAAAGTAAGAATCATGTGAATTGGGACTTGGTTTTAGTTCTTCCACTAACTACCATGTTACCTTCAGCATGTCTTTTATCCTCTCTGGTCCTTAACTTACTTATCTATAAGTTGTCTTGTCTCTCAGTGTTGTTTAAAAAATCATAAACTAGTAGTAACAGTCAAAAATTATTGAGTATTATATTCCAACCATTGGTCTAAATACATGAGTTTTGAGAATACTTACAATAGTTCTATAAAGTGAGCACTATTTTTACCACCTCTATTTTGTAGATGAAGAAACGGATGCACAATATTATAACGAATCTGGCCAAGTTCATACAGTTTGCAAGAAAACAGTGAATGATATTTGAAGCTAGGCATTTTATTCTGGAATTATAATAGCAATAAAAGTGCAACAAAAATAAGAGGATGGCATGAATGTATGAACACAACACTTTTGGGAAGCTCAGGCCTGTGGCACTCCTATGGCTCTTAAAAATGATGCTCAAAGTTGAGACTTTTTCCCCTCTGTTTGACACTGTAGGATTGATGTTAAAATAACTTTGAGAATTGGATTAAGTGACCTCTGAAGGACTATTTATTTATTTATTTATTTGAGAGAGAGAGAAACATCAATTTGTTGTTCCACTTATTTATGCATTCATTGGTTGATTCTTGTATGTGTCTTGACTGGGGATCAAAGCCCCAAACTTGGTGTATTAGAGACAACACTCTAACCAACTGAGCTACTCGACCATGGCCTGAAGGACCTTTTAGATTAATTTAGAAATCTGCCTTCTAGTTCTGTAACTTCTTTGGGTAACCTTGACAGATCCTCTCTATGTATACAATGGAGTTGAACACATTAAAAATTCTTGCAACTCTGATAGTCAAAGGTTCTATGGAGACTTTAATAAGAAGCTAACAAGAGTCAGGATTCTTTTTAATTGCATATTACAAAAACCTAACTCAAACTAACCTAAACCAAAGAGGGAATATATTAGCTCAGTAACAGAAAAGCTGAATTGTAGCCTTGCTTTATACATGGCTTTATCCAGGGTCTCAGATAACATAGGTTTTTTTTTTCCAGTTCTCTCCATGTATGAGTAGGATAGTCACCTAAGACTTGCACTCTATCAACTAAGTAAACCCAATGGGGAAAAATAATTCTCTAAAACCAGAAAATTCATGGTGAGGAATTAGATTGACTTGCTTTGGTATAATATTCACCTTCATTCTGGCCTTCATCTTCATATGGGGACCAGACCCAAGACATAGGTTTGCCTCTTTGGTTATGTAGGAAGAGTCTATCTTATGCATAATACTTGGATGGGTTTTCCACTGAATAAGAACTTTCTGTATGAGAAGAAAGAGAGAGGGTGTGGGTAAGCAGAAACACAGCAGTCAACTCCAACCAGCTGCACTTCCCACATAAAAGGAAGACTGACAGAATGGGTATCCTGTGTCTGACCCTTCAGCTCAGAATCACAAATTGTGCTATTGGTCCTCCGTATTAGGAATGAGTCATTGCTACATATTTCTTTTCCTCCATCTTCAGGGCCATTTGGACTCAAACAGTGACATCAATGCATATCATGGAATTGTTCTTTTGTCTTGTAGTTACAGTTCATTAGAAAATATATATGCAATGATGATCTCAGCACAGGCAATAAATTAGGAAATAAATGATTAGGCTTTGAGCAATGTTTTCCAGAACTGTATTAGATTGTGAGGATTCCACCAATTAGGCAACTTGGCTAATGCCTCTAATCTAACTCAACACCCCTAGTGTGTACTGGAGAGGGTGACCAGACCTTTGCTTCTTTTGGCTGGCACAAGTAGTTACTTGTGCTAATCAGCAGGAGGGAAACAGGAAGAAGGAAAGGGATAGGAAATATCTACCAGCAAGATGTGAAGACAAAACCTCTCCTGAGCAGTGACTCCTATGAGACTAATGAACAGAAAAGAATTTGATCAGCCCTCCACTCAAAAACATCTACACCTACACTTTGTATACTCACAGCTTGTTAGAGCTGGAAGGATGTTTAGACGTGACCTAATCCAACTCTTTTATTTCAGAGATAAAAAAAAACAAAAACCAGAGGCCCAGATTGAGGAAATAACTTGGTCAAGGTAATGCCGCAAAGGAGTAGCTAAACCTGAACTTAACCCTAAGTTAAGTTCATTATAGATTTTCCAAGTGCTCATTCCTGTGTGGCAAGCTCCCTTTGGCTGTGCCCTCAGGGCTCTGGTAGACATTTGGAATTACGGAAGCTTTGCTGATGAAGAAACTGAATTTAATTTAATCTACACTGGAAGTTCAAGGAAGAGAAATAACAAGTGGCCATTGCAATGCCTTAGACTTAAATATTTTCCACTTTTACTTCTCTAAGCTAAAGAAAGGAAGTAATAGCTTGAGGCTTCTCAATGTTAGAAAATAAAAAAGTAATTCATGAGTCTTTGAAAGGTGGTGAATGGACATATGTTATGTATGTTTGTGTTTAGTGAATATTGAAAGAGTGCTAAAGGAGAAATTTGGGGATCTAAATTCTACTTGGATATGGGTCTTAATGGGTAATCTTGGAAAACTCATTCTATCTGGGTATTGGTTTCCTCATCTGATTTTTAAGTTGCTGGTCAAGCTTTAGGGGGGTCCAAAAAAATTTCTTTGACATGCTTTGAATGTCATTGTTATGGATAGAAAAGAAACTTTTTGGATGAAAGGTGGCTGGCCTAAAGCCAGTCTTTGCAAAATAAGTTCCCTCATTACTAATCTGGCCCAATGAAATAAGCACAGGGCTAAGAGTCTAGGACAGTTATGGCAAACCTTTTGAGCTCAGCGTGTCAGCATTTTGAAAAACCCTAACTTAACTCTGGTGCCGTGTCACATATAGAAATTTTTTGATATTTGCAACCATAGTAAAACAAAGATTTATATTTTTGATATTTATTTTATATATTTAAATGCCATTTAACAAAGAAAAATCAACAGAAAAAATGAGTTCGCGTGTCACCTCTGACACGTGTGTCATAGATTCGCCATCACTGGTCTAGGACATGGCTTTGTTTCTCTTTGCTCCATGACTTTGGGCAAGTCCTTGACTTTTTCTAGGCCTTTAAAAAAGTCTCTAAAATGGGATTTACACCTTTGCATGCTTGCCTCACAGGGCTGTTACATGGAGATAAAGGATGTAGAAATGCTTTATGATATGCAGGCTCTTTTATATACAAGGGAAGGGCAAAAGTAGTTTACAGCTGCGTTGTGGCATTCTTTTGAGTTAACAGAACTATTATAATAATCATAACCTGCATGTCTTTTTCCATACGAACAACTGCAAACCTACTTTTTCTCTTGGTGAATGAGAATAATGTAGAAACAACCTGTAGAACCAAAATTCAATGTGGCCAAGATGACACTGAAGGAGCTGTAATTTATTTTTCACAGGGTCATTTTGTTTTCCTACTAATAGTGCAAGTTGAAACAGGGCTAAATAAAATGCCCATACTTTCATTTTGCCTGAAACAGGCCATGATCATCCTGGTGCAATTACTAATAATACATGTTATCACGCTCAAAAGTATTTCTTTTTGGCAATAAATTAAATTGTTATCCCTAAACTTAAATATCACTATATTCAACCTCTTCATTTTTCATATTATGAAATAGAGGCTCAGAGAAGAGAAATGACTTCCTAATTCACACAGAGCTTTCCCAAAGTCTGGACTTGGCAAACACTTCTTTCTACCTGAAAAGAAAGGGTAGGAGAATATGGGGTAAGAGAATCTCTCCCTTTAGCCATTCTCCAGCTTCTTGAAGCAATTGCTTAACAAGACCAGCCCCACCTTTCCCTTGGTTTCCTGGAAAGTGATCAGCCATAGTGCGTCTGCCAGTGGCCATGGGAGATGGAGCAAACATTATAGGACCCTGGAAACGAAAGGTTTTTTCTTTTTCCTCTTCTGTACCCAGAAGAAAAACCCCAATGGAAGAACCTCTGTCTATTAATAGTTATCCCTTATTCAGACACATTTTATTATCACTCATAAATCACGTTCATATCCATCATCTCATTTGATCTAATTCTTACTAACTTTGGAAATGGTTTTGGAGGCACCTTATTCCCATTTTGTAGCTGAGAAAAACAAAATCTACAAAGACAGGTGACTTGTTTTTGGTTTCATAGTAAGTTGAGCCAGAGTTGGGAACAGAGTTTAATCTCAGATCCCCTGGCCCAGGATTCCTTCTACTTATTATCCTAGCTTCCTACAGGGTCTGCCCTTAGGCATCTTCTAGGAGAAAAATCATTATAATAAGGCCTTTTTGGTATTTAAGTAACTAAATCTTCTTGGATGGAGCCCAAAGCAGACCCATTTTATATCTTGAATTTGACTCTGTGGCAAATAGTGTTAGAACATGGTTCATGATCAACTGTGAGCTTTGTCCTACAATAATTTCTGAGAAGATGAGTATGTAGATCAAAAACAGGGTACTTCATTCTGGAGTAAGATTTTTCTGTTTTAAAATTGTTGCTAGGATCATGGGGAATAGAGTTTCACAACAGTAACTAACTGTGCTGTGCTTGCAAATCAGTGACCCAATAATTTGCAAAAATTCCCATTTCAGAGAGATTTGTTCTGGTGGAGACTGAAATTCTTTATTTGGAACTTGACACATCCCAGACCCATAAGAAGTCAGCTTGACAAGAGATGCTGTTATATACATCATCACTCTGCCTTAGGGAGGCAACTATGTGGATGTGAGTGCTTTGGTGGCAAGAGTCAGGGACTTAGCCATGATCCTGATTCTGTGTGTGACTCATGTGATATTAAAAAGCCACTTTTCATTTTTTTGGTTATTGGAAACTTCTTCCCAGTTGATCTAATAGGAAGACATAGGCTTTAAATCAGGCAGACCAGGATTTGAATCCTATGTTCTCTACTGATTAGCTGTGTGATTTGAAGAAGTTAGTTGAGCTCACTGAGCCCCATTTTCCTCAAAAGGGGATAAAAATAGTCCTGCTTTAACTCATAGAAACATAGAACTCAGAGACCAAAGGGATGGTTGCCAGGTGGGAGAGGGTGGAGGAAGGGTGAAAAAGTGAAGGGGAATATAGTCAATAATCTTGTGATAAGTTTGCCTGGTAACAGATGGTCACTAGAATTAGCGGGATGATCACATTGTAAGGTGTTAAAATGTCAAATCACTGTATCGTACACCCAAAACTAATATAACCCATCTAGGATTGTATACCAACTATCTATATTATAAAAGGCCAGTGCCTGTAATGCCATAATGACCAAACAACCAGTCACCAGGAGGTGCATTGATGGGTCTCACGGTGCGGTGGGTCTGGGGTCCTGCGTGGCGTGGCGGGTCTGAGTCTCATGTGATTTCGTGTGCTGGGCCTCTAGGGAATATATATATATATATATATATATTTATATCTATATATATATGTATATATATATATATATTTTTTAAGGAAAGAAAGCCACTTTTCATTTAGGGAGCCCAGTTTCTTCAACTGTCAGATGTTGAGATTGGATTAATCAGCATGCTTCTAACTTCTAAAGTTATTGGATTCTTTTTTCTGAGAATGATGTGGAAACCTAGAATGTATAAATGAGTCAAAGAGGTGGGGATACGGACTGGGAGCCCATTCATTCAATCATCTTGTGTGACCATGTGATATGTGCATGGAAGGGGTCAGTATGGAAATAATTGATAATGTCCAAAAATGATTTTATCCCCCACCACTGGCATTCTAAAGACCAGTAATATCGTTTTTTAAAAGTTATAAACATGGCTATTTATTTAGAGAATATAATAGAATTTTAAAAGCTGATAAAATCAAAAACATCATAACATCTAAAAAGTATTATATGTGTATTAATTAAGTGCTTGCCATACTTCTCCAATCTTTTTTTAAAAACATATAAGGGGTTTGGGGCATTACTGATGTCAGAAGAGTTACATTTTTTTTTATTTTCATTGAATTTATTGGTGTGACATTGGTCAATATAAATATATAGCTTTCAGATATACAAATTTATAATAAATCATCTATATATTGTATTGTGTGTTCACTACTCCAAGTAAAGTCTCCTTCCATCTCCATTTCCCCCCCTTTACCCTCTTCTAATTCCTCCCACCCCCTTTCCCTCTGGTAATCACCATACTGTTGTCTGTGTCTCTGAGTTTCTACTTTACACTTAAAGGAACTAGAAAAAACAACCAACAAAACCCAGAGTGAATAGAAGAAAGTAAATTAATAAAGATCAGAGCTGAAATAAACCAAATAGAGTCTAAAATAAATACAAAATATTAATGAAACCAAGAGCTGGTTCTTTGAAAAGATAAACAAGATTGACAAACCTTTAACCAGATTCATCAACAACAAAAAATAGAGAGTACACAAATAAATAAAATCAGAAATGAAAGAAGAGAAATAACAACTGACACTAAAGAAATATAAAGAATTATAAGAAAATATTAGAAACAACTATATGCCAATAAAGTGGACAATATGGATGAAATGGACAAATTCCTAGAAACATACAAACTTCCAAAACTGAATCAGGAAGAATCAGAAAACCTGAATAGACATATTGCAACTAATGAAATTAAAACAATAATAATAAAAAAACTTCCAACAAACAAAAGTCTTGGACCAAATGGCTTCACAGGTGAATTTTACCAAACATTCAAAGAACTAACACTTATCCTTCTCAAACTATCCAAAAAAATTCAAGAGGAAAAACTGCCAAATTCATTTTATGAGTCCAGCATTATCCTAATTCAAAACCAGATAAAGACACTTTGAATAAAGAACATTATAGGCCAATATTCATGATGAACATAGATGTTAAAATCCTCAAAAAATATTAGCAAACTGAATCCATATATACATTTAAAAGATCATATACCATGATGAAGTGGGATTTATTCTGGAGATGCAATGTTGGTACAATATGTGCAAATCAAGAAATATGATACACCACATAAACAAAATGAAGGATAAAAACCACACAATCATATTAATAGATGCAGATAAAACATTTTATAAAATCCCATATCCACTTATGATAAAAACTCTCAGCAAAATAGGAATAGAGGGAATACATCTTAATGTAACAAAGGCCATATATAACAAACCCACAGAAAACATCATACTCAATGGGCAAAAACTATAAGCATTTTCCTTAAGATTAGGAACAAGACAGGGATATCTGCTTTCACCACTCTTATTCAACACTACAGGCCCGGTGCATGAAAATTCATGCACTGGAGAGGGGGTCCCTCAGCCCAGCCTGCCCGCTCTCACAGTCCGGGAGCCCTCAGGGGCGGGAGGTGACCCAGAGATCAGGGGAAGGCGACACCCCCATCACACCTCTGCTGCTGCCACTACTGGTAGCACAAGCCTCAGCTGGCCCTGGTTACCTGCACTTTAGGCCGGCCCTGTGCCTCAGGCTGGCCCTGGGTGGCTGGGCAGCTGCCATCCACAGCTTGCCTGAACCTCAGTCAGTGGGGGGTGCAGGAGGACCTGAGGCCCCAGCAGAGCTGAGGGGACTCTGTTGGCAGGCGTGTGGAGCAGCCAGCCCTGCCCCACTGTGGGTGCTGCCATCTGGTGATGGTGTGACAGTTAATTTGCATAATACCTCTTTAATATATAGGACTAGAGGCCTGGTGCATGAAATTCATGCACTCAGGGAGGTCCCTTAGCCTGGCCTGCACCCTCTCACAGTCTGGGAGCCCTCAGAGGATGTCTAATTGAAGGGGGGCAGGCCTACGACATCAGTTGGACATCCTTAGCACTGCCGCAAAGGCAGGAGAGGCTCCCGCCACCACTGCTGCCCTAGCCAGCCGTGAGCCTGGTTTCTGGCTGAGCGGTGTTCCCCCTGTGGGAACACATTGACCACCAGGGGGCAGCTCCTGCATTGAGCATCTGCCCCCTGGTGGTCAGTGCGCATCATAGAGACAGGTTGTTCCACCATTCGGTCAATTTGCATATTGGCTTTTATTATATAGGATAATACTGGAAGTCCTAGCAACAACAATCAGACAAGAATAAAAGATAAAAAGCATTCAAATTGGAAAGAAAGAAGTAAAACTGTCATTATTTGCAGATGACGTTATACTGTATATAGATAACCCTAAAGATTCCACCAAAAAACTACTAGAACTGATAAATGAATTCAGTAAAGTAGCAGGATACAAAATAAATATCCAAATATCAATTGCATTTTTGTACACTAATAATAAATTATTAGAAAGGGAAACTAAGAAAACAATCCCATTCACAATTACATAAAAAATAACAATAAAAAACCCACATAGGAATAAATTAAACCAAGGATGGTAAAAGACCTGTAATTAGAAAATTATAAGACACTAAAGAAAGAAATTGAAGAAGATGCAAATAAGTGGAAGCATAAATACCATGTTCATAAATAGGAAGAATTAACATCATTAAAATACCCATAGTATTCAAAGGAATCTATAGATTCAATGCAACTCCTATCAAGATATCAATGGCATATTTCACAGAACTAGAACCAATACTCCAAAAAATTATTTGGAACTACAAAAGACCCTGACTAGCCACAACAATCTTGAGGAAGAAGAATAAAGTTGGAGGAATCATGCTACCTGCTATTAAACAATACTACAAGGCCACAGTTATCAAAACAGCATGGTACTAGCAGTAAAACTGACATATAGATCAATGGAACAAAATACAGAACCCAGAAATAATCCTATATAATAGAAGGCTAATATGCAAATTGTCCCTTCGACCAGTAGTTCGACTGGGAGTTCAAACAGGGGTGGGGACAGCCAGCCAACTGCCTGGGGCCCCTTCCCCTGGCTGCCCCCACCCCTGATCAGCCACATTCCCGACCCTGATCAGGGGCTGGGCCAGCCCACCAACCACCCACGACTCTTCCCCTGGCCAGCCTGGCCCAATTAGCCCAGATCAGGCAGGCTGGCTGGACCCCACGCATGCACGAATTTGTGCACTGGGCCTCTAGTCAATTAATATTTGACAAAGGAGGCAAAAACATGCAATGGGGTAAAAATAGTCTATTCAATAAATGGTTTTGGGAAAATTGGACAGATACGTGCAAAAAAAAAAAAAGGAAAAGGAAAAAAAAAAAAAAGAAAGAAAGTAGACCACATTCTTACACCATGCACAAGAATACACTCAAGCCTGACTGGCATGGCTCAGTGGTTGAGCATCAACCTATGAACCAGGAGGTCATGTTTTGATTCCCAGACAAGGCACATGCCCAAGTTGCAGGCTTGATTCCCAGTGTGGGATGGGTAGGGGGGGGCATGTAGGAGGCAGATGATCAATGATTCTCATCATTGATGTTTTTATCTCTCTCTCTCCCTCTCCTTTCCTTACTGAAATCAATAAAAATATTTTTAAAAGAATACATTCAAAATGGATTAAAGACATAAATGTTAGACTTGAAACCATAAAAGTCTTAGAAGAAAACGTAGGCAGTGAAATCTCAGACATTTCTTGTAGCAATATTTTTTTCTAATATATTGCCTCAGGCAAGGGAAACAAAAAAAATAAACAAATGGAACTACATAAAAAATAGTTTTGCACAGCAAATGAAACCATCAACAAAATGAAAACACCCCCACTGAATGGGAGAATATATTTGCCAGTGATACATCTGATAAGAGATTAATATCCAAAATTTATAAAGAAATTATACAACTCAACACCAAAAACGAGCAATCTAATTGAAAAATGGACAAAGGACCTGAAGAGAGCCTTCTCCAAAGAAGACATACAGATGGCCAACAGACATTGAAAATATGCACAATATCATTAGTCATCAGAGAAATGCAAATGAAAACCCCATGAGATATCACCTCAAGCCTGTCAGAATATCTATCATCAATAAATCAACAAATAACAAGTGTTGGGTAGGTTGTGGAGTAAAAAAACCCTCGTGCATTGTTGGTGGAAATGCAGATTGGTGCAGCCACTGTGGAAAGCAGTATGCAGTTCCCTCAAAAAATAAAACTGCCTTATAACCCATCTATTTCACTTCTGGGAATATATCAAAAGAAACCCAAAACACTACTTGAAAGAATATATGCACCCCTATATTCATTGCAGAGTTATTTACAATAGCCAAGATTTGGAAGCAGCCCAAATGCCCATCAGTAGATGAGTAATAAAAAAGCTATGGTACATTTACACAATGGAATAGTTTTCACCTGTAAAAAAGAAAGAAATCTTACCTTTTCCACAGCATGAATGGACCTAAAGAATATTATGCTAAGTGAAATAAGCCTGTCAAAGAAAGACAACTATCACATTATTTTACTTTATGTGGAATCTAATGAACAAAATAAACAGGCAAAATAGAAACAGACTCATAAGTACAGAGAATAGACTGGCAGCTGTCAGA
The DNA here is from genome assembly GCF_000147115.1 of Myotis lucifugus. Lineage (NCBI taxonomy): Eukaryota > Metazoa > Chordata > Mammalia > Chiroptera > Vespertilionidae > Myotis > Myotis lucifugus. The sequence continues at coordinate 6,980,516 of NW_005871062.1, forward strand.
AGGGAGAGGGGTGGAAGGCTGGTGAAAAAGGTAAAGGGATTAAGTAAAAAAAAAAAAGGAACAGTAATATCTTAGTGATAGATGTTAAGCACTTGAGGGGTTGCAATGAGCCCAGAATTCAGGATACTGAACTTGGCAGACAGGAAAAGGCGTTATGATAACGTACAAAGGGTAGAATTAGGGGTGGAGGGCAGCATGATATGATTGTTACCCTTTACAAGTGCACAGCACTTTATAGTTTACACAGTGTTTGCTGATCAGTTGTCTCTTTTGAGCTTGCCCAGTACTGTACATTCAGGCATTTCATGAAGCACTGATTCCGTGCTGGTTCTGTGGTAGAGCTCAGGAATATAAAAAGGAAGAGAGACCATTTGATCCTCAAGGGGACCACTCAATATCTGATAAAGGAAAAGGCTTATACACAAATCATTGCAATTGCAAAACAGAAAGGCTCTAGGAGAGGTGCATGCGAATGAAGAGGAGAGAAGAGAGAGGGGATTCCTTTTCCCTGGGGGAAGGAAAGAAGGCATATTTAGGGTAAGGGGGCCCTGCAGGCATTTCACGGGGTCATTCCACATGCACAGCCCTGGCAGCCTAAGAAAGAAAGCATGAGTGTGGGGAAGGGTTTAGGGAACCGACCATGGGGTAGCAAATAGAGGAAAGGCTGTGAAAGGAGCCAGACTAGGACGGGCTTTGAATGCAATGCAAAGAATTTGGACCTCTTGGCAATTAGATCTGTTTTCCAGGTGGGGAAACAGGCTCATAGAAGTTGGGAACTTCGCTGAACCTTCATGCACAGGTAAAGCAATTGCAAGGCTGGTGAACCCTGCATCCTGCTGCTCTTTCTGCTACCCTGTGCTGCCTCCAGCAGGCCTGAGCAGAACCAGGCCCTCCCTGGGAGAGGCCTCTGGGCTGTTTATCCTGCTCAGTGGGGCTGGCTCTGGCAGGGACTGGAAGTGGGTGGGGTGGGGGCCCTGGAAGAGAGGAGGAGCCTGACAACAAGGGCTACATTCAAGGCCTGCACTGGAGCTGGGCGAGGAGAATGGAAAGCTACAGTCTGTCGGAGCGTCCAGCCTTGGCAAGGCCATCGGGGCCTTATAAGGAAATGTTGTTCTCTCCCAGCCAGTGGGGCTGGGACAGAGCCCTGTGCCCACAGGACAGAGCTGCCCTTGTGGTGGTAGGCTGGGGTGCCACCGCCCCTCCGCTGTGAGCAGGAATCTCAATGGGCCACTTCTGCAGGCTCAGCATTCCTTCTCAGCCCCAATGTGCCTGCAGCCCCCACCCCTTGATGCCCTCCGGCTCCCCAATGGCTTGGGATGATTGGAGGAGAGGAAAAACACAAAACAAAACAAAGATTTGGCAAGATTCCAAGCCTTGCTGCTGTCTGATGCCAAATTACCCAGAAAACAGGCTCCAGTCAAATTCTCCCTTTTCCCTGAAGGGTGCAGGAGTAAAGGGATCTCTCTTTGCCACCCTTTCCTACGCTGTACCCTTGTCTTCTGGTGATCATAGAGCTCCCAGCCTGGGCCCTGTGTGCTACAGGCAGGCAGCACATGAGACAGTGGGGAGGAGGAAACCTTGTGCTGGTGTCCGAGGGAGGGGCCACTGGAGCACTCCCAGGAGAAGGACGCCTCTGTTCAGAGGCCTTACCTGTGCCAGGCAGGCCAGAGGAGCTGAGAGGCTCCAGAGTACAGAGGAAAAACACAGCCTGCCCAGAAGGCAGCAGACAGCGCTCCCTGGGAAAGGCCGGGCAGCATTAGTCAGCTCCTGGAAGGAGTGCCCTTCCACAGCGTGCCATGAGTGTGATTTAAAGCACTGATCCCCGAGGGATCTCCCTGAACCTGAGATTGGGGGTAGGAGCAGAAAAGATGCTTAGTGTGGACTTTTTGCTTTGCCTATTCATAGACTCCTAGACGCATAAAACCCTGGAGCTACAAGAAAACAGGTCAGCCAGCCCAGCTCTGCACCTAAAGCAAACTTGGCAGCCAGCAGCCAGCTCGTGCTCTCCCAGTGACCATGAACTCTGTCCCTCACTTCAGTCCTTCCAATACCCACAGGTGACCCCCTGTGTGTCAGCCATTGTGAACTATCCTGAGGGTGCCATCCAGAGCAAAGCTATGAGAAGCACAAATGAACAAAATATGAAGGAGAAAGTTGTGAACCCCAAGAAAATCACAGAGGAAATGCTCTAAGAGATGAGATAGAGAAATTCCTCTTGACTAGGTGTGCAGAGCAAAGGACAAGTGATGGTGTTGTTAAAAAGATGACATTGGGGTGAAAAAAGCCAAGAGTTCAAAAATGACATTTTGAGAGCTTGGAAAATGGGGAACTGCTTCTGGGGGGGAGGGACTGGCATGAGCAGGGGCAGAAAGCAGCATGGGGCTTGCTTGGTCCCTACTCATGGCTAGATATGCACAGTTGGGAAAGAGGAAGACGGGGTTGGACATGGGTTAGCACTGGATTTTGGAAGCACTGAATGCCAGAGAGAAGAGGAGATTTAAGTAAAAGAGAGCTAGAGCCACTGTAAGGTTTTGCGTGTCCGAGAGAGATGATCACTGCTGTGATCTGGTAGCAGGTGCAGGAAGAATTAAAAAAAGAGGCATCCTTCCTCCATGTCAGTGACATTAAGAAAGTGTTCCTTCCCTAAGGAGCTCTGGTGGGTTCTACCCTGCTTCCCAGGGTCTATAAGCCTAGCTCTCCACATGGCCACCTTGACCCCAGGATTTCAGTGCCACTGGGTCTTGGAGATGCTTTTTGAACAACCAGCGACTGTCCCTTAAGAATTTGAATAACCAGCAACTGTCCCTTAGGAAATGATCAAGATTGGGTGCTTTTCTTTGCACCTCGAGGCTTTTTGTACACAATTCATTCTGTTCAGATGGGCTAAAGAAACCCAATCTTCAGCCTTTTTAGCAGAAGGTTATCAAAAAGCACCCGGGGTTGAAAGGCAAAGACAGAGTGATGCCATCTCATTTGAGGGAGCCTGTCCTTTGTTAGGCATCCACGGTTCACACACCTGCGCTTGCCCCTTGCTGTTAACAGACCCATGACCTCCTCCTTGGTTTTTTCCTCTACAGCTTCCTTCCCCTTTTTCCAAAGCTTGCTCCCATTGTGGTACCACCATGCCAGGGGCACGAGGCCTTTGCAGAGTGCCTTGGCAGGAGCGCAGGAACACCCAAGGCGCTCTCCGGCATAGCAGGTGTTCTGGTCCTGTTTCCCATCAGTCAGGCTAAACTTGGTCCACTGCCCAGCATGGCTGTCTCTGCAGCAAGATCCTGAGGGACTTGAGCTTGATCCTCACCCGGTTCCTGCCTCATGGCCATGAGGGAGGAACCCGAGGAGCCTCCCACCAACTTTTTCTTCCTCCACAGTGCAAACCCTGACCCTTCAAGCCACAAAGGTACAATCTTGGGCATGGAGGAACTGGTGGCTCCCTTGCCCCTCCAATAGTTAGGATTCATTTTGGATTTGGAGGAGATAAAAATGAATTTCTTTATTTTCTTTTAAGGCATATGTGAGCATGTTTATGGTGAGACATTATCTCAGTCTGAAGAGTGAATTTCAAATAGCAAACTCATGATGGCTGGGGTCCTGTTCTGTGAAGCAGGAGTTGTCTTGGTGCCCCTTAATTTTTACCACCACCTAATTGTCTACTAGCCTCAGTCTCCAATTCAGAGAAATATTATTAGCAAATCTCTGCAGATTTTCAATGTATTTAATTTTACATAACTGTTCAGTCATTATTCACCCATTTATTTGGTTTGGTAATGAGTGGTTCAAAAAAAAATAGAAAAGTAGAAAGGGAAAGAAGTAAAAATCTTCCTCTTCCTCTTTCCCCATTTATCCTGTTGTCCTCCCCAAAACAGCCTCTGCTCCCATTTTCTTGTGGATCCTTCTCAGTGATGCTTTTATGGAAATAATTACTAAGGGCTTTCCTCATCTAGTAGACATAGCTCATTCAGAAGAATGAAAATGTGTTCAGACAAAATTCTCCAGGTCAGTTGCTCTCCCAGGTTCGCCTACTCAGGATGCTGAAACCTGATTCCAGATGTCAGGTAGCACTCACCTGATCCAGGTGTCTATGGAGCAATCCCTTTTGTCCTTTAGCCCAGCCCTTTATGCCGACATGCTGAGGACACCTGAACACCCTCTCCAGAATGAGATTTCAATGCCATCCTCTGCATGGCTGTGTAGAAAATGAATTTTGCTGAGACTCTACTGTGAGCTCTAGTGCCAAATTAGGAAGGATCTGGGTATCTGGCATCCACGTGGGTAGGACTAAGGGAAGAGTCCCTGTGGTGTTAGCATCCTTTGCTCTGGGCTATATTCCTCTGGTTCTTCATGGCCTTATCTGCCCTGAAGTGCCCACCACTTGTTCTAGACCTCTAGCTACTGATCACAGAGAAATTATAGCTTGTGCTTGCTCACCCTGGGACCTGGGTCCCACTGGCCCTGATGCTCACTGCTCCCACTGGAGCACTGTCTTGTACACCGAGGTTGCTGTGGCTGCTTTTTTTCAGTGAGGATCAGGATTCATCAGTCCTGGCAGCTCTGGACTCTGCATGCTGACTGCTGGGAAGGGTTTTAAAGTCTTTGGGTGGGAAGAATCTCTTCCTGATCAGAGTCCAAACTGAAAATGAATCCTCCATTTGCAATCACAGTGATATCTCCAGTGCAGTGTCATTAAACGTCTCCCAAACCACAGCAGTCTGGGACTTCTAGTCCAATGTCATGTGAGGTTTCCTTACAGAAAGATCTACATGGTAAGGGAGGTAGGAACAAGTCAGCACAAACAGAACTATAAATATCTTTATAGAGACAGATGCATGAAATCTAACTGGGTGGGGGAAACAGATGTAGATGAACAGCTGGATAAGACTACAGGTTTAAACCTATTGAAATACTAGGAAGGTGATATAAAAGATAATATTGAAGAAAAAGTTTCTCATGGTTCTTTTATCTTTTGCAGCATTTTTTATTTTTTCGTAGGCCCTTCAATCTTCTTGTTCATATACAAAGCACATTTTAACATAGCTGCAATCTTGTCACAAATGCAATTCACAGTTCTTGCTTAATATTGTAAGCACTTGCCATATTGCTCCAATCTTTATTTTATGGCTGCAGAAATGTCATTTTGGTGATTCACAAGATAATTGCAACCTATTGTTGCAAGTTTATGTCTCCAGCTGCTTAGTGTTATGGATAATTTTGTAAGGAACATCTCTGGATGTTTAGCTTTGTGATTCTGTTGATTTCCTTAGGATCAAATTCAAGAAGGGAGATGAGTTGGTCAAGGGGTGCAGAGCCCCTTATGAGGAGCAGCATTCCCTCTGGTACAAAGCTACATGTGTCTAAGCCTAATACTGATCTTGTTAGCTTGGTGCTCTAAGTCAGTAAATAGCACGTCACCTGGCAACTGAGCAGAAGAGCCGAGGTTTTATTAGGCCCCGAGGGAGACCTGTTACTCTACAAGTTTTCTACTTTGCAGCAGAATATTCATGGGTGCCTTTCTCAGGTCTTCCTCTGAGCAAAGGTTGTTCATTTGCGGCTGCCATATAAAGGCCTCTGGACCAACAGTCAAAAGGAGCAACAGTGAACCAGTGAGGAGATCCCAGTTCTTCTACTGTGGCTGCAAGGGTGAGGGTTGCATGGGGTAAAGGCGTGCAAGTCACTGTATTCTTGCTGTGAGAACACTGTGACTCTCATCAGTGGCACAACCCTTGTGGCACATGTCCAGTTATGTGAAACCCAGATGTCAGTCGAGGCTCTTGGAGATCTGATTAAAGTTGACCCACGCCCCAATGCCAAGCCTTGTGAGAGCCTTGAATCCACAGTCCAGTTTCCATGAATGTGTGGGTCATCACGCCTCACTCAGCCTCATGCCCTTTTGTCTCAGTGTGCTGCCTGGTTCTGCCCCACATCAATTCAAGGAGCAAAGCTCCATTCCTTCCTCAGTTGTCACAGAAATTCACCTGCATCCAAGCTTCTGTGAGTTTGGTAACTTTACTGAAGATGGAGGGTCTCAAGGAGGAATCTCACCATAGACTGGGCAGCCTTTGGTTTGTTTCACTTTAATATGGTTCATTTTATGTTATGTGGCTTTCGCTTCAATTTTTTAAAAAGAAAAGTCAATCCAACAAACACCACCAGGTGTGGATTTACTCTCCCTGCCCTTGCTCTATCCATCCTCTCCTGGCTGTGGGCCATGATGCTCCCTCACTGTACCCAGAATGAAAATGTGCAGGCTCAGTTCTCAATTCTGTCCTGTACTAGCTGTGTGGCCTTATGTGCTTTATGCCTCTCTCTGGACCTCAACTTCCAAATCTGCAAGATGAAGCGATTGTTTCAGATTTTATCTAAATTCCCTCCTGGGTTGGCCCTCAGGGATCCTGAGGGCAGAAAGGGGATGAAATTCAATGAGAAAAAGGAGGCATTCTCTGTTTCCTTTGAACCTTTCTCTTCTGGGCTAGTGTGTGGCAGTGGCTTTTAATTTCCTCTGTCTCCAGGCATGAGGGAAACAGTAACCCAGAAACAGCTTTGGCTCTTGACCTGGCTGGCACCGCTGGGCTCCCACCGTGCTTCACTGAGCAACGTGAGCCCCTTGGTAATTCTGTTAAGCAGCCAGGGCAGTGAGTCATTCAATACCACCCAAACACCTCCCTACCGTGTCCTGGCCAGGAGTTGAGCCCAAGCACTGAGACTTGACCTGCAGCAACATTCTAAACATAAACTGGAGCTTTCAACTGGGTTGTGACTTGGAGACCCAACATGCCTAAATCAGTGTCCAGTCACGCCCAACTTGTGCTCATTCATTCACTTGTTACACCTTTACTGAACCCCTGTGACATCTCGGGCAGTGTGTTGAGCCTCAGGGAGATGTGGACATATCATAGCCTCTGTCTTCAAGGAACTCAGTGTCCCCTGGGAGAGATAGACTTGTAATCAGGAGGAAAATGGAGTGAAATAAAGGTGTGAAACAGGACAATAAGCACTCCCGAGGAGAGCAGCATCACCTCTTCGATGGAGAATGTAGGGCTTGGGTGGAGGGTCAAGGAACAAATGACTTTGCCAATGAAGTGGCACTTGAACTAGGTTGAAGGATAACAGGGGCTCCATGTTCCAGTGGTGCTCCAAGAAAGTGTGACTTTTAAAGTGGAATGCCTGAGTGAGAAGTGTTTATCACTGTCAATGTTTAGAATTGCCAGAGCAAGGTGACAAAAAAAAGAAAGCCACATTGTAGTTTTATTACTGATCTAAAATTCCTACAAACTATGCATCCCCTTATTGTCTAGACCAGTGGTGGGCAAACTCATTAGTCAACAGAGCCAAATAGCAACAGTACAACGATTGAAATTTCTTTTGAGAGCCAAATTTTTTAAACTTAAACTATATAGGTAGGTACATTGTTATTAACTTAATTAGGGTACTCCTAAGGCTTAGGAAGAGCCACACTCAAGGGGCCAAAGAGCCGCATGTGGCTCGCAAGCTGCAGTTTGCCGACCATGGGTCTAGACTGTACTAGATTAGCGTCTCCTCACTACTGCCCAAGCACACAAGGTGGGAAATGGCATTCGAAGCAGCAGGTGCAGCATGTGCCCAAAGCACGGAAGTATGAGACTTCAGATGCATTAATGGAATGGCAAGCAATTTGGTACGATGGGGCATGGGATATTTGGGGAACGAGAGTTGGGGAAGAACAGAAAATAGAATCTAATTTCTTGAGGGCCCACTTCTTTTATTTTTTCTTAATCGTTTTTATTGATTTTAGAGAGAGAGGAAGGGAAAGGGAGAGAGAGATAGAAATATTGATCAGCTGCCTCCTGCATGCCCCCCACCAGGGATCAAGCCTACAACCTGGGCATGTGCCCTGACTGGGAATCAAACCAGTGACCTAGGTGCATGGGGCAATGTTCAATCCATGAGCCACACGGGCTGGGAAAGGGCCCATTTCTTGAGTATGAAGTCTGGGTTCATTCTAGAAGGTATCGGGGAGCCATAGAGGGTGGTAAGCAGGAGCATGATGTAGTTAATTCTGTTGTTGATGGAGCACTTGTACAACTGATGAAGGATAGGATGGGGAGGAGTTTGGAGAAAGGATACTGGTCAGGAGGCCCTGTCGTCTGGGAGAGAGAGGATAGAAATTATACCAAAGCTGAGTCATGAGGGTGGAAAGCAGAGGTTGGCTTAAAGTCTGATTGGAGAAAGGGATGGGAGAAGGAAGATTAAATGATGATACCTACTTCCTGTCTCCTGCAAATGTCAGCATTGGAGGGATGTTTAGGGCCTCCTGCTCAACTGTCTTTGTGGTCCAGAGAAATGCACATGCTTGTGAGTTGGTGGCAGAGTCAGCACAGAATCCCAGTTTCTTAAATCCCCAGCCAGTTAGGGCTTTATCTTCTACTGTGGCCACCCTTCTTTGGCCTCAACTCTACCCTCCAACCCATCTCTGCCCGCTGATCATTGCGCTGGGCAGAGGAGGCCTTCATTCCTGCCTTAGAACTGTCCACCCCCTCACCCCTCAACAGAGTGACTTTGAGGAAGACCTTCTCTTCTTTGAGTCTCTGTCTTCTCATCCCTAAATCAAAGGCTTGCAAATGTAGGGCTTCTCCATTTTTTTTTCTCTTGCTTTCTGGATTTGACTTTTTATTTTGCTACAGTCCATTGCCACTTCCTCTTGCCTTACATTAGGCACGCTTCACTCATTTATACTAGTACATATCTACCTGGAACGGAGGGCATTGGTGCCTCTATACACCTGGCCTACATCTCCTCCGAAGCCTCTTTGTCTTGTCTGCAGCAGTCAGGGCTTGTCTGTGACGAGGAGACCCTCTTTCAGAGGTGCACTCCTGGGGCAGGGCCACTGCCCCCTCTCTGGCTCAGAAAGGCTGCCCTTTCTCTTCCCTTGCTCCCCCGTCATTCTCTGCCTGTAGAGCAAACTCACTGAACACAGGTGGGTACTATGGATCTCTCATTGTAGTTGCTGGACCCAGGTGCAGCTCTGACCATGCTCTTTCAGTAGGAAACAGCTCTGGGCCTGTGATCTGTGTGCACAGGGTACTCTGCATGGAAGAGCCCACCTTGTTTGCTCTCTGGGGCATGGCAGTCTCTTGGGTCTGGTACCTTACGGGAAGCTCTCAAGGACACAAAGTGGTTCAGTTGATTTTCCCCATCCCACCATTCCCCTTCCCCTCCTGTTCTCCTTTCCCAAGTGGCAGGAGATGAGAGAAACTCAGAATTGCAGGGGAGGGGTGGGGCCACCCGTTCAGCCAATGTAGAATCCCCCCTGTCCTAGCCTTCATTTGAACACCTCATACACTTCATGTTCCACTGTGCAGGGCAGCTTGCCCTGTCCTAGTTTAGAACTGTCTCCCCAATAATGATGAAAACTACCTTCCTTGTGACAGCATGGATGGATCAGGGTATTGTGCTAAGTGAAATAAGTCAGTCAGAGAAAGACAAATACCATGTGATTTTACTTATGTGTGGAATCTAAAGAACAACATAAATGAACAAACTCAATAGAAACAGACTAATAGATACAGAAAACAAACTGATGGTTGCTAGAGGGGAGGGCTTGGAGGGTTTGGGTGGGTGAAAAAGGATTAAGAAGTACAAATTGGTAGTTATAAAATAGTCACAGGGATGTAAAGTACAGCATAGGGAACAAAGTCAGTAATGTTGTAATAACTATGTACAGTGCCAGATGGGTAATGGAAATATAGGGGAAAACACTTTGTAATGCATGTGCTTGTCTAACAATATTCTGAAACTAATACAAAATAATATTGAATGTAAACTGTAATTGAAAAAAAAAATTCCTTCTTACAATTCCTGATGATTGATCCCCTCAGAACATAGCAAATCCCTCTCTGGAAAGATAATCTTCTTGAGTGTATGAAAAAAGTAATATATTCTACTCCCATTCAATGTCTTTCTTTTTTGCATGTTATCACACCTCTACGTCATTTAGTTGCCATATTCTTAGGATGTGGTGCCTCGGATATACAAAAATATCAGGTATGGGTTGATTAACTTTTGCAACAAACAAGCCAGAAATGCCAGTGGCCTAACACAAAGGAAGTTAATTTCTTCCTTACATGACCGGTCCCAGGTTCCTTCTAACTTGGATCTCCACCATCTCCACGCAGTGGAGTCGGGGGGTGGAGGGGCTCTCCCTCCTGCTGGCCAAAGGAGAAGAGAGGGAAGAGAAAGCACAGAGAGCTGTTCCTGGAAGAGACATGTGCCCTCCACTCTCATTCCACTGGTGAGAACCAGTGATATGGTCTCATCTCACACTAACCTGAACTGGGAAATATAGTGCCTAGCTGGACTGTTGACCCTTGAAAACACTATGCGGTCCAGGTGGGTCCATCTGGAGGGCAGCAGGCCATCTCTGCTGCACCAGAGTAACTCTTTCATCTCTCACTGCTTGAGCTGCCAGCCTGGGGACATGGCAGAGGCTGAGACTGAAGACTCCTATTGCTTCTAACTGGTAAGCAGTGTTTCCCAAAATTTCAGTTCTGTAAACAACACTTTTGAGATGTTGGCTTTATCTGCATAACACCTGTACTATAATTGACTTAATACTCTTTAAATTGATTCATTCTTTAACTTAGTTTCACCTGAATAAATAATATCTGGGAAATTATGGTTTTAATGTCTAATTATATTTTTCTTAATATTATCCAAAATAAATGGATAATTATTCCAATAAAAATATTGGCATATATAGCACCCCAAATATTTGCACACACACGAGTGATATGCATTGCACAGTTTGGGAAATACTATGATTGAACCTGTATCAAGCACTCCATCATCTGGCTCCTGCCTTTCTCTCTGAACTCATGTTTTGCCCCTTTCATAGGCCTTTTTGTTTCTCAAAACTGCCAAGCACATTCCCACCCCAGGCACTTGCACTGGCTGCCAGAAACACTTCCCCCACATCTTGACATGTCTGGCTCTTTATAAATGTTAACATCTTAGCTCAGATGGCTCCTCCACAGGGAACCACCTAGTCTAGCTTCTCCTAGACACCCCACTTCATAGCACCCTGCAAGTCACTCCTCACTTTAGCCCCTTCAAAGTACTTTACAAGATCTGACATGGTCTGTTTGTTTGCTGATTTATCTATTGTTTCTCTGTGCTCAGTAAAATATAAACTCTGTAGAAGCAAGAATCTTATCTATTCTCTTTACTCCACTTTCCCAGTACTTTGCACAGGGCCTGGCATACATACATGCTCCATAAATATTTGTTAAATAAATAAAATAGACACATAGGTCACTAGTCAAATAAAGATTAAAATAAAATATCAGCTGCTTGGTAATCCCTCATATGCATCTGGTCAACTGCTGGAGAAGGCAGCTGGCGGTGAGGCACTGTGGGGCTTCCAACTCTATTTCTGTACTTCACAGGTACACAGGCCACCTGCCTTAGTCACCCAGTCACTGATAGAGAAGCTGGACAAGGGAAAGCTGGAAGGCAAGACCCACTTCTAGAAGACACTTGCAGCAAGGAGGCAAGAGGTGAGGAGAGAACAGGCCAAGGAGCAACCATTCGTGCTTGGACTCACAAGCAGCTATGGTGGCTGAGAGCCCACCCACAGGGAGCACGTGGTCCAGAGGCTGTCAGCCTCTACCAGATTGGCTCCTGCTCTTCCTCACTGAGGGGTCATGAGAGCTGGAGATGGGGTGGAGTAAAAGTAAGGGATATTGAAAAACCTGAGAGTATCCAATTTACACCTTGAAGTGGGAAATGAAAACTGGGAAGGTGAGTGAGGTCCCTTATTTATGAAGAAGGTGGACATGGTTTTCCTCACAAAAGGAATCTCTCCATAAAGGAAACCCAAAATGAGAGAAAAGATGAATGTTCTCCATCTCCCCTTCTCTCCAGAAAGAAATTTTTCAGGGTGCTATGATGCACCTCCCTGACCCCCTCCAGAACTGAGGCTCTCATTACTGCCACTCAGTATTGCTGGGATCATCACTGAGACTCTTCTCAGAAATTGTCCTAGGCTAAAGTGATCTGCCTTACTCAAGGTAACAGCCCCACCCTAGGGATGGTTCACCTTCAATGTCTAGACTATGTGGCACACAAAGGCCTCACCCCTTTTGTCCTCTATTGAGGACAATTCTGAAGGGCAATGCCTGCTCAAGACCAACCTTGTCTTCTATGCAGCCCTGCTTCCTTCACATTCCCAATGAACCCCCTGCCTACAAAGTCCTATCTTGGAGTCTGTTTTTCAGGGAACCCTAGGACAACATATGTAAGATCCTAATTGGCTGTATCCTCCACAATCAGTTGTAGGTGAGAACCAATTGCTCATCAAAACCTTTTATTAGATTTGCTTCCAGTACTTGAAGTTGAGACTAGCCATATTCAATTAAATGACATGCTGATGTACTTGAAAGAATTGTGGGTCCTCTGTTAAAACTATTCAAAACAATAATGGTTAAAATTAAAGGAAGACAATAAAAATAGTTAAAATAATATTTGTATAGCAGTTGACATTTTCCAAATCTGTTTCACATGAAGCACTGGGCCCTGTTTAAGTGCTTCTCTATTTGCTCAGCTCCACCTGTTCCCCTGAGTCCTCAATATGCTCTAGGGAGGGCTCCTGACTCTCCTACCACTGCCAGTTTTCTCAGTATCACCAACCTCTATCACACCAGGGTTTGGCTCCAACATGGCCTCCACCACGCTCAATGCATGGGAGCCACACTGTAGCAACTCCAGTGTCTAGGACCAACCAGACAGGACCATGCAAGCTTGTCTCCACTGTTTCAAGATTCAGATTATGAGTCAGATATTGAATCCCCAGGGGCTGCCCAGAGGAGCAGGGTGATGCCACCTGGAAGTCCAGGGAAGTTCATTCTCCATGGGGTGAAGTTGGATCATTGAGAGACAGGAATTGGAAGGAAAGTGACATGATTGTTACACCCTCACTGTTCTTCACTTCACTTTAGCCAGTGAAGACAGATCCCCTCCATGACCCAATAATGAACACAGAGCACAGGTTTCATCAGGTCTATCTAAAGACATCTCACAAAATGAAGCACTGGTTGCATTTTCTGGAAATACTGTGGCCAGTATGGTGCTCACTTTTTTTTTTTACTTCTCCCCACTCCTTTCTGCCTCCCTTCCCTTTCCCACTCACTCCTGCAACCTTGAGATTACAATCATCCAAGAAAGCAACAGCATGTAAGCTTTATGTAAAGTTTGCTTCATGTGATTTTTCCTAGACAATCCAGATGAAGACACAGCCATTAGCTTATTTGGCTGATTTTCACAGGAAGTCATTCTCTGGGGGTAGGAATTAGTAATACTGTAATTTTTCAGTCGAGTAAACTAGAGATAAAATGAACTACCCAGGACCAAAGCTACAGTGAAGGTCATAGATCATCACTCAGTCTACTTGTTCTGGCTCCAATGTGGGCGGGTTGTTTTTTGTTTGTTTGTTTGTTTTACAGTAGAATATAAAATTTCATCAAGAGTTATATCAAGAAATTAATTATTTCTTTTTCTGGTACCTGGAGGTGGGAGTGGGGGTAGAAATTGCTAGAAAGGAGATTGAAAACTTCCTGAAAGGAGGCAGATGAATTGAGATGAGAGGCCCATTGACTCCTGCAAACTTTCACTTTCCACAATTTCACAATCAAATGTGTACTGTTAGGACAAAGGAGAGCAAAGAGAAGATTATTTTCAGGTATATTCTTTTCCTAGGGGTGCCTTAACAAATTACCACCAACTGGATGTCTTAAAACAACAGAAATGTATTCTTTCACAGGTCTGATGCTAAATTCTCTAATCAAGGTGCTGGGTGAGCCATGCTCCTTCTGGAGGCTACAAGGGAAAACCTGACCGGTATTTCTTCCAGTTTCTGGTGGTTGCCTGCAATCTTTGATTTCTTGGTCACATCTCTCTCTGCCCAGTCTTCATACGGCCTTTTGCCTGTGTATCTGTGTTATCTTCCTTCCCCTTTCTCTTATGAGGACACTTGTGATGGCATTTAGGGCCCTCTTGGAAAATCTAGGGCAATCTCTTCACCTCAATATGCTTAATTTAATTACATTTGCAAAGACTTTTTCCCCCCAAAAGGAAACATTTATAAATTCCAGGCATTAGCACTTGATATATTTGGATTGCTATTATTGAATCCACCACACTACTAGTATATAATAAGCTTCTTTGCCTGGAGACATTTGAGTGTCCTCAAACATGCTTAGGAACAGTTCTGAGTGTTCCTTTACATTACACTATCTGTCTTATCAGCTGGTGCCCAGGGGGAGTAGTCTGGGTAGTAGAGGTAGCTCAAGCCAAGCTTTCTGTTTATCCAGCAGTCAGCTAGAAGGGGCCCTAGGGTGGAATTTGCTTCACCCACCCACCCAGCCTCAGGTATGGGAGGTCTCTTACATGTTGTCAGATGGGACATGATTTCCCCATTGCTGGGACCACAGAGGACACTGGACTGCATTGCCTGTGTTTGAATTTTCAGTTGCCATGAATCGCCCTGATCCAATATTTATATTTTGCAGAACTATCTCATGGCAAGTTTTGGAGGAAAGAATCCTCCTAATCACAAATATTTGCAGTACTTGACCTTGTTGCACTTTGGCCAGTGATGTTGAAAAACGGATCATGTGTACCACTGTGGTACCCTACAGACATGCCTGCGTGAACAGTTTACTGATTGCTATTTTCTCAGGCCCTTATGAAGATTACAGAAGTGCTGAAGGGAAGACAGATCAAGCTGTGACTGACTGAGGGTCAGATGCCATGCCAAGATGGCTTAGCAAATACCATCTTTCTTCTCCTGTTTATTCTTAGGCAGCTTCCTCTCTCCATTTTCTTCAGAAGCTTCACCTAATTTTATTAATTACCTTTCTTCAAGTTTCCTACCAAGTTCCCAAGTCCCTGCTTCCGGCAGCAATATCACTTCTAGTTTCTAAAAAAATTGAGTCAACTCAATTTTTTCTCTATACCCCTCCCTCACCCAACATCTGCAAGCCTACCTTCATACCCACCCTTTCTGTTTTCTCTCTGTCTTAGGGCCATTCAAAGTTAGGTCTTCCAGTGACACGAGGTTTACTCTTTTTTATATTCTACAGGCCTTCTTTCCATCAATTGGTCCTCCCCACCCCTTTAATAACAGTTATATTAAGCTACAATTTACATATTTCAAACTTCCCCCTGTAAAGTATAAAATTTGTTAATATACTGATACATTTTTACATTAATCACCACTATCTAATTATAGAATATTTTCATCATCACAAAATAAACCTCACACTCATTAGCAATCTATCCTTATTCCCATTCTCATTATTTCTGGATTATCCACTTTATTCCATTGAGCTATATGTCTAGTTGATGTCAGTACACACTATCTTAATTACTGTAGCCTTATAGTAAGTTTTGAAATCGGGACATGTGAGTTCTTCAACTTAGTTCTTTTGCAAGATTGTTTTGGTTATTCTGGGTCTTTTGCATTTCCGTATGGACATTGGGATGAGCTGCTAGTTTCTGTAAAATACATAGCTGAAATATTGACAGGGGTTTGTGGGTCAGTTTGGGGAGGATTATCTTAAAATTCAGTCCTTTGATCTATGAACATGGGATGTTTTCCATTTATTTATATCTACTTTACTTTCTTTTAACAATGTTTTGAGGTTTTTAATAAAAAACAAATCTTATACTTTTTGGTTAAATTTATGCCTAAGTATTTCAACCTTTTAATAGCATTGTAAATGCAATTGTTTTTTTATTTCATTTTTAGATTTTTCATTACTAGTGTATAAAATACATAATTGATTTTTGTGTATTGATTTTATACCCTGCATCTTGCTGAATGTATTAGTTATAATAGTATTTTTATAGGTTACTTAGGGTTTTCTATATACAAGACCATATCATCTCTGACTAGAGGTAATACTACATCTTCTTTTTAGTCTGAACGTGTTTGTTTTTCTTGCCTGATCGATCTGGCTAAAATCTCTAATATGACAACACTGAATACAAGTTGGTAGTGGGTGTTCTTATCTTATTCCTCATGTTAAGAAGGAAGCTTTCCGTCTTTGACCATTAAGTATAATGCTGGCTGTGGGTTTCCATAGATGTCCTTTACCAGGTTAAGGAAGTTTCCTTTTATTCCTAACTTGTTGACTGTTGGTATGTTGTTTTTTTAATCATGATATGGTGTTGGATTCTGTCAAATGCTTTTTTGTGTATATTGAAATGATCATTTGCTTTTTTTTTCTTTAGTCTATTAATATGGTGCATTGATTTTCATGTTGGACCAAATTTCCATACCTAAGATAAATCTCATTTGTTCATGTTGTATAATCCTTGTTATATGTTGTTAGAGTTCCTCTTTCTTTCATATTTTTCTCTATTAATTTATTTTATTTATTTCATAAACATGCTCAAATTTCTTTTATAATAGCAGAGAGAACCAAACAAACTTACCTCATGGGCCCTATGCCCCATCTTTCTTCTAACATTCAAGCTTTTGAAAGGGTTGTTCTCTTTTTAGCGCAATAACAATTAATAACTTTATCAAATGAAACTGCTTTCATTAAAATCATGAAGGAATTTCTAACTAAGTGTTCTGTGAACACTTTTTAGTCCTTACTTTAAGGGACTTATATAGTATTCTACAGTTTTCTGCCTCCTTCCTCTTTGAAGCTTTCACATTCATAGTTTTCTTTATCATAGCCTCTATGATGAAGTGTCTATTCAAATCTCTTGTCTCTTTTTAAAAATTGGATGTGGGTTTTCTTATGGTTGAATTTTGAAAATTCCTTATATGTTCTAGATACAAGCCCTTTGTCAGATATGTGATTTGAAACTATATTTTTCCAGTCTTAATACCTTATCTTTTATTCTCTTAACAGTATCATTCATAGAGAAAAGGTTTTAAAATTTGTATGACGTCTAATCAATTTTTTTCTTTTATGTATAATGTTTTTAGTATCATGATTAAGAAATCTATGCCTAAATGTAAGTTATGAAAGTATTTCCCTTCCAAAAGTTTTATAGTTTTGTATTTTATATTTATACTAGAGGCCTAGTGCACAAATTCATGCACAGGTGGGGTCCCTCGGCCTGACCGGCAATCAGAGTGATTGGGGCTGTCTCGCCCAGTCACCATCAGTGTGATAGGGGGCTGGCCGGGTTGGGGGAGGGACCGTGGGAGGTTGGCCGGCCACGGGAGGTTGACTGTGGGAGCTCACTAACCATCAAGGGGCAGCTCCTGCATTGAGCATCTGCCCCCTGGTGGTCAGTGCATGTCATAGCTACCAGTCATTTGGTCATTCGGTTGCTTAGGCTTTTATATATATAGATCTGTGGTTCATTTTAAATAAATTGTTTTCTATAAGGTGTGTGATTTAGGTTGAAGTTGTCCATATATGTGCATATAGATGTTCAATGGTTTCAACATAATTTTTTGAAAAATCAATTGATCAGAGATGTGTGAGTCTATTTATATTCTCTGTTCCAATGTTCTATGTGTCTACCCTTTTGCCAGTATCATACTGAATACTTTACAGTGGGTCTGGAAATCAGGAAGAGTAAATCCTTCACTTTATTCTTCTTTTTTAAGTTTGTTTTGTTTATTCTAATTTCTTTGCCTTTCCATGTAAACGTTGGAATCAGTTTCTTTATATCTACAAAAACCAACTAACCAAAAAAAAAATCCTTGATGGGATTTTGACTGGAATTTAATTATTTCTATATATAAGTTCATAAAGAAGTGACACTGTAACTGTATTGAGTCTTCCAACACATGAGCATGGTGTATATCTTTGTTTGCACTGAAATGGTAATAAAACTTTTATGGTTGAATTACGATGTTTTCTTTTTGCTTATTTGCATACTTTGAAAGTGTCATACTTTTAAAATGTTTGTTATCTTTTATTTAAAAATGGAAAGGCCTTTTATTAGGCATTAGGCAGAGTAGATCAGGCGAAGAGTAAAACTGAAGATTAGAGATGCCCATCATAGTGAGCTGGGGGTAGACCCAACTGCCAGTGGGGTGAGGAGTTCCAGTAGACAGACATGGCATCTGGTGAGTATGGTGAGAAGTGGCTATTGTTCAGGATCAGGAGTTATCAGGGAGAGGTGAAGGTTCCAGCAGAAAGTCAGCCAGTGGTGACCATGGTCACATGCCTCAGGGTCTGAGCATCATAAGAGGTCAGGAATCAGGGTCCTAGTTACTAGGGTTCATGAGGGGGGGGGAAATCAGTCTCTAGTGGGAGTGGAGGTAGTTAGTAAGAGACCTGGGTTGGGTAGCAAGTGCTCCAGATACTATAATTGAAGTGCACACAAGGATCTGTGGAAGAAAATCAATGTGTGATCCAAGTGTAGATTCAGTATCACTGTGAGAGGATTGGCCAGGTGTGTTAATTCTGAGTCTTTTGAGAATCTGGACTAAGGTCTCTAAAATTTTAACTGACAAAGTCCTAAAGTGGTCTTAGTAATGGTACAGTATTGACCCTGAAGGTGAGATTCAAGTGGCCTCAGTTGTTAGAAGAAGAGGAATGTTGGGGTAGGAAGCCAGGTGGAGCATTGCTTAGTCACCCAACATCCACAACATGAAAGGCATTCTTACTGTTATTGCCACAGTCCACAGTAATGCTGTCTACTTCTGGAATGAGCAGATAGTATGCCTACACACGCTTGAACATACCCACCCATTCACACATGCATGTGCTCATGTACACATGCATGGGTGGTTGCACAGGAGGAATGGTGAGCACTGGCCAACTGCCAGCTGGGAAACCCACAGTAATACTGAGCCTCGGGCACTGGGAGCCCCATGGATCAGTTCACAAGGCAGCCGGTAAACATCAAAGAGTGTCGGAATTGTTCCAGAACTAGGGCAAAGGGTAGCTGTAACCCTGAGGTCTTGTGACACCAGAGAATAAATTGATGCATTTCCTTGGGATTGAAAGAAACTCCAGGTGGCGTTTGAACAACTGAGCCTAAAGACACAATGAATTGGCCAATGAGGGGAAGGGGAATAATAAAAAATATATAATAGGTAGTGCTTGATTTAGATAGCAATA
Source organism: Myotis lucifugus (assembly GCF_000147115.1). Lineage (NCBI taxonomy): Eukaryota > Metazoa > Chordata > Mammalia > Chiroptera > Vespertilionidae > Myotis > Myotis lucifugus. The sequence continues at coordinate 6,999,586 of NW_005871062.1, forward strand.
TGAGTGCAGTTACGTTTTTTCAAAAGGACTGGGGATCAGCACCTTCTCTTCAGCATCTAAGAGCAAAGAGACAGCCAATTTCTTGAATTTGAACTTGCTTATTATAATCCCTTATCATAAACCATCACTCTCTGTGTATTGATTTCTAGCCAACGATTAACCAGATGTGAACTTAGAGCCTTGATAATCGCCAGGGAACTCATTCAACGGAGGGATGCCTGCTAATTTATGAACAAAGCAGGTATTTACAGACCCCTTCAGCCTCAGGTGAGTACTTTTCCATCCAGGTGGCAAAAGAAGTCACAAAACAGAGCTCCGATGGGCCCTGAACATGAGCTTGTGAGCTTGTGCTGACCATCTGGAAGGGTGAGAAGGTCTAGACCTGATGGGAGATGATTCAATGCCAAAATTGTGAGAACAGCCACCTGCTTTGGAGGGTTAAATTCAATGCCTATGTCCCCACATAATAGGATTACTAATAATATTGCCATTCATTGATGTATACATTATACTTTAAAATTTTTTATATCCATTATCATGACAACTTTTTCTGTATGATCATATGTTTATAAAGTTGAAATATGCACTAAACTATATGGTTTAGAGGTGCAAGCTTAAGTAGTAAAACTATATAGGAAATGAAGGAGATTATAATAATGTCAGGAGAATGGTGACTGGGGAGGAGGCAGAAAGTGTGATTGGGAAGGGGAATATACAGACCTTCTGGGATGCTGGCCATGTTCTATTTCTTCACTTGGGTGGAGCTGACACAGAAATTCACTTTGCAATAATTTGAGCTGTATGTTTACTACTAAAGCACTTTGTGCATGAGTGTATGTTTTATTTTACACACATCAAATGAACAACAACAAAAAAAGAAAAGAAAATCAGTTCCTTCTTTTGTGTTATTCCAACCATGATTGGTTGTTAGTTATGGAAATTCTAGGCAACAGATGGCTAACACTATGCAATAAATAATGTGTGACTGCCTTGGAGGTATTTAAAATAAATTGACCTTTCATATCCTTTATTTTAAAAATATCAATCTATATATACATATATATATAGTCCCAGTCTGAGAGTTCCACCAAAGGGATAAGGGACTTGCTCAAGGTCATCAACTAAAGTCACAGTTAGAACTTGATCTCAGGTGTTCTGGCTCCACACCTAATGCTCTTGAGTGATGATACTAATATTCCATTCCCAGCTTTAAAAATTCCACAAATGTCTTTACTTCAAATGCAATTGTAGAACTGTCCATTGATTATCAAACTTGCTTTAAAAGATGAATAATTGGTGCTGAACTAGTTAGAAATGTCAAAGAAAGTGTCACTTAGCTTTGTTGAGTTAAGTCAGTAGGAAAGATGTGCCTGATTTCCTAGTAACAACAGCATCTTGAAAAGTAAAATATTTTACATGTAAGATTCAATTTCATTATAATGTTTTTGTACACCTAATATATAATGCTCATTGTTAAACATTTAGAAAAATTCAGGAGAGATGAGGAAGGAAATAAAATCTACCCACAATCCCAGCTTTCACAGATGTTAAATTTGTTATGTCTCTAATCTATGTTTCCTTATATGTATTTGCAAAATTAGTGTCTTAAAAATACAGATTTGATTTGAAACTTGCTTTAAAAAAATCTTAATAATAGATTTTGAATATTTTTTCATATTCAAAATTTTTCTGTAACATATTGTTAAGGCCTATGAAATATAGCATGGTATAAATGAATGTGTAAGGTTTTTAAAAATGTACCTTTTTTGTTGGCTATTTGTTTTTTCCCCAATTATAGATATTATAAATACTGTCATAATAAGCTCTTTTTTTGGTAAATAAATCTTTACACATACCCAGTATTATTTCCTTAGAATAAATTCCTAGAAGTGAAGTGATTGGGGCTGGGTCCAAGGGTATGCACATTTTAAAGGCTTTTGCTATATTTTCCAAATTGCCTTTCAGATAAATTGTCTCAATTTATGCTCCCACAGGAGAATATAAAAGAGTTTCCCCAAGCCATGCTAATGCTAGATATTATAATTTGAAGTGTAATTTAAAAAAAGATTTTGTTTACTAGTAAGTTTTCATTTTTATGTGTGTTTTTTTTTTTTTAGCCCTCATGTTGATTTGATTCCGTTAGTCCTTCAAGTAAAATTGTATGTTATCTCTCCTATAGGAGTCCTGATAATCAAACATGAATTACAGGACTGGGATACCTCACATGTACGTACACATTTAAAAACTTCCACTTAAAACATGAAGGGAATCAATTGTTAAGGAAAAGGGGAACTGAATCACTTATTTACCTAACTAAACACATTCACATATTGTTAAATACCTAATGATTATTCGAAGAAATGGGAAGTCAAAACAAGCCCAGTGTATCAATTTACCAAATTCAACAAACTCCTTGGCAATGTGCTTACAAGACCCTATGGGGGACAGCAATCATGAATAGGTTAGACAGCCCATTAGCTTATGAAAAGAGTTGTCAATGCAATCATAATCTATTTGCCTGAATTTCACTGGCATTTTTTCTGAGTTTATGGTGATGGAAAGCTATTTCCACATTCCTACACAGGCACTCAGCAGCACAATGGACAGGTTAAATCCTAATAAAACAAATATTGCTATGATGTAAATCTTTCTCTAACTGAAAGAATGTTGGGCCCCAGGTGGAATTCCATTTATTTGAAATATTTTTTCATATGATAAAATCCAAACACAGCAAAATAATCAGAACAATGCACTGGCCTACATTCTACCGGGATTTGACATTAGTGATAGCTTGATTAACAAGGCTTTTGGAAAGAAATCTCCTTTGATTAAAACATCAGCCTGGAGGAGAGCAGTATCCTTTGTTATTTCAGAACTCTTGAGGGTGGAACTAAAGTCAATGGGTGAAGTAACAGAGAATCTGATTATAAATATAATAAGGAATAGATTTCTAACCATCAGAGTTGTACCAAGAAAGGTTGCTTTTTGAGGCAGAAAATGCCTTTTTCCCCTTTACGGTCCACCCTTCCCACTGGAGAAATAGATAAGAATGTAGATGAGGTGTTTCCTTTATTGTGAGGCCCAAGGTCTGGGTTGTTAGAGGGGATCCCATAGACATAGTTGGGGTGGGTTGCTCTACCAATAGCTGTTTACTAGGCAACAAAAAACATGAGAAATTCCAAGTTAATATTTTTCAAGTGACTTATTATTATTTTGAAAGTATATTAATCAAATACAAATTGCATAGGTGAGGGCCATCATCAGTGAGTTAGGACAAGTGTCAGATTAGATGATTCACCCAAATCTCAAAAGCATATATTTCTGTCTCACAGAAGCTTCATTGAGAGCCATATGGTTCTCCAAGGCAGCTCTCTTTCAATCTGGACTTAAAGATTCATCCACTTTAATGTACCTCCTCAGTCTCAATATATGACTTATAGGGTCTCTATGGCAAGGAAAGAGAAAGCATGAACAACTCACATACACTCTTCTAGGCCTCTACATATGCCACTTCTGGGCATTGTCTATTGGTCAGAACTAGTCACATGGTCCATTTTAGCTGCAAAGGAGAGTGGGAAATACAGTATTCCTGTGTCCTTAGGAAAAGAAGTGAAATGTGTCTTGGGAACTTATAGCATTACCTTTTGCCAAGGTGTTCACTGGTTTTCTTTACTTTTATATCCTACCTTGAAAATATGTGAACTTTGTTCCATCATAGAACAAACTATACATGACTTTTGCCTTACCACATAAATAACTGATTTCATGTAGTTTTAGTTTTGATTTCATGTAGTTTCTTCACAGTTGCAAAAAAAGGTTTGTCTTGTCTGAGAACTTGGGGGTATGTATTCTCCATATCCTTTCTCCCTCTTTTTTTAAAAATATATTTTTAATGATTTCAGAGAAGAAGGGAGAGGGGAGAGAGATAGAAACATCAATGATGAGATAGAATCATTGATCAGCTGCCTCCTGCATGCCCCCTACTAAGGATGGAATCAAGCCCGCAACCCGGGCATGTGCCCTTGACCAGAATCAAACTTTGCACCCTTCAGTCTGCAGGTTGATGTTCTATTCACTTAGCCAAACTCACTAGGGCTCCATACCTTCTCTCTTGATGCTGTATTCATTTGGAGTAGGATTATTAAATACTAGAGGCCCGGTGCACGAAATTCGTGCACTGGGGATGGGCGGGGGGTCCCTTAGCCCAGCATGTGCTCTCTTGCAGTCCGGGACCCCTCCCTTGTTACTGCCCACCTGCTTGCTGCTTCCTACCGCTTGGCTTGCTGCTCCTTAGTTCTGCCACGAAGGCCTTGGGTCTGCTGGGTGCCGGGCCTGCGGGTTTGTGTCTCTGATACCCACAGCAGCCCCAGCACCAAGGTGGCGGGCCTTGGGGCTGCTGGGTACAGGCCCCCCATTGCATGTTTGTGTCTTCTATTAGGCCCCCAACAGCCCCAGCAGCCCCAGCACCACCTAAATAACTTAAGGGAAACTTTATTTAGTCTTCTTTTAAAAGCAATCTAGTTTAAAAATGAGTTGCAGTTAAGACAGAACAAAGAACATGGTACCTAAGAGTGAGATAGACTGACAGAGGAGAGGCTGGGCACTGGTCAGGGGCTTACATGCCAACTGTTCTCCACCTGGGAAATGATGTAAAATCGGTTTCTTTAGTTTTCTGCTTAATGGTCTTCTCCAGCACTGAGGTCAGAGGAGCCGCCTTCCAGCCCGTAGGCTGCTTCTCAGAGTCGAAATTTTCGCCATAGGCCTCTGCCTAGGACAGGACCTCTGCACCCCCAGGGTGCATAAACACACAGGGCTTCCATCAGGCTCTGCTGATCCCGGGGCGGGAGGCCTCTTGGCTCCGCTGATCCCGGGGCCGGGAGGCCTCTCGGCTCCGCTGATCCAGGCGGCCGGGAGGCCTCTCGGCTCCGTTGATCCCGGGGGCGGGAGGCCTCTCGGCTCCGATCCCCGGGCGGGAGGCCTCTCAGCTCTGCTGATTCCGGGCCGGGAGGCCTCTCGGCTCCACTGATCCCGGGGGCGGGAGGCCTCTCGGCTCTGCTGATACCGAGGCGGGAGGCCTCTCGGCTCCGATCCCGGGCGGGAGGCCTCTCGGGTCCGGTGATCCCGAGGCAAGAGACCTGAGTTTAGATCCACTTTTTTTTTTGAGTCTTTGTGTTTTAATCTGTAAGAAGAGGGAGGTGGGCTGGTGAACTTTGAAGTTCTAGCCTGTGCTCTGAGGCTCTGTTATACATCTGGCAACGCTATCTACACTAATAAAAGAGAAACATGCAAATTAACCATCACTCCATCACTCTGCCACTCCGCTACACCCACCAGCCAATCAGAGCAACTATGCAAATTAACCCAACAAAGATGGTGGTTAATTTGCATACACAGGCACGGAGCGAAGACTGAGGATGACTGAAGATGGCTGTGGCCATGGAGCTGGAGCAAGCAGGAGGCTTGGGTTGCTCCTGGTGATGGAGGAAGCCAAGCTTCCCGCCTTGTACTCTGTTCAAGGAATGGCTGGGGGCCTGGGTCGCCAGGGGCAACCCAGGCTTTCAGTCCACCCTGGGCTCCACTGGAGGAGCTGGAAAAAAAAAAGGAGGGGCTGGGAGCAGCAGGAGCGAAGAAGCCAAGCCTTGCTGCTGAGGCCAGACCAAAGGCCTGGGTCCCAGGTGCCAGAGGAAAACCGGTGCCAGGAGCCAGGAGAAGGAAGGCCTATTGCACGAATCTTTGTGCAATGGGCCACTAGTAAGATATAAAGTCATCATGATGGAAGAACTCTTGAGTAGAAGGAACTATGGCCTTTCTGGGTTCCTAATCTCCTACCACAGCACAACATAAATACAGGGAAAAGAGGCCTCACATTGTGGTTCCTGTGCTGTGGGTCTCATCCTGGCAGGCAGGCTTGAATGCAGGCTTCCTCTCTATCTCCCTCACACACATATACATATATGCATTCAGCTTGATTTTTAGCTAGGGGAGGGAGATACTTTTAATAGCAGAGTGGTTTTTTTTATCTCCTCTTTTTGTTTTCCTGGAAAAAGATGAAATCATCCATTTATTTTGGACCAATTACAAGCACTAGAAAGCACAGGAGGAGCAGAAAGCTTGGTCACAAATAAATATACACTGGGGGCAGGGAGGGGGATGGAGGAAACTGTTATTGATTGGCCTTGTAAAATCTACTGCTGAATCAATAGCAATTTCTGGAAATGCCAGACATTTATTTTGTGTGGCTTGAGCAGCAGAGATAATAATAAACATACTTATGAAGTGGATCTCTTGACACTATTTCCTTGAGCCCCTTATAATAACACATATACATACTGGGGATGATAGCCATACAAGACATAGTGAGTTGCCCACCACCAACCTCTCCTCTGTGTTGGACATGGCATTGGAACACATTTCTATTAAAGAAACAGAAATGATCCATCCACATGAAGAGATGAAAGATGTATCCTCATCAGCTATGCAAAGGTAGGCCTCAGAAATCTAGGATTACAGGAAAATTTCCTCAACTTGATAAAGACCATCTACAAAAACCCTATAGCTACTATTATATTTAACTAGAGGCCCAGTGCACGGATTCGTGCTTGGCACGGGGCAGGGGGTGTCGCTCAGTATGGCCTATGGGGATCTGGCTGAAATCAGCATCCAACATGCCCTGAGGGCTATAGTAGTGCATGAAGTGGCAGGCAGCTGGGGAGGAGCCACTCCTACTCATCCTGGCCTCACTCATCCCAGTTAGCTGAGCATCTCCCCCCCAACCCTCCCCCCCAACCCTCCCCCCAACCTCCCCCTCCCCCCCGCCGCATCTTCCACCACTGTCCCTTATATCTCCTGGTCTGCTGTACCCAGCTATGGAGAAGTGAGTCCCTAGGGTGGAGTTACTGCAGCCTCGCTTGGGGTGCAGTCTGAGGCTCGGAGAAGTGGGGTGAGTGCCTGGCCCAGGGCAGACCAAGGAGTTGCAGTAACTGCGCAGCAAGGCTGCCCACTTCACGCACCATCCTGCAAGTCCTTGGGTGGCTACGGTCTGATAGAGGAGGCAGGAGCTAGGGACAGAGTTTGTGGTCTCTTTTTTTCTCTCTGTCCATCCCTCAGTTCCAAGTTCCTGGGGAGGATGTGGCTGAAGGGGTTGATGGGGGTCAGGGGTGCCACACTTCTGGAGCAATGTCTGGGGAGCAGTGGGATTTGGGCCAATGGCCCGGCCTCCCAATACAAACTGCAGCTCAGCCCCACCCACTTGTGATCTTTTATAGACTCAATCGCCTGGTTCTCTTTTTGTCTGTCCAGGTTGACTACCCCCTGGTGGTCAGTGCACATCATAGCAACTGGTCAACTTGCTTAGGCTTTTTATATATAGACTAGAGGCCTGGTGCACAAAATTCATGCACTGGGGTGGAGGGGAGGGTGTCCCTCAGCCCAGCCTGCACCCTCTCCAATCTGGGACCCCTATGGGGATGTCCGACTGCTGGTTTAGGCCTGAGCACTGTGGGATCAGGCTTAAACCGGCAGTTGGACATCCCTCTCACAATCCAGACTGCTGGCTCCCAACTACTCACCTGCCTGACTGCCTGATTGCCCCTAACCACTTCTACCTGACAGCCTGATCACCCCTTAACCACCCCCCTGCCAGCCTGATCAATGCCTAACTGCTCCCCTGCCAGCCTGGTCCCCCTCAACTGCCCTCCCCTGCAGGCCTGGTCCCCCCAACTGCCCTCCCCTGCAGGCATGGTTCCCCCAACTGCCCTCCCCTGCAGGCCTGGTCCCCCCCTACTGCCCTCCCCTGCAGGCCATCTTGTGGCAGCCATCTTGTGACCACACGAGGGCAGCCATCTTGTGTGAGGGTGTGACAGTCAATTTACATATTACCTCTTTATTATATAGGATGGTGACAGACTGAATTCTTTTCCCTCACATCAAGAATGAGGCAAGGATGTCTACTCTCACCTCTTTTATTCTTAAAGTTGGAACTTCTAGCCAATATAATAAGTCAAGAAAAGGAAATAAAAATAATAAAAATCAGAAATAAAGTTGTTCCTATTTATAAATAAAATTATTATCTACATAGAAAATTACAAGAAATCTAAAAAACACACAACCTCTTGGCACTAATAAATCAGTTTAGCAAAGTTACAGGATACAAAATAAACACACAGAAATTTATTGTATTTCTATGTACATAGACATAAAAAATGCCACTTCCTGCTCAAAAAATTTAAATGTTTAAATGTAGATGCAACAAAAACGTGTGCAGGATTTGTACCTAAAAACAACAAAATGTTAAGGAAAGAAATCAATGAGATCTAAATAAATGGAGAGATGTACCATTTTTGTTCATTGATTGAAAGACTGAACATAGTTGTATTATTTCCCTATTTCTGCTTTAAAAAATTACCACAGACTTAGTGGCTTACACTAAATGAAAATCAAATTTTTGGCAGTTCTATATTTCTAAAGTCTGATATGGAATTTAAGAAACTAAAATCCAAGTGTTTCTGGTTCTTTCTGGATACTCTGAGAGGAGAATCTACTTCCTAGCCTTTTCAGCTTCTAGAAGCCACCTGCATTCCTTGATATATGGACCCTTCTCTATTTCAAAGCCAGCAGTGTAGTACCTTTCAATCTTATTCTGACGTCTGCTTACATAGTCATATGTCCCTTTCTCTGACTCTGACCCTCCTACCTCCTTTGCATAAAGACCTTGTGGTTACATTGGACCCACCTGGATAATTTGCAAGAACCTTCCCCTTTCCAGGTCCTTAGCTTAATCACATTGGCAAAGTCACTTTTGTCAGATAAAGTAACTTTTCCACAGTTTCCAGGGATTAGGATGTAGAAATCTTTGAGGGTCCATTATTCTGTCTACCATGTTAGTAAAGCTATCAACTTGCCCTAAACTGATGTACAGATTTATCACAATTCCTCTCAAAAATCACAGTAGATTTTTGGTAGGCATCAACAAGATTATTCTAAAATTTATATGGAAGGGCAAAGAAACTTGAATAGCTAAAACAATTTTGAAAAAGAAGAATAAAGTAGGAGGAACTTGTCTACCTGATTTCAAAACATATTATACAGCTACAACAAGCAAGACTGTGTGGTATTTGCAGAGAAATATACTCATAAATCAATACAACAGAATAAAGAGCCCAGAAATAGACACACACAACAAAGATTTCCATCTGTTTTGGACAAAGGTGCAAAAGCCCTTGGGTTGATGGAAATATTCTCTATCTTGACTGTATTAACATCAATATATTGATTATATATTATACTATCATTTTACAAGATGTTAACACTGGATAAAGAGTACACAGGCTCTCTCTGTGTTATTTCTTACAACTACATATGAATCTACAAATACCTAAAAGTAAAAAAGTTTAATAAAAAAGTAGTTCAGAGGAGATTCAAACTAGGATGGTGATAGTGGTGGTAGGGGTGTTTTCAAGGAGAGGTGGTGGAGAAAGGCATGAATGAGAGAAACAATGTAAAAAGCTTTTAGCTATTCTTATTCCCCAACCTTGGTCATGATATGTCTAGTTTGACTGGGTTGTTCACTTGTCACTGAGTGACAGAGCATCTCTTGTTTGCTCACTTACTTGATAAAAAGAATGGCGAGGGACTTCACCTAGTGTCCATTGTTGACTTGGAGTATGTCCTGCTCTGATCTATTTCAGTGACTTCTGGAGACAAATCAAAGAGACAGTCATTGAAGGCTTTGAAGGGCCGAACTATCTCTCATTGGTTCCACTATCAATGCTTAGAAAACCACACAAGAAATTTTCTGAAACTCTCCAAGGCAGCGGGGAAGTGGTAGTGGAAGCAGGATGGGCATGAATTATATAATACAAGCATGCCTGTTAAGCCCATAGCATTAATACAATGAAAGAACAAAAAGTGAAGGAACACTGACTTCCAGAATGAGTGTGAGGTTATTCTGTTCACTCTCCTTCATACCATGTCTGTGTCCACACGCATACTCCACCCTCTCGGATGAGTCAGGGTCAAAACATGGGTATTATAGACCCCTGAATTAGGGAAGGAGCTTTTGCAGAGTTGAGCTGATAGCTTGATGTTCAGTTCCTGGGAAGGCTTGGAGGACAAAGGTTCTGGAGGGTTTTGTCCTGCTTTCAACCTGTAGCCTAAGCAAAAGGAGGCCTGATAAATCTTAGTGGCCCAGCTCACAGGAATCTGACTGAGGTCTGGGGCCCAGGCCCAAGCTTGTGATGGTAAGTGGCTCCTCTGCCTGACTTTGCTGTTCCACGGCTCCCTCAGGAAGCAGCATGATGTTGGCTTGAGGGTTTGGATCCTGGATCCAGATTCCTGATAGGGAAGGAGGGTGTTATCAGCCTTAACCCCATTTACATGCTTTTGTTATTGTTTTGTTTTATTTTGAATTTTACCCCTTTGTTTTGCTTTATTTTAGTTTTGTCTTTGATTGTTTGTTTGGTTTGGTTTTGGTTTTGAGTAAATGACAGCAGATTCTCTAAGTCAATTCCAAGTGTTTATAATGGTCTATATGCTCTAACCCCAGACTCTACCCCTAATATCGTCCCCCTTTCTCCCTCTAGTCCAGCCACACCTGACTCCTTACTGTTCTTTCCACATAGCAGGAAAGTACTACCTCAGAGCTTGTTTCTTTTGCTGACTCCCCCCATCCCATATATCCATGTGGCTTGTTTGCTCACTTCCTCAGGTCTTGACTTAAATGTCACACTTTAGGGAGATTGTCACTGAACATCCTATGTAAAATTGTATCACTCTCCCCTCAACACTTCTTACAACCTTCTCTGTGTTTTTTTTTTATTCTTCAAGCCACTTGTAGCCATGTAACTCTCTAATATATACTGTATGTTAGTGTCTGAGTTCCTCAATGAGAATGTAGGCTTTCTGAAGGCAGAGCTCTTTGTCTGTTTTGTTCACTAATAAATGTATCTAGAACAGAGCCTGGCATACAGTAGGCAGTTAATAAATATTTAATAAATGAATGAATGGAATGAGGGAGTGAATAAAATTCTTCCTGGTGCTATGTAGGACATATGTATATATATAATTTTAATATATTAAATATACTATTATTGTAATGATTATTAAATATAGCAATATTTATGTTTCTATTTATTATTTATTAAAACCTATAGCTTTGAAAAGAACCTTGAACTGGAGTTTGAAGAGTTGGAGTCACTTCTGGCTTCTTCAAAACCGATCTAATGGGAAAAGCATTTCATCTCCTTGCCTTGATATCAACATTTGTGAAATAGGTGTAATATTTCCTGTGTACCTCATAGGATTATCATGAGAATCTAATAAACTATTAGACAGTGATGTGTAAAAATGAAAAGCAAGTCCCACATACACTCCAACCTCTGCAAGGTTAAAACACTTGTATATTAATGTTTAGTTATCATGTAATGAAGGAATTCAGAAAGTGACCTTACTTCTCCGAATGGTGATAGAAGCACATAATATGACTGGAGTATTCTGTAGGACTTACTCTTCCCAAGACACTGTGAGGTTCTCTGAGAAACTTATCTTTTGAAACCTGAGTGTTATTTGGGAGCTTATCAGGAGTGTTTCATGAGGGAAAAGGAGAGCAGAGCCCAGCGTGTCATGGAATATTCCTCCCTTTCTTCCATTCCCTCAAGCCCTATGCTGTTGCATTTCTTGCTGTGTATTATTGACAGAGGAAATGCTGATTCATGGGTCTGAGTTACAGGAAACCTTGTTTCCTGGTGAAGAAACAAGCCGGGTGTTGCTGCCAGCAGGCTTCTCTGCCAGTTTCTGCCACATGCCCTTCTCCCGGGCCTGCACCCAGACCGCCTGAGAAGGGGTAGAGCCAACGTGGGCTTAACCAGTGAGGTCACCTTCTCTTGGAACTGAATTAAGCAAAGGCTCCACACTGTGCTTCTCGAGGCCCTTCGGCTGTGACCCCATGATACCTTTCCAGCTCATTTCCCACCACTCCCTTCTTGCACCCTGTGTTGTGGCCACACATGACCACACCCAGTTCTTTTTGAACACCTTGTATTTTCCAATCTCCATGCCTTGGCTGATGACATGCCCTGCCTGGAATGGCCCCTGACCCAGTGTCGGCTCATTGAAATCCTACCCATGCTTCAATTCTGCTCAACTGCTACCTGCTCTGTATAGCCTGAATTCCTTCCACTTATTTTTATTCTTTTTAGTAGGAGTGCTTTCAAATATGCACAAAAGTAGACGAGCTGTACGATAATCTGCTATGTGCCCACCTCCCAGCTTCAACAATTACTTGAGTTCTCTTAAATAACACTTAATGCCTCCTTCTTTGAGCTCTACAATAGCTGTTATGTTTTTGCTTAACCCATATTTACTAAATTGAATGGGAAGAAGGTGAATTAGTGGATTTAGAATGCTCTGTTTACTCACCTCTCACACTGAGGAAACTGAGGCCCAGAGAAGTGAATTGATTGCTAAATGTCAAAAGACAGGTCATGACAAGCTGAGACCAGATACTTCTGAAGAGCCTCACAGTCTAATTGGGAGGCATGGATAATACACTCATAACAAGTACATACTACTGGGTCTTGAGAACTATAGGAGTTCAGGTTAAGTGGTTAGTAAGTGTGTGTTGAATGAAGAAATTAATCTTCTCTCCAATTGATTAATAAAGATGGCATCTCAAGCTTGGCACCGAGCAGCCTCCTGGTCCTCTCCATTTTATAATCTGATGTCAACATGCTAAGGATATTGG
>NW_005871062.1:7012424-7025330 GCF_000147115.1 Myotis lucifugus
ATGTCACCTAATCTATAATAATAAAAGTGTAATATGCAAATTGACTGAATGACTGAACAGCAGAACAACCATCCAGACAACTTTCGGGTTGACCACCCTATGACACGCACTGGTGCCAGGCCAGCCAAGGCGGGTGCAATGCAATTGGTTGGAAGGCCTTGCCATCACCCCACAATCGCACCACAGAGGTAATCAATGGGGGGGCGGGGCTCCATGATAGATCGCTCCACAGAGGGAGGCCCAGGCCAGCCAAGCAATCGCACCCCACACTTGTCACCCACAGAGGGAGGCAACCAGTGGTGGGGGAGTGGGGACAGCGCTGCACAAATGGCAAGCAGTGGCAGCGGTGGGGGTGGGGCAAGCTGCTGGCAGCTAGGGGAAGGAAAGCCCTGATAGGCCCTGATCGCTAGCCAGGCCTAAGAACCCTACTCAAGGGGTCTGGATTGCATGAGGGTGCAGGCCAGGCTGAGGGACACCCCCCACCCCCATGCACAAATTTTGTGTACCGGGCCTCTAGTTAATTATAATGGCCAATAAGAGTTAGTGAAAAGTTAAACTGATAAATATTTTATAGTGAATTTTGTGCTATTTCTAAATGGAAGAGAGAGTAGGTATTCTGTATGTGAAGATCCTAACTGCTCCTGAGTTATCTTGAACTAGAAGGCAAAAAGAAAAAATGATGGAGTCTTAAGTTGGGTGATTTGGAATACTTGTGCATTAGATAATTTGGGAGGAAGGCATGAAGAGAAAGTGTGAAAAGATAAAACAAAAAATAAAAGCCTTTAGGGGAATAATGACAAATTTTCAGGTTGATCCAGAACTGCCTCAAATCTAGATTTTGGAAGTACAGCAAGAGGTTAGCTAGTTGTCTAGTCCAAGGTGCCTGGATTTACTATATCAAATAAAAGGAGGGATCTGGTCATCAGCTAAGAAGCTATTGCCAGAGAGGTGGAGAATAGAAAATGTGTATGGGTTTTCTTCATAAAATAGAGTAAAACATAATTTGAGATCCTTTCCTTGAAAAAATATATTTTGAATCATATTTTTTTCTCAGGGTCACATATAATCAGTGCCTAACCACTGTATTTCCTTGATTTGGTGACATGGGTGGAGGGGAGAGAGATGCAGGGGCTCCAAACAGGTGTCTACCAGGCACTTTGTCTGCACTGTCTCATTGGCCCGTTAAAATGCTGGAAGTCACACCAACACTGAGGTCACAAGGAGGTTCTGAGGTTCACTAAAGTGCTGGGCAGAATGTGATTTGTAAGCTGTGAAGTTTCTCATTAAAATCGTGACATCTACTATTGCTGGAAGCACAGTCGTAGTAGTTCAATGATAGGAGATGTTGCCCTGAAGGCAAAAGGGGAGAATAAGAAGGAGACAGAGAAGGGTTTTTTAGAATGATGGGCTCACATTTCACATTTTAGTGTGGGTCAAAGACCTGGGTAAGGAGAATGTAGGGGAGAATTCTGGAACTTCAGCCCCCTCCCTGCATTTGTCACTCTTCATGTCTCTGTGAAGACTATCACTAAAGGTGTAAAAATGAAAACCTGTGGCCTGTCTGACTGTTTTAGAGATGGCAAGTCAAGGGGTGGGTATATGGGAGGAAGTGGGGTAGTGAGAAATGCTTTACATTCTGTACGTAGTCTGGAATTGTGAAGAGGGGGAAATGCGTAGACTTAATGGATCCTGTGGAGAGGAAAGAGGATTTAAGGTTTAGCAGGCAGAAGAATGGGGTATTTCCATCTGGGCTATGGGAGTCCTTTCAAATACAGGCAAGAATAAAGAACTGCTAAAAGGGGACCCATGATAGGCACCACAATAGACAGGATTCCCTCATAGCAGGTGGTGATCTGCCTTCTAAAATCCATGGGAACACATTTCCTCATAAGGAAAAATATTCCTCCCTCCACCCCACCACACACAGTCTCACCCACCTGTTTATTTACTTGATGAGTCTTTTTTCCAGAGGATGTAAAGCTAAGTGTGGCCCTAAGTCAACATTACACACTTCAAATGTGGTCCTTGGTACAGCAAATCTGAATTTAACACCATTGAGGGGCAGGCCACTTGCTCAGGCCTCTGATGTAGACACATTGGAACAGGATTCAAATTGCTTACCCCTCAGCAACCTTGTGTGGTTTAGAGCCTTCACAGAAAATAAGGAAAGTCAGGGCTTCCTTTTTCTCCTATAAAGGAGTCATCTTCTTCCATACCCTCTTTGCTACTGGATCACAGTATTTCCAAGACAGAAGCCGGAGTGGTGTGAAGGGCATAGTCATGTAGATCCTCAGATTTCCATCAGAGAGCTCAGGTGAAGGCCTGGACCCCTGGAGCCTACATCACCAGGAGAGCCCAGCAGGAAGAAAAGGTTTTGGCTGGGCTGAGCAGACCTCATTAGTGATGGGGTTAATCTTGAGGTTAATGTATATTCATTAGATGTATTTTTTTTTCCTGGTGTCATGTTTCCATTCCTGAGCTGAGAGTTGTTCTGTAGACTTTGGTGTGGATTTAGCTGCATTTTCACTGAAATGCAAGGCCAATCTGTGTACATGAAAACATTCTGAGGTCTTCTCTTTAAAGGGCTTCACTTGAGTGTTTGGGTCAGATGATCAGGCACAGAGAAGGTTCAGAAAGAATGAAAGGTCCGCACTGATGTGCCTGTAAATGTTTAACAAACAACGTTCCAGGGGAAGGAGCCCTACCGTAGGGTTTGCTGATTTCTATGGTGTAAACGTCCGACTGTGGCTGATTTCAAGCTACCAACATGATGGTCTCTGAGTGTGGAGGTGGGAAGATATGCCAAGGACCAGCTTGTATGAGATGGTAGGAGTTGGTCCAGCATTCCCCCAGCCAGCAGTCAGAACAGACATAGCAGAGCTTCCTCCAGAGGAGCAGGAGGAATTGGAATTCGGAGACCAGATGAGGCCATTAGGCGGGTGTCAGTGTAGGCAGTGACAGCAATGCATGAAGACAAGCAGGAGGTGACAGGCCAGGTGGTAGTCAGCATCAAGCCAGCCATAATAAATGATTACCCAAAGAAAAAGAGCTATTGTTCACTGAGCAATAGTATGTGACAAACTCTGTCTGCATTGTCACTCACTCTCACAGCACCTCTGTCAGGATCTTTTTATCCCTATTTTACAGATGAGGAAATTGGGGCACAGAGAGAAAAAATGTTGGCCATGTAAGAAGTGGTGGATTGAGAATTCAAATCTCAGGTCTATTTCTTTTATACCATCCAACGGGAGGGAGGCTGGGAGCAAGCCCGACAGGTTATGTGGCTGCTGGTGGCTAACTCTGATTCCTGAGAGGGCTGACAGCTTTGTAGAAATAAGGGCAATATTAGATTATAAAACCAGAAATTCAGTACCAAGGACAAGATGAGTCACTGGACTTAGTGTGCAAGGTCAGAAAGGGTCAGAAAGGGATAGATTTGATAGTAGGACACAGCAAAAGCCTTCATCCCTGGAGTGGAGCTGGGAATTCTCTGCATGTCAGCCAATGAGGGTATCAGGGTATCAAGCACCAAGTCCTTATCTGGGCTTCTGAGGAAGGACCCTATGGAGGGTGACTGTGGACATCTGGTTTATATCAATATGCCATCTACAGTACTTCAAAATTGTAACACAGTCTATGGAAGCTAACTTGCTAGAACCATCTTATGAGGTATATTCTATTATTATTCTCATTTTAAGTCATGGAGAAGATAGGTCACCCTTCTAATAAGTGTCAGAAGCAAGATTTGAACCTCAGACACTCTTCAGAGCTGAAATTTCCATTATTAGAGCAAACCACATAAAATGGTCTTCCTTTTAGGCCTTTTAGGTTGAATATTGGTAATTTCAAATCATGTTATTTTGACCCTCTAGTACTGAGAATGTCTTAGAAATAAACAGATCTTGCTGCTCCAGTGAGCAGACCCAGTGATCTATCTCAACTGCATTGTGGTGTCCTGTCTATTTGTCATATGTGATAACAGCAGTGATTTTTTCAGAAGCAAAAAGGGGATACATGTGTGAGATGTTCACACCTACAGAAGTTACCTGGTTTCCCTTCAGGTAATGGACACTGGAGCGGATTTAGGAAGGTATTGCCCACACTGGTGAGCGGCGTATAGGAAACCAGCATGGTTCTGGGACATGGTGTTGAATCAATGGTGAACAAAGATCTGATGCTTGTGTAAGATTTCACACAGATTACAAAATAATCTGGTTCTCTCCTGGTGCGTATACCAATCACCAATTCAACCTCTTGGCAGAGGGTTAACATTTTGGATCAGAGTAAATGTTGGCAGAGCAAATGGTGCTGAGGTGGAAAAGTCAGCCTTTGCCCCAATTGTTCCTCCACTGGCTGAGCCAGATGACTTCAGGAACATCGCTTACACCTCCGGGCCTCTTCCCAGCTTTCTCTCTAGATAGTTAAAAGGATTTTAACACCTCAGAGAAAGCCAGTCTTTGTGAGCTGAGTTAGAAAGAAAAAAAAAATCAAAACATCCCACATTGTTTGAGGTAGGAAACAAAAGGTTTAATCTGGTAGGAAAAAGAGGGAGGCAACATGGCGACTAGTTTGGAGGTCTGGAAAGGTTCACTATCAGTGAGATAGTGGGTGGCTCAAAGGGGAGAGTGACAAAGCACTCCTGACACTCTGACCAAATCTGGCACAGTGCCTGAATTTCTGCCAAAGCCGCATCCTAGGGCCTCTGCTCTCTGACTCAGGGCCGGCACCTGCTGCTCGGGGTGATTACTGCCAGTGGCCACCACCACAGCTGTGGGCTTCCTG
The DNA here is from genome assembly GCF_000147115.1 of Myotis lucifugus. NCBI lineage: Eukaryota > Metazoa > Chordata > Mammalia > Chiroptera > Vespertilionidae > Myotis > Myotis lucifugus. The sequence goes on from NW_005871062.1 coordinate 7,017,207, forward strand.
CCCCTGCCTGCCCCGGGCCTCTCACAGCCTCATTCCTCCCAGCCTCCTCCCCTGTCCTCTTACTGGAACAACTGTGTATAATCCCCTCTCCCCTTACTTCCCCCTTCCCCAGCACACCCACCTGCCCCTCCTGATTCTGTGCCAGCAGCTGGTCACTGCACAGTGCCAAATCAAGCAGATGTGGGTGGTATTGGCCGGCACGTGTAAGCGGACTCTCTGACAACCCTGACCCTGACCAGGGCTCTCTCTCAACTGGTTGAAGGCTGGACGGGCTCTATACAGACAAGTGGTCAGATTCCATCGCCGTTGACTCTCTGTGTTCCCTCCTTGTCCTCCAGACATTCTTTTTATTTCTCTCTGTTCAGCACCTCTTTCACTTCTTTGTTGTTTGTGTGTGTGTGTGTGTAATGTTTTGTTTCAATTCTTCCTCATTAATCAACCTTTTAAGGATAACATTGAAAAAAGAAGACAAAACATGGCCTTTTAAAATAGGTTTTAAAGTTCAAGTTCTCCAGATTCATAAAAGACATCACAACAGGCCAGAAATGAGCTGGTAAAAGAATAACAGCTGGTCCCCTTCACCGCAGCCCAAGCCCAGGATCTTAAAGATGTCACTTCCTTCCTTCCTTTCTTAGTCAGTGGCATACAAAATTCAAGGTAATTCTCAGAAGTAGGTGCCCTTGCAAGCAAGTGTCTTTGATTTTTGTGTTCAATTGGCTAATTCTACTCCCTCCTGCCTACCTGTCTAAGTGGGGATGACTTGAGAACAACAGCAATTAAGCTCTGAAAATAAAATCAGCAGGTCTAGTATCATAACACAGAGATTGCTCAGTGTTTTTTATTTCTTTAAATATATTTTTTATTGATTTCAGATGAGGAAGAGAGAGGGAGAGAGAGATAGAAACATCAATGATGAGAATCATTGATCTGCTGCCTTCTGCACGCACCCTCTGGGGATCGAGCCCACAACCGGGACATATGCCCTTGACTGGAATCGAACCTGGGAGACCTTCAGTACACAGGCTGACGCTCTATCCACTGGGAGATTGCTCCGTGTTTTTTTTTTCTTTTCTTTTTTTTATTGCTTAAAGTATTACAAAGAGTATTACATATATCTTCTTCTTTCCGCCCCCCTTGACATTCCCCCAGCCTCCCCTACCCCTCAGTGTCTTATGTCCATTGGTTATGCTTATATGCATGCATACAAGTCCTTCGGTTGATCTCTTACCGCCCCCCCTTTCCGACCCCCCAACCCTTCCCAGCCTTCCCGCTGTAGTTTGACAGTCTGTTTGATGCTGCTCTGCCTCTGTATCTATTTTTTTTCATCAGTTTATAATGGTCTTTAGTATCCATAAATGAGTGAGATCATGTGGTATTTTTCTTTCATTGACTGGTTTATTTCACTTAGCATAATGCTCTCCAGTTCCATCCATGCTGTTACAAATGGTAAGAATTCCTTCTTTTTTACAGCAGCATAGTATCCCATTGTGTATATGTGCCACAGTTTTCTAATCCATTCATCTGCTGATGGGCACTAAGGCTGTTTCCAGATCTTCGCTATGGTAAATTGTGCTGCTATGAACATAGGGATGCATATATCCTTTCTGATTGGTGTTTCTGGTTTCTTGGGATATATATTCCTAGAAGTGGGATCACTAGGTCAAATGGGAGTTGCATTTTTAACTTTTTGAGGAAACTCCATACTGTCTTCCATAGTGGCTGCACCAGTCTGCATTCCCACCAGCAGTGCACGAGTGTTCCCTTTTCTCCTCATCCTCTCCAGCACTTGTCGTTTGTTGATTTGTTGATGATAGCCATTCTGACAGGTGTGAGATGGTACCTCATTGTTGTTTTGATTTGCATCTCTCGGATGACTAGTGACTTTAAGCATATTTTCATATGTCTCTTGGCTTTCTGTATGTCTTCTTTTGAAAAGTGTCTATTGAGGTCCTTTGCCCATTTCTTGATTGGATTGTTTATCTTCCTTTTGTTAAGTCGTATGAGTTGCCTATAAATGTTGGAGATTAAACCCTTATCGGAGATAACATTGGCAAATATGTTCTCCCATGCAGTGGGCTTTCTTGTTGTTTTGTTGATGGTTTATTTTGCTGTGCAGAAGCTTTTTATTTTGATGTAGTCCCATTTGTTTATTTTCTCTTTAGTTTCCAATGCCCTAGGAGCTGTATCAGTGAAGAAATTGCTTCGGCATATGTCTGAGATTTTGTTGCCTTTGGATTCCTCTAGTATTTTTATGGTTTCCTGTCTTACAGTTAAGTCCTTTATCCATTTTGAGTTTATTTTTGTAACACCAAGAAATCTATGGCATTTCTGTACACCAATAGTGAACTTACAGAAAGAGAGACTAAAAAAGCAATCCCATTTACCATCACACCAAAAAAATTAAGATACCTAGGAATAAATCTAACTAAAGAGGTAAAAGACCTCTACTCAGAAAACTACAGGACATTGAAAAAAGAGATAGAGGAAGACATAAACAGATGGAAGAACATTCCATGTTCATGGATTGGTAGAATCAACATCATTAAAATGTCCATACTACCCAAAGCAATCTATAAATTCAACGCACTTCCCATTAAAATACCAACAGCATATTTCACAGACCTAGAACAAACTCTCCAAAATTCATCTGGAATAAAAAAAGACCCCGAATAGCTGCAGCGATCCTGAAAAAGAACAAAGTAGGTGGCATCTCAATACCAGATATCAAGCTGTATTACAAAGCCACTGTTCTCAAAACTGCCTGGTACTGGCACAAAAACAGACATATAGATCAATGGAATAGAATAGACAATCCAGAAATCGACCCGAACCAATATGCTCCATTAATATTTGACAAAGGAGGCAAGAACATACAATAGAGTCAAGACAGTGTCTTCAATAAATGGTGTTGGGAAAATTGGACAGATACATGCTCCGTGTTTTAATGTACATTTTTTTCTTATATGTATAAGAAGAGAAACAGCTTGCATTCTACATAGCTTCTAGCAAAAAACAAACAAAACAAAACAAAAACCCACATTAACAACACAAAAAACAAAAAACAAAACCTGTCCCAACAGAAAGAAAAAACAACAAAATAAATGTAATAATCTATACAGATTATTTTTTTCAAAATAATGGTCTTAAATGTTGATAATGGTTAGTATCTACCTGAATGTCTCAAAATTTCCCAAACATACATGCCTTTCACATTTGTCAATTGAATAGAAAATGCAAGATTACTGAATCAGCCCTTGGGTAGGTTTCTGTATATGGCTTAGGAGGATGTCGACATTTAAGAAATATTAAATTATAGTAATGTGTTTCTCATTTTGCCCAGACTTCCAGGAAACTCTGAGATGAATCTGATGCTTAACCCAATGATTATATTAGCTCTTGCCATTTCTTTTCTTAAGTGTAAATTTATGGTTCTCTTTTTATACCTTAGTGTACATTCTTTTATTTGATAAATAGTCCAAAATTCTTTTTGAGAAAAAGGATAGTATACTAAGTAAGGGGAACCCATAAAAATGACTTATACTGATGATGATTCATGCCATTTCACTTTCTACCTTTAATTAGTTATTTATGTACTTAGTGTAAGGGCCTCATTAGACTGCAAATTTCCTGAGGGTAGAGCCAGGCCTTCTGTGTCCCTGTGTCTCCCAGGGAGTGGGTGTTTAGTAAGATTCTGTTGAATAAATACAGCCTCAGGGTTAATTTTAGAGGCAATAGGATGAGGTTCCTTCCCCACTTTTTCATTCCTTTCCTTGTATGCCTTCCTCAGAGTAGAATCTATTGATGTAATCTTTGCACTCAGGCAGCTCTGAGCTAATATATGGGGCCACTTCTACGGTGCTGGATGAGAAATCATTTTCTCCTCTTTTCCCTCTGAAGCCCATCATAAATATTTTTTCTTTCTCTACAGTGTTCTCTCCCTGTTCCTGCATAATACCCAGTAATGTTCTCCTACATAAATAATAACCACTTATATTTACATAAGCATGGGTAACATTGGCACATTCTTTCCCAAAAGGATTTGAGATGGACATCTTAGAGGATTTTTAAATTTTACAGAGCACTCTCAGATGCCGTTGCCGCTGTTATCATGTAATATTTATTGCGTACTTACCAGGTGTCAGACTCTAGGCAAAGGCTTTTTGTACACTATCTCATTTAGTCCTTACAGTAATCCTAGGGCAGAGCTACTGATAGCTCTTTCAATCTGAGGAAGCTGCAAGGCTCTGGAATTTGCCCAAGGAGGCACAGGCAGGAGGGAGCAGGACTGGGATTTGAACCTTGAGCTCCAGCTATCAAACCCAGACTCCTAGCCTCTAAATACAGATAATCCCTTTGGGTCATGATTTCAACCTAGTGAGACAGGCAACGTGGGGTAATGAACTAGGCTGCACACATGAGAGGAAAGAGGAAGCACAATGCTGATTGAATGCTGGAGACGTTCGGGGCAGTATGCTTTACTCAAAGTGACCCGTTCTGTCCCTCCAGTCATCCTACTGTATTCTATAGTATCTGTATCTCAGATGAGGGGACAGGAGATGTGAGTGTTCAGTTAACTTGCATAGCCACTGGAACCAGAAGGCAGGATTTCACCCTGGGTCTGTTTGGCTCTAAAGTCCTTCTTTTTTCCACTGTACACGTGGAGAAACTGGCTCAAGTTCACATGGTGGGTTACGGAAAAACAACACTGAGTTCATATTCCAACTAGAGTTTGTTCAACTGCTCTTTTTAGGTTCTAATGTCCTTCTGGGGTCAAAAAGTGCAGTGTCTGCCTTGCTCTTGGGGGCGGGGGGAGGATATCTTATTATGACTTGACAAGGCGAGAATGCAATTGAATTTCTATCTCATTCAGAGCAGAGAGAGAATAGCTTTGGGAATGAGGCTAGTTTGAAACAAGGGTTCCCGAGGCTAATTAAAAACTAGGCTGGAGCTGTGCTTTTCATTCCTTAAGAATGTTCGACCTCATTAAATAGAAAAAAAGCAAGTGGAATTTTCTGATTTTTTTCCAGGTTCTGCATGGGGCAGGGACTCTAAGGGCGTGAGACATATATCTATGGCTTCCAGTCCACATGTGCTATAAACAACATTGCTGTGGTAATAAAGACCTAACCTTCTCAGGTGCTGATCACCATGGCAGGATTGTAACTTGGTAAAGTAGACACACAAGAACATCATGCCCCTGCTTTAGGCTCCCAGGCCCTGCACAGCCTCCTCCTGTTGCACAGGATGTGGAGACAGTAGGCAAATGATTGGTCTTCATAAAGTCCTCCCTTGGGCTCTTTCACAGACACCTGGAGCGACCTGGGCACAGGGGTCCAGCCAGAGAAACAGAAAATTTCACACTTTCCTTATGGCCTGCGGATGAAACAGAAGAGTCTGAAACATTGTTCTAGTGCTCAGACTTAGAGTGCACAGTGGCCCGCAGACTTAGTGTGCACAGTGCCCCGCAGTGAGCCCGGGGCCACCTGCTCAAGCCACAAAAACGCCTGGGACTGCAGAGACAAAAGAGCGGGCTGGCAGAGGCTTTCAACTGGAAAGCTTCAGGTTTTGAATTAAAACCCTCCATGTACGGGGCCTCCTGGATGCCAGGCACTGCGCTAATAGCTTTGCATATATTATATCTAATCTTTCCAGCCACCTTCCAAGTTGATTACTCCCCTCATTCTAGAACTGAAGAAGCAGAGGCTCCAGCTGTGATCTTTTTCTTCATGGTTCTTGGTTCTGGCTTAGTTCATTGAGCACAAGCAAAGGAATCCTAGTTTTGCAAAGCACAGAACTGGAAGGGATGTTAGAGGTCATGGTCTACCTTCTGAGGATAATGATGAAAAAATAAATCCAAAGCCAGAAACGTAAATTAATTTGCTCAAACACACATAGCAGAGTGGATGCCTCTCCACCGGGTCTCTGGAATTGCAGTACGGACCCATCTTTTCTTCTCCATTTAGCAGCAGGAGAACACAGAGATGAAATTGCTGCCTGGGATGAATGGAACAGATGTCAAGGCCTGCTTCAGTTCTGTCCCTAAGCAATGATCATGTAGACATGGCAGTTTTCAAAGGGCTTTTCACTTGATCACCTCAATGTCTCTTAAAAATGAGGGAAAGGGAAGTTATGCAGTTCTGGAAGAAAAAGTAACTTGCCAATGATGAGCATAGACATATATGTCTAAAGTGGTTTAAGCCCTTCAGAAGAAAGGTGCAGTGGGAAGTAAACTGCTTCTGTATTTTCTTCTTTTCACTGTCCTGTGATCCTACGTGTCACACACACCATTAAATCTTCCCTTCAACATTCTGACGGGTTTGCTTCTCTTGCTTCTTGATTTTTCTCAAAATTCCTTGGAGTTCCAGTTGAAAACTCCTTTAGAAAAGTCCCTGTCTTATCTCACAAAGTCTCTAGGGAGTGTGTAGTCTATGTTTACTGTCATAAACACCACTCTCTTTGAGCCACACACAGGATTGTCCAGACTCTAGCATCTTGGAACTGAGAAGGGGTTCTAAGTGCTGGGATCTGGTGTTGCACCAGGTACAGGATAGTTAAGAAGCAGTAGGGCTGAAAGAGATCATAGAGGCTATTTCAAACTCCTGTTTCCTGAATCAAATCATACCTGTTCTTCATTTAACCAATGACCTTCAGAAATTCTCAGACAGTAAACCTGCTAGTAGAGTGATGGGGACATCTGCCAGGGCACAGAATAAGTAGTTTAGATGTTTGGTTCTACCTTTTACTTGGAATGTTCTTTATGAGCCAGTTTTATTGATCTGTTAAGTGAATAAAATAATGGATGAACCCATGTTTTTAAATGGAATGAAATACAAAATTTACACACATTCGAGGGATCTCTCCAAGCTAGTCTTAGTCATTCTCCCTACATGTCAACCACTGAATGGCTTGCTGGGCTCTGAATATGTCATGATATTGCCCACTTAAAATTATGTTAACTTTTTCAATTTGCTATCAGTGCTTTACACTCTTATAAAAAAGGTTGTAAACTTTGAAGTTAAACCTTCACATGTAGTTTCCCACTTACATTCAAAACCCCATTATACGTTAAATGGGAAAGGGATCTTTATTCCCATTTTGCAGGTGAGGGAACGTAGGCAAATGCAGGTGATGTTACCAGCTCATGGTGACATTAGTGTCTTAGACACAGGGAATAATGGGTCTCCTGAATTCCAGTGCAGAATTCCTTCCTCTATACTATATAGGATAAGTGCCCAAGCTCTCCCAGATTTGGAATATATGTTTAGCCACTAATGCTTTCTCTCAAGATGAAAAACAAAACAAAAACAATAATACCTGGCTGTTGCTTGCCACACCAAGGTAAGGACCACATACCTCAAGTGCACCCCTTCCTCCCTGCCTTGATTCATTCTGTTCCTTCTGCTGGGAATGCCCTTTCCTCCCTTCTCCCAATAACCAAGTCCTCCTAATTTTGTTTAAGGCCAATTCAAATCATACATACTCTACACACATTCTCCAATTAACTTCTTTTTCTATATCTCCATGGTGCCTTGCAGACCTTTGCTACAGCACGCTAGTTAGTGGGCACTATGTCATAGCCAAGTGTTTCTCATGAAATCACAGAGGAAAGAGAACTTGGTGACCAACTAGACAGAAAGCTTGTTGAAATCTAGAATAAAGTCTTTGGTTTTATATATTTATCAGTTAACGCAGTGCCTGGAATATAGCAGTTGTAAAGGGGCTGAAAATTAGGCTAGTCCTAAAAAGAAACAAGGTGACAGGAAAAGAGTAATGTAGTGAAAATGGAAACCAGGATCCCATCCTTCAGATTTCCAAGTGAACTATGGATAACTTCCCCCAGTTCTGTGTATCTATACTAATAATAGAGGAATATACAAATTGTCCAGGATGCCGTCACAGTAACAGTAACGACCAAACAGCAGGCTGCGTGGGATGACCAGGTTAGCAGGGGGGTTAGTGAGGGACAACCAAACGACTAAACAGCAGGCTGCTTAGGGTGACCAGGCCAGCAGGGGGGTTAGTGAGGGATGACCAAATGACTGAACAAGCAGGCTACGTGGGGCATCCAGGCCAGCAGGGGGGCAGTTGGGGGTGACCAGGCTGGCAGGGGGGGCAGTTAGGGGT
>NW_005871062.1:7026229-7085286 GCF_000147115.1 Myotis lucifugus
GCAGTATCGTATTTCACCCTCAAATATCAGTGCTTGGCAACATAGGTTGTCATCTCACATACCCATGTTCACGGTGCGTGGGCTGGGGCTATGTTCTCTATATAGTCACTCAGAGTCCTAAATGATGGAAATTCTACGTCTCAACATCCCTCTTGCGTAATGGCTGCTGAGAGTGGGTCGATGGCGCGCGGGGAAAAAAAGGACCCTTATGTTATCCCCTTTTTACCCTTTAGGGGAAAAATAAAAAAATTTTAAAAAAAAAAAAAAAGAATAAAAAGGCATATCTGGCTAAGCCCTAGTTCCTAAAAAAAAAAAAAAAAAAAAAAAAAAAAAAAAAAAAAAAAAAAAAAACTTTAGATGGAAAAAATGAATTGACCGGGGGTTGGAAATCCATGAGTTCCAGAATAACATCAGTTTAGTAATGATTTATCTTATTTCATTGTTAATTTTGCAATTAAGCAAGAGTACTTTATATGCCTGAATGGCCCATGGATTGTATCTTAATCAAATTAATGTGTCTATAACATAAAATGGATTCAGTGTGCAACTATTAGAATGATAAATGATGCAAAGCCCAAGTTTTCTGTCTCCTTTCTCTCTCCTCTCCCCACAAAACCCTCCAACACAAAAGGTCAACTGCCTGAGAGCCTGTTGTTTTGATAACTGCCATGAGATTCTATTGGTTAGAAATGTGAGAAGGCTGGCTACCTCCCCTCAACCCACTTCAAACCAACTGTATGTGTGTGTGACAGTGTGTGTGCAAGTTTGGATGAAAAAAAAAATGTGGTTAATTCTTCTTGTTGTGCACTTCCTGCCACTGACATTTGTTGCTGCTGCTGTGTAATGAGGTTGAGGCTGAGTAGGAGAATGGGATGCAGATGACCTATATATTTATTCCTCAATTATGACTACCTTTCTCAACTACTATTCTCAGAAAACCTGGAAAGTAGAAGAAGGTGGTCAGGGAAACTAGCTAGACTTTGCATTTCCCTGAAGCAAACCCCTAGGACTGTAGGGCATCTTAGTGGATAAGAAAAATTTAAAAGTATGATTTTGCTTAATAAAAGGACATGCATTTTTAGATTACAAATCAGAAATAAAAAAAGTATTTGTGGTTTGAGTCAAAGATTAGGACTTAAGTTTTTCTGGACTCTATTAATCAACTTCTATAGGGACTTCAGCAATAGTTTTTAAACTTATTCAATCCATTTTTCATAATGAGTGGGGTAATTTTTTAAAAAGTTAATCAGAACACATGTCTTCCCTGTTTAAAACCCTTCAATGACTTCCCATTGCACTTAGCACTTAGAATAAAGCTCAAAGTTCTTGCCATGGTTTAGAAGACCCTACATAATAATGCTCCCTGCCTGGGCCTCTGGACTTCTCTTTTACCCTGCCCCCCTTGCTACATTGGCTGCTTGCTTTCCAGCCTCGGGGCCTTTACACAGGTTGTTCCTGCTGCCTGCTTGCCCCTCTACTTCTTTCCTGGCAGACAGCATAATATCACTCTTTTAGACAGGACTTCCCTGACCCACTGATATAAATTATGCCACTTCTTCTGCTCTGTTTCCTCATACTTCCCTATGATTTGCCTCTCATTGCTGTATCACAAGTTGTAATTTTATATTTTTCTGTACATAATTTTATTTGATGTCCGTTTACTCATTAGCCCGTAGCTTTACATCTGCTTTGTTTGCCACTATACTTAGTACTTGGCATATAATGGAGCCTAATTAATAATCATTGAAAGAGTGGATAACCTATTAACTTTCTTAATACTTAAAATTCTTTAACCACAAAATGGCAATAGTCATCTATATTCATTTTTATAATTGTTTTACACTGAACTTTCAGATGTGAGGATACTGGTTGGACATGGAAGGAATGTGAAACCGGGTGTTTTAATTTTTGTTTTTTCCTTTGGCTCATGTAGTAAGGATTAGATACAGCCCTGATTTTTCAACCCATACCACACAAGAGTAGCCACACCATTGCCTCATCTTCTTTGGTCACTGTCTCTGCCTTTAACAAGCCAGGTAAATCAGAGGCAACAAGTTAAGTCAACAGTTCAAGACTCACTTCTTACTTCTCACCACTTGCCCTTTCTCTGTTGTTGTTGTTCTGTTTTTTACCACTCATACTTTCTATAGGAGTTTCTTGTTTTCTGAATAACCTCAGAGACCTTTAAAAGAGATGTTCAAAAGCTGTTGAAGACAGTAAGTGCAAAATGCCACTGTTCCCCGAATCTTTTCTCAGAAAGCTCTATGTCCAGCCCCTCTGCTTTGGCCTCCCTCTCCCTTCATCCTTCCTGGTCCTGAGATGCCAGATCCTGGATTGTCTCCAGTGTGTCCCCGCAAAACCTATGGCTCTGATTTCCTTCTAGCCCCCAAATTTCCTCCAGGAGTGGAACAGGAACTTGAGAGAAGGTAAGAATAAAAGGAATCAAAAGGAACTACATATCTTCAGGAACTCCAGTGAATAGTTCTGAACTTCAATTTATCTATAAAATGTGGTTTTAAAATATCAACCTTTCAGGGCATTTAAAACTAAATTAAATTGCATATGTAACAGCATTTTTACAATGTCTGATACTCTATGCTCAATAAATGTCAACTGATCATTAATTTATCACGTTCACTTCTTCCTGTTCTCTTTTGGCCACTCCAGAAACCATGGGATTCCTACAGCCCAGGATGGTAGGACAATAGCATTACAGTTTGTTCACCTGGTTGTTAAGAAAGTGGGAAAGTGGGTTGAGTGTAGAAAATTAATTAGTTAGGAACATAAACCTCACATTGAATTTTCCAACACAGCTCTGTATTTGTGTTAGATTTCAGCTTCTAAAATTCAACTATGTGGAATTCAATCTCCCCCACTCATTAATAACCATCAATCCAGTGAACAAAGCCAAGTAAATGGGCAACTTGGAAAGATGCTTACAGAAAATCAAGGATCTACCTTGGCCAATATGATGCCCATCTGGAAGACACGACTAGGCTGGCAAGGGTTTCCAGCTGTTTCTCTCCCATTTCTCTCCCATGCCATGTGCCTTCTAATAGAACCAGTTTTTGGCTCTGCTGTCTTTTATTCCCTGTGTCTGCTCTGCATAACTCTGCTAAGGTTCTCAGGCTAGGAGAGAGCTTCCATATTTCTGTCAGACTCATCTTCTGGGATTTCTACTCCTTGAAAGGTGCAAACTTATAATCAAAGAGTTGGCCAATTTGAGTTGGAAGATCTAAATTCATGTGCCAGCTATTCCATTTACAGTAGTGTGCCCACTACCAGTCACTTTTCCTGTCTGTGCCAGGTAAATGAAGGAAAATGGCATCTACCTCACAGAGTTATTAGAAGAAATTGTGTAAGACATTGAAGAGTGCCTGGTGCTTGGTCAACAATGAAGGCCAGCTGTCTCCCTATCTTGCCCTGGCTCCCCATACCACCAAGTCCTGTGTTGTCCAAGGAGCCTGGCAAACATCAGGGATTATGAAGAAGATAAAGGGGGGAGAGTTCAGGTGGAAATGGTCTCAGGGACTTTAAGAGGAAGGTAAGGAGCTCTCTTTATCAGGTTGATTTTGTACATGGAGGAATTTTATCTTTAGAACGTGAACCAAAGTTTGTGCAGGATTGGGGCCTAGAAATAAAATTAAAGCTCTAGACAACTTTTCTAGTCTGGATTTATGGTGCTTTTCCAAAATACACCTGAAATTTCAGAGGAAGAATTCCATTTCAAGAACACACACACACACACACACACACACACACACACACACACCTTGCCTCTTGCTAAAGGTGGTTTTTTCAGCAAAGGAACAGGAGCATTAAGGTTTATCAGTTAAAAGACTCATGTTATGTTCATATTAGAGCAAATAAGAGAAATGCCCAGTCTATTGCTGTTAACTTTCAACAGAGTTGACAGAACATTAAATAAGTAATATCAATAAATTGAGCAAGTGCTCTCAGAGAGGTAGCACATGGTGTCCTGAGAATACATAGCAGGTGCGTTTAGCCTAGTTTTGGTGGTGGGGTTGTGAGGGTAGGAGAGGTGTGGTCAGGGAAGGCTTCCTGGAGGAGTGACACTTAAATTGAGATCTGAAGCTGAGTAGAGGAAATCCACATACAGAGAGTCAGAAGTGTTCCAGGTAGAGAAACCAGTATATGCAAAGGCCCCAGGGGAAGGAGCATTAAGCAAGGTAGAGGACTGAAGGAAGTTTGGATGGGATGGAGTAGAGGGTAGGAGGTGGGGATTAGTGAGAGAAGGAGGCAGGATCCAGCTCGTGAACATACTGGGAAGTCAAGAATGTGCTTTGCTCTAAGAGTGATCATAACCAGCAATACTGGCAGGAAGGTGGGGAATTTGTAGACACATGTCAAGCAAGAGCTGAAGGTGGCCTGGACTCAGGCAATGATGATGGGAAAAGGAGAGACAACGAAAGGACCAAGAGATGGACTTGACAATGGGTTGGATATGGGGAGCTCAAGGAAAGAGGAGGTATCAAAGATGCTATCCAGGAATTCAGCTCTGGGTGAGGTTCAGTGCAAAGGTAATTCAGAGAAAGTGGCAGGTATTGGCAAAGAAGGGTTCAGTTTCATGTGTGAGCTAGGTTGGGAGATTTAGTTTGTAGACAAGAGCTAAGACAGAGATCAAGATTTGGGGTTATTTGCATGTAGAACATTGTTTCTCAAATTACATTCTGGGTACCATCTGCATCAGACATACCTGCAGCATTGGATGAACAGAGATTACTGGAGAAGCTGGGATAACTGCTAGAGAGTTAAATACAGAGCTAAGCAAAAGTAAACTTACAGTTGTGAGCACATGAAACAGTTTATTCTTGTATTATTATTTATTAATTATTGTATTATTTTCCATACAAATAACTGTACACCTACTTTTGTCCACCTCTGTATTTTGCCAGTGAAATAAAAACAGAGAATAAAGATTTGACCATTCTTTTCAAATAAGTGGCACTTGAAGTAATGGTGTCTGTATATTCCTGGTGTTGGGGTGATGGCAAAACTTCTGGAGAAGTGGGAAGGGTTTCTTTTATTTTTTCCTTTTCTCTCCTCTTCTTACCATCCATTCCCCACTCCTTTGCCCTCAGCATACACTAATTTTTTTGGGGGGGGTAGGGGTGGGGAAGGAGAAATGGTACAAATGAGGCCCAGACCCCCACTTTTTTCTTTCTTTTATTCTTCTTTTTTAGTCTAATTCGGGACAGAAAAAAACTTTCATCAAAAGAACAGATGTCATCTGCTTTGTCTTTTGTGGTGGTTTTATTTTATTTTATTTTAAATAAACTCTCCTGCAGATGAGGCTCATTTAAACATAATGACGAGGCAACAAAAGAGCTCGCACAGAGGCGCTTCACATTGGCCTGGACTCAGGGGAGGGAGGCCAAACAAGGAGCTGTCCTGTCCATTTGGCTCCCCCCTGGAGGGCCCCAGCAGCTGCATTTCAGATGCAAGTGGGAGATGAGGGTGGAGGACTGGGGAGGGGAGTGGAAATGCCCAGGAAGCTGACGTGCAGGTGTTGAGGATTCCAGACATCGCTGCCACCACAGGCACTGAAAACACAGTGCTCAGAGACAGAGTGGGCTTGAGAGCGCTTGCGCAGAGGGCTTAAGTGGCCCCGCAGCTGCACCGGACAATCCTTTTCATAGCCATCAATAGGCCCTGTATTGAAAATATGAGAGCCAGCAAATGGCGCATTCAGGGAAAGGAAACGCTTTGGAAATGGAACAAACACCAGGCTAAAGGGGCTTCCCCGTGGCTGCACTCATTATTTAAATCCACGTACATGCATAACACAGATATTCGATACATAACACCAGCATTTTGAAGATGGAAGAATCCACGAATCGTCAAGTCCATCCCTTTCATTCTGTAGATGAGAAAATGTGTGCAGGGGGCTCCGTGATTTGCCTTAGGTCCCACTGCAGGTGAGTGGGAGAATTAGAACACAGAACAGAGGCTGGCAGTGACATCTATTGAGCCTTCTCTGTGCTAGAGATTTCAATATTTTATGGGCAAAGTTTCATTTAATTTTCACAACAGACCTAAGAGAGAGTTTTTATTATTTCTATTTTTAATATGGGGAAATTAAGGCTTCAGTGAATTCAAAACTTGTCCCAGTAAAAAAAAAAACACAAAAAACTATTAAGTCATAGTCAGGATTTGAATCTATGAATGCATGTCTTATTCTAAAACTCATGCTTTCTCTTTTTTTTCCCATTACACTTTATTCTTGACTCCTGGGCAAGTATTTTTTTTTCCTAAACATGCAGACACACACATACACATGCCTGCACATATGCAAATATTGTTTCTATTCCCATGTACTGTGTAAAATGCATGAATATGCATATATATTAGAACTTCAAACATGAAACATTTGACTTCAGACATATGAATATTAAGTTACAGTGTTATGTATTCGATACATAACACCAGCATTTTAAAGCTGGAAGGAATCCACAAATCGTCAAGTCCAACCCTTTCATTCTATAGATGAGAAAATATGTACAGGGGGCTCTGTGATTTGCCCTAGGTCCCACAGCAGGTGAATTTAGCTATGCAATAGTTTTGCTTAAGGTTGATGACAATCTCTTGCACTATGTCTGGCCCATAGTATGCACTCAATACATATATGGATTTGAATAGTCCCTTTATATTTGAAAACATATTTGAAAATATATTCTTTTTTCCTGAGAGACAGAATCTGGTGTCTGCCAATTATCCCAACTATGAATCCTACATGTTTGCCTTGTGTCTGTGTTTATGAGGCACATTCATGTGCATTATTAGCTCATTACATCTTGGTAATCCCCATGTAAGAAAGGTAAGCAGGGCCACTAGTCCCATTTAGTAGATGAAAAAACTGAGGCTCAGGGAGATCAAATAAATTTACCAGAGAGAACTGGAAGATGAATTCAGGTCTGCTCATGCCAGTATACTGGCAGGAGCAGTTCAGCGAGGGGCAGGATGATGATGGAGGTCAGAGGAGCACCTGCCTCCCCTGCTCAAAGATGCTGTGGTTTGCTGCATAAGTCTCCAGATTTGCAGACAGACGACTCAACACTCTGTGGGTGTGTGAGTGTGTGGGTGGTACTGGGAGGTACGGGGATCATGGAGACAGTGACATGGGGGAGGTGAGATTGTGTGGGTGGCTTCCTTTGCACAGATGTGTCACCCTCTGTGCCTGCTAGGGGACTGTGACAATGCCTGAGAGTGCTCACAAGTAAGTACCAATGTGGGTGGCAATATCCATGACTGTGCTGGGACATGGCCAGAGTCCTGGCCTGATGTGGCAAGGGTCCTGGGTTTCTGGACCCTTATGTAGAACACTGTCTTCGAGCAGTTTTGTTAATAGTTCATCAGAACTATTGAGATCAGCCATTTTGCAGTGTGGGTGAACCCACCATCCAACTCCATCCTTGGGAGAGATAACTCAGCAATATCTCCTACTAATGAGTGGGCGTGGAGTGTGAGCTGTTTATTGGAAGGATATATATAGTATCTAAGGCTGGTAGAGTTGTCAGGTACCTGGATCAGATACTTATTTATGGATGAAAACATTGAGGATCAGGGAACAAAAGTGGTTATTTATTACTTCATGTTTGTCTTTGACATTTTATTTATTCAAAGAATATTTGTTGAGTAGGTATTCTATTGAAGGACTTGCCTTCAAAGGTCTCCCAGTCCAGTGAAGAGAGACATCTATAAACAAGAAGACACAATGCCAATGGGTGCTTAATAAGAGGGACCATGTTTCAAGAAAACTCAGAGAAGGAGCTACTAACTAATTTCTGGGTGTCTGAGAAGGCCACACATCAGAGATGATAATTGAACTGAATCTGGGAAAATAAACACTTTTTTTCCAAAGGCAGAGAAGTGCTTGCCTGTGTGATGTTCACAGACCCAGAGGTGGAAAGAGTGAGGGCTGGCTGGAATCTAGGGTGTATCTCTGTACATATGAGTTTGTGGGGCAAGGTTAGCAGGTGAAAACAGAAGGTGAGCGGGCCCTGGATCATAAAGGGGTCTGGACTATTTCCTGGAGGAACTGGGAAAACATTGAAATATGTTAAGCAGGATGATAAAAAGATTTAGAAATGAGGTTTGAACATATCATTCTGCAGACAGTCTGAAAAATGGACTGGAGAGAGACTAGAGACAAGGAGACCAGTTAG
The DNA here is from genome assembly GCF_000147115.1 of Myotis lucifugus. NCBI lineage: Eukaryota > Metazoa > Chordata > Mammalia > Chiroptera > Vespertilionidae > Myotis > Myotis lucifugus. The sequence continues at coordinate 7,034,416 of NW_005871062.1, forward strand.
AAGATGCCCAAAATTCATAGTAAATGATAATGAGGCCTGGCCAGTCAGCTACAGAGAGGAAGGAGAGAAGGAACTCAATGTGAGAAATTAAGGAACAGGAATTGACATGGATAACAGAGTGATGGGGACTCCAGGTGAAGCAGGGGCCCAAATGTGTCAGGTCCTTGGTTGAGTGATTGGGTAGATGGTAGTACAGTCCATCAAAACAACTAAGGGAGGCAGGTAGGGAGGGCATTATGTGTTCAGTTTTGAACTTGTTGCATGTGCAATATTTGGGGATGTCAAATTGGTGGTGTGGGTTAAGCAGACAGTCTGGAGCCCAGGAGAGAGGCCAAGGTTGGAAATCAGGTGGCTATAAGGATTAGAACCCATGCACACTGATTTCGGTAATGTGGAATACTTTTTAAAACAAGTTCATCCAAAGTGATATTCAAGTATGTTTCAGTAGTTGGGCTGAAAGCCTGTGGAAGGCAAAAGGATGACCAACAATTACTTTGAAAGGTCACCCTCGCCTGGCAGGGAGTTCATCATGAAGCAAGGTGGAGGATGTCCTGGGAAAGCCCTCAGGCCCCCGCTGATCTACACCATGTCAGGGCCAGGAACCCACCAGGGCTAAATCCATTTATCTTGGAGCCATTCTTTATCAGTTATAGTGTTCACTCATTTCCTCTCCAGCCCCCATGCCTTTCCCACCACCCCCTCTTCACCTTAGTCATTAGAGCTGAGTCATCTTTTGAGCTTATTTCTGTCACCTCCCCTTCATCAAAATAGAAAGGCTTGGGGCAGGAGGCACTGGGCATAGGTATTGCCATCTGCTGGCCAAATGGAAACAAGGGAAGGGTCCAAGACTTTGGGTTCCAATCCCTTTACCATTGTTTGCTTCCCAGGGTGTGAAGGAGTGAGGGGAGCCAGTCTCTGTGACTCCTGGAAGGTAGAGAGAGAAAAGTAACTGAAATGGATGGAGCATCTCCACAATGCCAGGCAAATGCCAGATGTGTTGACATTCACTCCCCATCAGAATGGCCTTAGAGCAATGGCATTATTGTCAGATGGGGAACATAAGGCTCATGAGGCTGAGTCAATTTACACAAGGTCACATAGCAGATATGTATGAATTATTTCAAAGCTCACACTATTTCCACTACATTGCTTGCATCCCTACATAATTTCTGGGGGAGGATGGCATTCAGTCAAATCATGGTTGAGTAACCTGCTATATGCAAAACACTGTACCAGAAGTAGTTAATAAAAGCATCCTGCTCTGGAGAGGCTCAACATCTTATGTTGGAAACCCTTGATCCTTTTATTCATCCACTCAATATTATCTGAGCACCACCTGTGAACTGAGCCCACCCAGGAACTATGGAAACAGATGACCAAGGGTCTCAGTCCTGGTATCTGGTCACACTGACCACAGGATATAGGGATAACGCAGAGGAAGAAGATATTTCATATTCTGTAAAGAGTTCAAGGGAAGCTTCTCAGAGTTACTTTTAAACTGACATTGAAGGTTGAGGCTGTCATAGACAAAAAATCTGGGAACGGGAAGCCAGGGCTGTAGGATCTGTAAGCACAAGGCATTGAAAAAGTACAGGAAATGTCAAGGGAGAGTAGCAAAAGTTGGCAGATGGGTGGGCAGCTGTTGGGAGGTGGAAACAAACTTTTAAAGACCGACTAACAAGAGATTTGAGCCTGTGTGTATTCTTCTGTTGACCCATCAGCTCATTATTGCATTTACTCCTTTATTGCTTCCTTTGTACCAGATGCTGGGCTCAGGGTTTGGGGGTACAATGGATAGTATAAAGCAGGGACAGTCCCTGTCAACAAGGAGGATAGAGACTCATATCCGATGGTCACAATTCAATGGATGTTTGCAAATGTGTTAAAAAGAAGAAGAAATTGGTGTGAGAGAACATGGAATAAGAAGACATGTTGGGGCAGGGGGGTGAGGGTGGTAAGGAAGGGCCTTTTTGAAGAAATAGCACTTAAGCTGAATCTGAAAAAATGAATAGGAGTAATTGGACAGTGCGTGGGCGCACGTGTGTGTATGAGTGGGTATGTGTTGAGTGAGTGGTTGAGATGGGGGCAAGAAATACTGTCCAAGAAGGATGGCATTAACAAAGAGGAGACAGATGACATATCAGGCATTCTAGCAAAATGACAATGCAGGATGGTCTGGAAAGCTGGTGGCACCTCGTTGGGGTTACTGTAGTCACACCCTTGTGGGCATCCTGGGAAACAGCAGCTGAGTCTTGGATCTTCAGGATTTCCACTCCTGGGTTTTGCTCTGTAGTAACAGGACCTTCATGTCTCAGCATCTTCATCTATAGAGTGGAATAGAACACACCTATGTACCTTTCAGAATACTACTACTACTAAGAAATGACAAAATACAAGTTGTTTATAGGCATTCATTCAAGGATGAACACTTTGGAGTTGATGCAAAAAGTCAGAAAAGAGCTCCAGAGTGTTAATTAAATACACACATGCACACACAGCCCGGGTCTTACTCCCATCAGCCTCTCGTAGACAAGTATGGTTTTCACTTCCACATCTACTTACCTCTAAATGAAGAGGAGGACTTTGCAGAAATGCACAGCACTGATACCACCACTGTGCTTTTGGGATGCTCCTGAAAATGGAAAGTTGCTTTCATTTTCCTTAATTTCTAGTACTTTTTTTTTCCCTTTCTGGGCTACAAAGGGACTTCAGTTTGGAGCTAGAGCACTTGAGACACAAGAATTTGTGTCTGAGCTGGGAGTAGAATCCATATTTCCATAGCACCGAACTGCCATATTCTAAGAGCTGAAGCCCTGGCAGAATTTTCCAGTTTGTTATACAGGAGCCTAAGAATGCTTAGACTATGCAACCTTCAGAGATAAATTAGACAATGTGTGTATGTTATTCAATAAGTTCCCATTCCTGAGAGCTTGAAGGGCAGTGACAGTCCTCAGAATGCCAGTGGGCATTGGCCTCCTGCCTCTGTTCTGCCACATATTGGCTGTGTGACCTTGGACACAGTCACTTCCCCAAGCTGAGGCCTTGTTTTTCCCATCTCCAAAACAAGGTGGTAAGTCCAGGAGTTCTGAGTCTTTTTTTTGGCGGGGGAGGCGTGGGGGGGGGGAGGAATTGAATCCCTCAAAGAAAGACACTGAGTAGTATTTAACCTGGTTTTATATCACTGATTATCTATGTTTGTTGTTTGGAAGGGCCCTCTCTTTTTCATGATGCTGTCTGGTCCCCTAAACCCAAGCTGCAAATAAGTTTTCTCCAAAACACCTTTAATACCCTCATGGTATGGATGACTTCTACATAATTTCAAGATTTTATGTTGATGAGGGCCCAGTGAGTCTGTAGTGATGCCAAATTAAGTTTGATTTATAATGCAGGCAGTGCGGTGATCGATCAGGGTAAGCCAAGGGAAAGGTGATGGATGGCATGATTAGGAATAGGTGGGGTAGGGATGGGCACATTGGTTTGATCCAAACAACCAGAATTAAAGCTTTCCCCTTCACCCTATCATCCAATGCTCTCCTTCCTGGTTCCTAACTGAGAATGAACTTCTCTGAAAGTTAACCGTTTTCTTGTTAAACTTGATAACTTTAAAAAAACATATTTAGAATTATATATGTGCCTACACATACACACATACCTAAATTCATATCCTATTATTTGATTCCTGTATATCTCCTGATTTTGGTATATCTTTGATTCCTGAGGAAGGTGTAGACCAGAAAAAGAAAGTGGCAGAAACCATAATATTATAAGAAAACCCATTATTTTGGAGTTTTATTATCTCCCCTATATCAAGGACTTGTAGAAAATAAGAAAGTAGATTTTGTTCTCTCAACTTGATCTGGACAACCCCAAACTCATATTTGTCTTTGGATGCTCATGCTAATCCTATGAGGTGCATAAGCCTGGGAGGCTTGGAAGTTCACTCAGCTATCGTGTTTCAACACTAGAACTCAAATGCTGCCTTAAAAAAAGTAATGTATAATTGTATAGCTCTCTAATTATGCACATATTAATCTGATTGTGTAGATGAGGATACAGGCTCCATAGCTAATCTCAAAGTATCCTCTGGTTTGTGATTGATTTGATCTGGCTCTACGGAGGATTTGGACAGGTTTCCATTGCATAGTGGTGCTTCTTTTTGCTCCATTATGAGGGTCACTACTCTGGTGAGATAGTTTTAGTCACGGCTTGCATGTCTGTCATTCTTTGTCCCTTTGAAAACCCATTTCATGGTCCAGTAGAGCAGAGTTTCAACCAATAGCACTTTGACTTGGTGGCTTCAAAGGGTGTTGCTACTCTCGTGCCCTTTTCAGGTTGGGTTGGGGCAGTAATGCTTAACAGTCTGGTAGCTAAATTAGAAACAACAAAAACACAACAGTCAGGTTTGGCCCAATACACTAACCATTCCCCAGCCTCATGCTATGAGAGGAATAGGTGGAAGGGGATGGATGGGTTTGCAATTCCTCCATGGAATTCCTACCTTGTTCTTTTACAGCCAGACAGGGCAAGAAAACCCATTTAGCCATGGACCAAAATAATAACATATGATTAAAAACTTGTGATTTGGCCCTAACCGGTTTGGCTCAATGGATAGAGCGTTGGCCTGCGGACTGAAAGGTCCCAGGTTCGATTCCAGTCAAGGGCATGTACCTTGGTTGCGGGCACATCCCCAGTAGGAGGTGTGCAGGAGGCAGCTAATCAGTGTTTCTCTCTCATCGATGTTTCTAACTCTCTCTCTCTCTGTTCCTCTCTGTAAAAAATCAATAAAATATATTTAACAACAACAACAACAAAAAAAAACAACTTGTGATTTGTAGACCACCTTTCAAAGCTCAATGCTGACAGGCTGGAAATATACTAAAATAATTAATTCTAAAATTATCCCCAAAGACAAACCTTTTCCCCAAAGGTTTGGGTTGGCTTAATGTCTAGAGTGTGTGCTATTTGAGTTTTTCTTCCAAACATTAATGAAGTTATACATCTGACTCTAACCTCTAGAGCGCAGTGTCCTCAGAAATTGAGTATCCTAACTTGCGTATGTCCCCTTTCCAGGTTAGCCCTTGCATGAGTGCCCCACTGTGACAAGGCAGTGGACTTTCAGAGTTCAGTACCCGCAGATGCTCCAACCAGAGCAGCATGGTTTGCGGTTCACCTCAGGACAATGCAAATTGAGCTATGCATTTACTGTAATTCTAATCAGATGACTCTAAAATTGGAAGAACACCAGTGGCATTCTGTCTTTGGAGTCTTCTCCATTAAGCAACTGAATAAGGGCCAGGGACCTTTGCTTGTCCCAAATGCAGGTCCTGATAGAGACTTTGGGATCTGTATTCTATGTTCCATTCTATAATAAGGTCAAGTTCTTTCTTCTCGGCAAGATTCTAAATTAGTCTGGAATGGGCAATCATTTCCTCTCTATTCTCAGTAAATTCTGGCCCACTGCTCTTCTAATAGTGAAGAACAAATGAAAAAAACAAAGTAGGAGTTCGTGTATGTGTATGTGGAAGTTGTCTGTTAATATGCTTGACAACAGTTACTGAATATTTTAGGTAAACATTTCCAAGTCTAAGTCATAATCCTATGTGGTATTGGTTGTCTAAAATAGCAAGAACAATAATCCGAATTTCTTAATCTCTCTGGTTACCTCAATTAGTGACAGAAAAAAAAACACATTAAAGACAGAAGTTTTGAGAAACCAGTTTGTGGTAGGAACTTTGCAAAGTATTGTGTGGCTTTCGGAAATGTAGAAATGAATCAGACCTAGACCTTGACCTTGAAGGACTCATAATTTAGAGCAAATCAGGTAAATCAGGCTCTAAAAAATTATAACCCAAGCTAGAAAGTGCAGGACCTCTGGCATTGGGATTTTGAGGAAGGAAAGATCATTCTTTGGTGGGAAGATCTGGCCTGGCTTCTTGGAGGAGGTGAATTTTGAGCCAAACTTCAAAGAATGAGAGGGATTTGGTTCAGGGAAAAACCAGGGCGAGGGGAAGAGATCATTGCAGGAGCAAAGGTGAGAGGGGAAGTGTCAGGGTGAGTTTTGTCTTCAGGAATCTAGCATAAGGACTTTACTACCAGAGTCAAGAATCTGGGTCATATTCTTTGTATCAATGCTTCTCAAAGCTTATGTGCAGATTCCTGGGGATCTTATTATAATACAGTTTCTGATGCAGTAAGTTTGAGGTGGCGGCCTGAAATTCTGCATTTCTAATAAACTCCCAGGTGCTGCTGATACCGCTGGTCTGTGGACCACTTTGAGCAACAGGGACTCACTGAGGATTTCATTTTATTTTTTGTTAATCCTCACCCGAGGATATTTTTCCATTGATTTTTAGACAGAGTGGAAGAGAGGGAGGGAGGGAGGGACCTTCTCGCACATACCCGAACAGGGCCAGGGATCGATCCTGCAACCTAGGTATGTGCCCTTGACTGGAGTTTAACCTGGGACCCTTCAATCCACAGACCAACACTCTATCCACCGAGTCAAGCTAGATAGAGCTCAATGAGGATTTTAAACAGTAGGGAGGGAGTTCCAGCTATAACCAGCAGTATGTGTCCCTTTGATATTCTGAGGTTGCGCGCGCACACACACACACACACACACACACACACACACGACTGGTACAGCAAGTGGAATTTGTGTAAGCATTGCTTTATAGCTTTCTTTCCTTGGTTGTACTGACTCACATAAAAAATCTAGTTCCTGGGAAAAAGTGGACAAGGGACAGAAAGATGGTGAAAACCTGGATTCTAGAAATCAGATACAACACAAACCACAATGTAAATACTGTTTTGGTTTCAGAAATGGTTTCTTCATTTAAACTGCTTATTGAAGGGCAGCTGATGAGAGCTTTTGTATTTGAAAGTGATTTCAATACTGTGCCTCTGACTTGGTCATTAATGTAATGTTATAAGATGATAATACTTTAATTGTACTATGGAGGAAGAACCAGAATTAGAATTAGAAGATCCGACTGTAAGTCCTGCAACCTTTCTAGGCCTCACATGAACTTCCTCATCTAGAACAAGAGAGAATAACCCTTTCACTGGCTAACTCTCAGTTCTTCATAACAATAAAAATGAGCTAATGGTTATGAAAGTGCTTTGTAGACTGAGAAGGGCCATGTCAGTGAAGTACCTTGCAGGTAAAGTGCCTTGCAGGTGTAATGGCCAACTCTTATTACTGCTGACAATAGTCTTTTTTTCTGCTCCTGGATATTGCTGATGGAATGACTGAGCAACTATGGGGAGGAGCTTGTTTCAGCCTCAGGAGCAAGGTCCCAGGTAATGTGGTGTGAGATCCTCCTGTGGATGTTACTTCCCCTCGGCAGGATGCACCTGGGGCCGGTGGGTCAGAATCACCCTTGCATCTGGCTGTGTAGCTTCCTGTAATCTCTGGGGAGGTATGACAGCAGCAGCATTGTCGTGCAAAGCACCCTTTGCTAGTGACCTGTGGGGCCAGACTTAGGTGCCTGTGAGCTGTTTCCTGAGTTATGTCCTGCGTTCTCTGCTGCCCTATCTCCAGAGTGGGTAATAATTAATAGCAGGTAGTGATAGCTGTTAGGTAAGGGAAGAGTCCAGAGCATTAGGGCATCAAGGTTTAACAGGAAAGAGGCAGGACTCTAAAACAGTCTTTTGGCAAGATAGAGAGGAGGGTAAACAGGTGGCAGTCAGGGTGTGTGAGAGACAAGAAGATAACTCCTGAGAGCCGAATCTGCATAGTCAGTAACCTGGACCACAAAGCACACTTTTAGGAGAAATCTCCTGCATTTCACACTTGGAAGCATTGCATGTTCTTAAAACAAGCATTAGAAATAACCAGGTGCACATGAGGAAACTGAGGTATTTGGTGGTAAGGGGCTTGCCCTGGTCACTCCAAGTGAATAAAAGACCCTAGGGTGAATGCCAGGTCTCCTCATTCCCTCTCTAGGTTGTGGGAGAAGGGCCATCCTTTTTGCCTTTCCTGGTCTCAGTTTCTTACTTTGGAAGATGAGGAGCCTGAAAGGGCTATTCTCTCCTTTCTATACTCACCCAGATCATAATGTGATGAGTCACAAGGACCCAGGTTTCCATCTGGGCCCAGAGTGTCCCCCCATCCTGGTCACACTCCTGGGAATCTGCAATGATGCTCTATCCCCCTTCCGGATGCACTTTCACAAGAGGAAATCAATAGATTCTTCAAGCTGTGGGACCACAGGATGATGTCTGGGCCTATTTTGTCAACCTGGTGGCTCTGGTGAGGGAAGTTGCATGAGTCATTGTTGGCCAGAAATGTAAATTTGGCCTGAGGCTTTCCTTGCAGCAAAATTTAGGTCATTAATAACAGTGAATGTCTGGACAGCACGTTACAGTTACAAAGCACTTTACATACTTCATTTGTTTATCACAACTATTCAGAGATGTGTTATTGTTATGCCTATTTTACAGATGAGGAAAATAGACTGTGGAGGTATGCTCACTTGCCCACAGGGACAGGAAGTGTGAGTGGCAAACCTAGGACTTAGTTCACTCTAATCCATGCTCTCTGCACCACTTCTCTTTGTATCAAGCTTCTTATTGCCTACTCAGCTTCTGGAAGGAAACAAAAGCAAGAAAGTTCAATGTGCTCAGGGTCATTTATATGAAGGTCCTGTTCTGAAGAAGGGATAATTGCAGCATCAGTGGGGATATGACAATCTTGGTGACGGGTCCTGGAACAGACTTATGGGCTCACCACCGTTGTCTACCACCTTGCCTCTTTCACCTTCTATTCCTCAGACAGAAGCCCAAGCTGCTGATTCCCAAACCACACAATTGTCATAGTAAATAAGGTCTTTTCTTTTTCTATTTTGTAAATTATGAAACATAATCCAAATGTGTAAAAAAAGGATGGTAAGGGCTATGACAAATACCCATTGTGTTAAACTTCCTTGCTGTTAGCCAAATATTTCCAATTCTTTCTACTTCTGAACTCATGGTAAAAGTATACTTCTAGATGCCCTTGAGCAGGGTAGACCACATGACTAGTATGGGCAATTAGTTGAGAGAGGAGGTGACTTGTGCCACTTCTAGGCTGGAGCATGTAATTTCTCTTTCCCTCTGGTCCAGCCAACAGCACAGAGGTGGTGGCTGCTCTCTCAGCCTTGGTCCCTGAGTGACAACAAGAAGCAAAGCCCCTCTGCTGACCTACCACTTATAACTAAAAAAACAAACCTTTGTTGTTTGAAGTCACTGAGATTCATGGTGTTTGTTACTGCAGCAAAACCTAACCTGTTCTGACCTTTACATTCATATTCCCACCACCCTGACTTTTTTTTTTAAATATATTTTATTGATTTTTTAGAGAGGAAGGGAGAGAGAGATAGAGAGTTAGAAACATTGATGAGAGAGAAACATCGACCAGCTGCCTCCTGCACATCTCCCACTGGGGATATGCACGCAACCAAGGTACATGCCCTTGACCGGAATCGAACCCGGGACCTTTCAGTCCGCAGGCCGACGCTCTATCCACTGAGCCAAACCGGTTTCGGCAACCCTGACTTTTAAGGTTAACATTTCCTTATACCTGCTTCAGCTTTTTAAAGAAACACACTTTACCAAAAACAACTGAGACCCTTTGTAGCTCCCCTCTTTCCTTTTTCTCCAGAATGACTACCACCCCAAAGATGGCATGCCTCTGTCCTGTCCATATTTAGTTATAACTGTGTGTCCAAAATAATACATAGTGTTGTTTCATGTTTCTAAAATTAGCATGAGTGATATAATATTGATTCATTCTGCAAATTGTTTTTCTCATCAATATTGTTTTTGATGTAATGATATTGTTACATTAGTTTCAGTTTATTCACATTAACTTCTATGTCATATACTTTTTAATGAAGGTGTCACAATTTATTAAGCATTTCTCTACCATTGGGTTTTTACATTTCTTTTCCCTCTTATAAACAACGATGCACTGAATATCCTTGTATAAAGCTGTTTGTGCACAGATTTTGCTCAGTTGTATACCTGTGAATGGGATTGCTGTGATATAAGGTCTGGGTATCTTCAAATTTAGTAGATATTGCCAAATTTATCTCCAAAGAGGTTGAACCCATCTGCAGTCCTATCATTAGTGTGTTTGTGCTTTGCTATTGCTCCATATCTTCATATAAACATTTCATGTTGTCAGACTTTACACATTTTCGCCAGTCTGACAGGTATGAAATGGAATCTCTTAGTGTTAAAATTTGCATCTCATTGATTATTAGTGAAGTTGAGCAGCTTTCCATATGCCAAGGGTCATTTCCTTTTCTGTGATTGGCATGCTCATATAGTCTTCCAATGTCTTTCTATTGCTTTTTCTTCTTATGGAGGCGTAGGATCCCCTTTCCATGTATTCTGGGCATTAATCATTTGCCAGTTACATAACTTGTACTGCTTCTGTGACTTGCTTTTAACTTTGTTCATTGCTCTGTTCTCATTCACTTGCAAGCCACTGGCTGCTGGCTTTTGCACACACTTGATTTTCAGATCGCAGCAACGACACGGTGAAAAGGGCTTGGGGGTATATTTTGAAAATCTGATGGGAATGTATGTTCCCTGACTCTATCTATAGTGGGCTAAGGAATGTGTTCTTACAAGAGACTCTGAGAAGCACCTATTTTGCTTACTCAAGGATCTCATTTGCTAATATAATTATGTGGTGAGAGCAACAGAACCAGGTGTAAGTGGAAAAAACCTTAGTCACTAAGGGTTGTTTGGGCTGCTCCCTGCTGAACATCAGGGGTGACTGGTTTCTCTCTGCCATGGTGGATTCTGGTGTGATGTGCCTGGCTGTTTTGACATTTGTAGACACAACATATGTGGGAGGACACCTGAGAGCAATTTTGTAATCCAATGGTCTCTTCTCTCCTTACACACACCTCAGAGAGTCTTCACAGGGTGTGATGATGGGAAGGCAGGGACATATTCACTGGAAGGTAGGAAAAAACAGTATCTTGAAAATGCTTTTAGGTTTCCAATGGGGAGAGTCACATAAAAGCTTTGTTTACTCTCGGTGCCTCAGCTAACCCCAAGAGAAAAACCTTAGCTTAGGACAGGAAGCTCAGAACACCCTAAAGGATGACTGCATGGCTTAGGACTATTTGTGTCTGCCTCTTACATTTCCCTCCATGGTATCCCCCAGAGGGCCGGGCTGTGCTGATGCTCTCAGGGAGCCTATAGCTACCATTACTCCCTAGGAAATCAACAAGTCTGGCGGAAACTGAGCTCTGGGATCAATTATGCTGATAAAATTACAAAGGAAAGGGGTGAATCAGAAGTGTCATGGCTTAGGAACTACTTGCTAAAGAAATACTTGATGTTCTCAAGTGGAACCCAGTGGCCCCACGGGAGGTGACCCTGGATGTCTGGTTGACCACCCAAAGCTGGGTCTGAGGAGCCAGGACACACCTTCCGTTCCAGTTGACTCCCTTGAATGGCACATTTTTTTCTCACTCACAATCCTCTTCCCTTCAAAGAGAATTCATTAAACCCCACAATGCATGGGTACTGGGGCAGGTGTTGTACTGGCCCATTAGGTGGACACAGGCCACTACCCCAGGGAGCATGCCAAATGAGGTGGAGGATGGCAGCTGAGACCTGTTGACATCTCTCATGATTTTTCTGAAGCACTTTCTATAAACCCTTCAGCCATTTCAGACTATTTGTGTGTGGTTCCAGCACATCCCCTTGCGTTAGTTCACTCTGTTCCCTTTGCCTGGAATGCTTTTCCACTTTGCTCAATACACTAAAATTCAAGCCCAGGCAGAACTGACCGTTCTGAATTCCATGTGTCCCCATAGCACTTTGTATCATTGTTAATATTGAACATACCACTTTATATCAGAACCATCTGCTTATGTGTTTATCTCCCTTATGGGACTCTGGCTTACTCACCTTTGTGTCCCCAGAAAGAATTTAACAGGTGCCCAGAAAATGTGTGCCAGAGTAATGCAGCAAGGGACACATTTATCTGATTCTACCTTGTGGCATGACTATACGCAGTCACATCTCTTTGAGTTTTTAGTTTCCTTCTCTATAAAATGGGAGGTGGGAGGACACATGAAAAAAAGTGGTCTCTAAGAGTTTTTCTGGCTGGTTCTGTTGCCTATGATTTTAAACTACGGTCTTCCAGTAAAAAGCTAAGAGTTCCTCATAACTTTTTAAAAGACAAAGGTGATGTTTTTATTTACATGTATTAAAGGGCCTAGTATTTCCTTCCTACCTCTAGTCTGTCACCTTTTAAAAATGTTTTTATTGACTTTAGAGAGAGAGGAGAGGGAGAGAGAGAGAGATAGAAACAACAATGATGAGAGAGAATCATTGACTGGCTTCCTCCTGCACACCTGCTACTGGAGATTGAGTCCACAACCCCAGCATGTGCCCTGACCCAAAATCGAACCATGACCTCCTGGTTCAAGGGTCAATGCTCAACCACTGAACCACACCGGCCGAGCTAGTCTGTCACCTTAAAAAAAGTGTATTATTTAGCATTTTGAAAATTCTCTGACTAAAGTTTCAAGAGGTTTATGGAATTTCTTCATTATAAGAAGTGTGTAAATTTTATCTTCCCTGGGGAATAAAATTGTTGAACTAATTGATTCTTTGAATTGCTGACTGTATTTTCTGATGCCCTTGGCCAGTCTGGAAGTGAATGGAAGAGGGTCATTGTGTAGCTGTGTGTGTTACCCAGCATCTCTCTTCTCACTGACATGGGACGTCCCACACATACTGTGCCCAGTGGCACCTGCCCCATGAGTCCCATGCTTTTACATCACTGTTACATCACTGCCCCTGGAGTTACAGGTTTGGGATTTCCTGCCTGGGTATAATTGAGTTTCCCTCATATTCTGAGAACACGTTTACAAGATGTTAATAATGCATAACTGTGATCTTCATAACCAGCCTGTAATGTGAGGAACAACAGAGGTTATGATTGACCTATTTTGAACATTGGACTAAGACTCAGAGAGGTGAAGTGACTTGCACAAGGCCACATGGCTAAGGTCTTCGGAGACTAGCGAGCCCTATTTGTTCTCCACTATTCTAAATTTCATTGATGCCTTTGAAAATGGTTCAGGTTGCTGCTTTATGGACTGGCTGATCTGAAGCCTATTATCTGGTAAAACCAGAGGCAGGCAAATTCTATAAGAAAGATGGGGTTCTAACCCTCTACTAATTTTGTGGAACCAAGTGGCTGCATTCATTAGTAAAGAGGGAAGTCAGATTAGTTAGAACTGTCTATATGGTGGTTTCAATCATTAGCATCTCACAATGCCAGTAAGTGAGTTGTTGAAGCCTGAATAGGGCCTCCCTCTGAAAGCTTGAGGAGTCCAAGAGGCAGGGCACAGTGTGTGTGTGTGTGTGTGTGTGTGTGTGTGTGTGTGTGTGTGTGTGTGAAATGGAGGGGGTTAGAGGGCATCCCAGAGCACAGGGTCATCCCTTTAATTCTCCAAACCCAGCTCAGAGGAAGCACAGCTTATTAGTGCACCTCTCCGAGGCTCAGCTTCTGTATCTATGGAGATGATAACTCCTCCTCAACTACCTCACGGGATGCTTGTGAGGGTCACATATTATGATGGCCAAGACAGTGCTCTGGAAATAAAAAGTGCTGGTGAAAACCAGGCAGTATCATTTTTACTCTTGTTATTACCCTTCTTTAGCTATGAGTGGCCTCAGTGGAAGGAAGGAAGGAAGCCCAGCACCTTGCTCTTTTCCTAAGCGTGGCTCTCAGAAACATTATGCAAGAGAACACTGAGCTGCAAAGTGTGAATAAGCATGGTTCCTGCCCTACCAATGTGTCAGAACACTGATCAGGATTAAATAATGATGTAAGGACTTTCAAAATTATAATAATGCTTTTATTATGACATATTCTTCTCCCTCAGAGGTTAAAGGCACCCTTAAATAAGCTGAAAGAAATTTACCCAAATGCTGTGTGATGCTATTTATGTTGGGGCCTTGCCTCATCTTGGGAGTGAAGAGTTCCCCTTGGCTGTGAAGTAGGAAAGGGGCTGGGTTGCAACTGGTCCCTCATACATTTCGGATGCTCTGTTTGAGTGAATGGCTCTAGCTTTCTATAACCACCTATAAGCTTCTGGCCCCCTTGGCTCCAACTGGGCCCTGAGGATCAATTCCCATTCTGAAGAGGGATTGTTGTTGTTTTCTCTTTTGTACCTGGAGAAAAATAGTTACCATCATAGATTGCAAAGAAAACCTCCAATTCAGGAGCCTAGAATTGTTTAAGTGGATAGGGCTCAATCTTAAAGTAATAATGTCAAGTGAAAACATACTTTTTGTTTCCAAAGAAAAGTAGAGGCAGTTTATAATATGGAACATACACTGAAGATATTAAATTGTAAATCAATAATTAGAGCTAAAAGATGGCAAGAAAGCAGTATGCTAGTGAAAAGGCTTAGTATAGTTATTGTAATTGAGCATTAAATATGACTCTGAGCTTCCTGGCAGGCAGGGCAAAAGAGTAAATATGGTGACTTACATTATTTTCTTTTTCTGATTGAAGGGAGTGTCCTTATGCTTCAGTTTTTTTTTTGGTACTAAATTTTTAAAAGGAATTTAATACTGAGTAACCTCAAAGGTAATGCGTATGTCTTTAGCAAGAATTTTATATCCAACACAGGAAATTTCTTGTATTACCATCTTGTTCTCCTTTTTGAACTCCAGGCTCATATTAACAACTGACTAAATTTCTTCACCTAGATATTTTAGACTCACTTCAAACTTAACATATTCCAAACTGAACCTGTTAATTTCTTTCTGAAATTACTGCATCCTCCTGTGTTCATTATCTCAGTTACAGCCTCACATATACCAGCTGCCAGAAAAAAAAAATCTCAGGTTGTTCCGGTGATTTTCCCCCCTACTTCCAACCCATACTCAATCAATTCTGAAGACTCTGTCTCTTTGATTTTGTTTAAATCCCTCTTCTCCTCTCCACCTTCATTACCACTATCTTTAGTCAAGGCCTCATCATCCCCCACCTGGGCTATTGCAAGGGCTTCTTAACTTGCCTTCACATTCTTTCAACCTGTTCTCCACACTTCCTCTCTGATCTCTAAAAAATTGCAAATCCAATCTTTCTGAAAACCTCCCAAAGGCTACTCATCGCCTTTATGGTGAAATCTAAACTCCTGACTTAGCAAAGTGAGATGTTTCACCTGCTTATTTTGCAGCCTTGTCTGCTGACACACCTCTTACAGACTTTCTAACACAAGCACACATCATTGTTCCTGCCTCTATGCTTCTCACAGGTTATTTCTTCGGCCTCAAAACCCTTTCTCCTTTGCAAACCTGGTGTCCTTCATTCTGGGAAGCTTTTCTCTTTTCTCATCTTGTAACACCCACCACAGTTAGGTTCTTCCCTCCTGTATCCCTTGGCTTCTGGGTATGTCTCAGTTATACTTATTACATGGTGCTGTAACTATTTTCTTAGTTTCTGTCTCCTCCAAGAATATTAACTCTGTAGAGACAGAAACGAAATCTCACTCATTCTAGATATCCAACTCTACACATGTGCCAGACACCGTTGGAGTCTGATAAGTATTTGTTGCCAAGTGAGGTGATGAAAAGACAGAACACTGTTTACGTGGCCCAGTGAGGTCTAGCATAGGATGTGCTGACTTGTGGTAAAGGGATCGACAGAACTTTCCCTTTAAGATATCTGGAGGTGTGGGGTGGGTAGAGAGCGCTTTAGATAAACCTCTCTGAAATCATCATTCTGATAGCAGACAGCAAATGGTTTTGCTCTTTACAAAGACTTCAGTGGCTGACATTCTGTTCGCCTGGCCAGGCAAATCTGTATACTTTGACCATCTGTGTGTGGGCAGATGGGTAGAGGCAATAGTATTAGATTAAAAGAAGGAAGAAGCCCGGCCCAGGAAGTGTATTATAAGGGTATTTCCCTGCACACCCAGGGTTTCCCTAAATAAGTATTGCTTTTATCAAGGACCTGGCATAACATCAATAAAGAATCCCTTTGGGGTCAATGGTGGGGGGGGCATATATAATACTTTCAACAATAAAGATAAAAAAGAATCCCTTTCTTGCTCCACTCCACCAAGTTTCTCAACATATAAAGTTTTTGTCAAGTGTGTCTGAATTAACTAGGGCACTAATTTAAAAGGCAGATTTCCCAAGTCACCCCTGCCTCCAAGGTTGCCTCAGCATTGGCTGGAGATATTTTTCAGACAGGCCCCATTTCCTAGTCCTGCAGTGGCACTATTACAGCTCTACATTGACAGAGCTCAGGCTCGTTTTGTTTTTATCCTTTACGGGCCATTTGGTGTAAAGGTTTGTGAGCACAAGCAATTTCCAATGCCCCCAGGCCCAGTAGCATGGAGCCACATTGCCCCACAGGCCCTGGAGGCCATTCTCTTCATGTCACACAGGCTCCGCCTGAAGGCAGTTCTACTTGCATTCCAGCGAGAGGATAGGAGCTCCTGTGCAGGCTTGGCCCGTGCTGCATAGATTGATCAGTATTATGAATAATAGTATCCAGTAATCAATTTTAGAAGTAAATATTAACCAATCAAAGCCAAATAAAACTTTGCTGTTCTCAAAAGTCTTGCACTTGCATTCCTTCTTTGATCTTACAATAGCCCTGTGAGGCACACAAACATGCTGTTCCCATTTTATAGATGTAGAAACGGAGACTCGGAGAAGACAGGTGACTTCTGTAAGTTCACATAGATGGATTGCTGACAGTCGAGCCCAGGTTTTCTGGCTCCATTTTCATGCTGTGTTCCATTCCACCTTGCTTGCTCATCTCTGGTGTCAGCAGAAGTGGAAACTGAGAGAGGAACATTACGAGGATGATTACTAGGGCTCAACCATGTCCATGAAGATATTTGCAATTATGATTTTATATACAAATGCTAAGTACAAGTTTAAGTAAGAGTTCCCATTTCTGAATTATTGGAGTACAGACACTGTGGCTGTATGTGAAAGCTCCAGTCCCATGTATCATGGAGGTTTCTGAAGTCCTTTATACCAACCTCAGCCTTTAGCAGCATTTCCGAGGAGTGCTGGAGCTGGCTCACACTCATTAGTGAGAGCCAGTTGTGGGCATCTTTTCCTCACTTTCTGTGTTAGTGATGTCACATTGGTAGCTTAAAATTGGACATGGTATAAGAATTTACACCATGGAAATCAGCAAATGCTACAGTTCAGGGCTCTTTTGTCCCAGAGAACCAGTGCACTACTGCTTACAGCTAACAGTGACTGGCACAAGCTAAGAGTTCAGAAGTCCTCCTGTGTCATCTGCATGGGACCATCTTCAGTGTTGATTTTGCCTCTAACCACAAGTCATACCCCATTCACGGGGCCATGCCATTCCTTAAATAGGACACTCTTTTCATCAGAGCTTGCAAAATCAGATGGATGGGTTTCTACTAATAGCCTCTCATATCTGTGTAGTTTGCAAAGTGTTTTCACATCCCTCATCATTTTGAGCTATGTGTAGTCTGTGGGGCAGATCCCTTCCCCTCTTGATAGAAGATCTGAGAAGTGATATGACCATTCCCAGGTCCACAAGCCTAACAAGTGGCAGACAGGGGCTTGGACTGGGTCTTCCACATCCTTGTTGTGTGTTCCTTCCCCTTGTAGCAGGCCTTCTCCTTCACTTAGGACAAATGTAATACCTGCAGTTCTGGTTACTGTCTGAGCATAGAGAAGGGACACCTACTAGTAGTATTTGTCTTAGTCTGACAGAAAAGGTCAGACATGTTAACTTAGGTGTATCTCCAAAAAACTGTTAGCCCCACTTTACTGATCCCCTGCATGGAAAGGAGTCTACTTTCACTCCCTCACTGTCCTTGGTAGTCTCTTTGATTCCTTTAAAAACTTTTAGGGGGATGTTGTGTCTTTGGGGCCTGCTGTATGTCCTTCCCTGAGCAGGAATTTGGAGCCTCCTGAGTGACCCACATTAATGTCCAGCTTCCCCTCTTGCACAATTCCGAGCTTCTCTATAGCCTGGCAATGAGATTATTGATTGTAAGCATTTCACAACACATTTTCAAAACATGCCGAAGGTCAAGAACTAGTGACTCATGGTCAGCCACATTTCTTTCTGCCTTGGCCCCTCAGTTACATTGGTGAAGTTGGTTACTGGAAGTCATTGAAGAAAAGGAGGTAAAAGTTAACTGTCAACCCTGACCAGCAGGATTATTCAGTGACTTGAAAATGTGACTTAATCTTCTATCTAGTGATTGATCTGCTGAATGACTTTGGTTTTTAATACCGAGTCTCTTGAAAAATAAGATGCTAATGAAAGGATTTCAGTGCTGATTTTGCCACCAACTTGTCCCAGAGTCCCAGAGTCCCTGAGAGGTACTCAAGTGAAAAAAAAAAAGCTTAGGTGATATCTGGGGGGAACTTTGCTTCTCTGAAAGCCTGTGATCCTATGTCAGTCCTTTAGACAATGAATACATTACCCCCATCCAGTATTGAAGGTAATTATTTACTTCTCTGCTGAAGCCAGCGAGAGCGCCCTGAGGGTCAGTGTGGGAGAATGCCTCAGAGTACAGTATCAGAGAGAGTTCCAGACCAGGAGGCAAGGGTTCTGGGTAAACTTGAAACTTTGCTACCTATGCTTTGAATGCACTAAAAAATTGCTAGGGCACGTTAGAGCCTCAGTTTCCTTATCTGTAAAATGTAGACAGTGACAAATACTTTCTTTTAGAAGGATGTTTCAAAGATTAAGTGAACTTCATGTGTGTAATTTTTTTTTTGGTACAAACATTAATGCATGGAAATTCCCACAGTATGCTTCTACATGGGCTAGTTGAAAGTTCTGGGGAAAAAGAATATTAAGGTGATATATATTTTTTCCTGAAATAATTTTTTCTCATCCCACCAAATAATCTAAATTATATTATTAAAGTTTCCTACTGCCTTTTAAGGAAAAATCATGGAACTGGAAATTTCTTAATAGTTCTTTTGTAAGTTTTTATACTTTACCCTAAAGGTCATTTCATTGTAGTACAATATAATCACAGAAATAAGAAGTGTGATGACATCCAAGTGATCAGAGGTGTCTGCACCTCCTTTACTCACCAGCATAGCCCCCTCCGCACATCTGTACTGCATATTCACCCTCCCCAAGCTGGTGTGGGCAGCACTGCTCCCCTTACTCCTGGCTAGAAAAGGAGCCTGTGAAAAAGGAAGCAAATTCAGGTTTGTAAAGCACATCTGGGTAAGGAAAGGCAAGCACATGTTTCAACTTGACAAAAATTGCTTTTGTCCCTTCCCCACTTTGTCCTCTCATCAGTACATGCCAGAACGTATAGATACTTTGGCAGTCACTGCTCTCATCTCTTCACTCTACAAAAGAACAACCAAAGTCTGAGAGCTGAGAAATGACTTAGCCAGAGTCCCACAGGCAGCTTGGGCAGAATCAGAAATCAAGCATTGGTCTCTTGACTTCTGTCTTCTCTATCCATTGCGCCGGATGTGGAGAGAACCCAAAGATCCTAGTTGAATATCTTGGGCTTCTGGTTTTCAAGGACAGTTTTATGATTAGCAGAAATAATGCCTCAAAGGCTGTGGTAGCTAGCTTGACAGAACTCATAAAATAAACATTTATCACAGAACACATGTCACCAAACACCTGCAAGATCTGAGCATTGGCACCAAAGCTGCTTTCATTGTCAAAGAAAAGAGTGGAGACGGGGGAAGAACTTGGCTGAACAAAGCTGGCAAACTTTTTACTAAGAAATTCAGAGGTAATTTCTGGAGGAACAAGAACACATTTCTAAAGGATTTAAAAATTTTTAAAATGTGACCGGGTGAGTTTAGTAGTTAAAGAAGTGAAGGGCATCGAGTATTGCCTGGTGCATAAGGCCTTCTCCAGACAGGTCCTTTCTATCTCCCTTGTTCACAGAGTCCTGAAAGCCTCAAGTTGGGCAGGCTCAGTGGTTACCCAGAGCAATGCTTGAAGTTGCTGGTTTCCAGCTAGACTCCCATATAAACATACCAAAGCATTTGTGGTTCTCACTGGAATCTCTTCTCATTAGTAGAACACCACCAAAGTCAAAGAGACACGGGCCATTTGTTTTTCAATCTGAGTCCATTCATTCAAAGTGGATTCTTTGGCCTATTTTGTAGGTCAATGTACATCAAGAAAATGGTACAGTTGCCAAATACATGGTCACTTCCCTTTGGCTACCCATAATTTTTAAACTATGAGATATGTTCATTTATTTACTCACTAGTGGCCCGGTACAAAATTCGTGCATGGGGCGGGTTGTCCCTCAGCTTGGCCTGCACCCTCTCCAATCTGGGACCCCTTGGGGGATGTCCAACTGCTGGTTTAGGCCCAATCCCACCACGGGGATCGGGCCTAACTGGCAGTTGGACATCCCTCTCGTAATCCAGGACTGTTGGCTCCTAACCACTTGCCTGCCTGCCTGCCTGATCACCCCTAACCACCTCTGCCTGCCAGCCTGCTTGCCCCCAACTGCCCCCCCACCATCCTGCTCACCCCCAACTGCCCCTCTGCCAGCCTGCTCACCCCCAACTGCCCTCCCCTGCCGGTGCTTCAGCCCCACCACCATGGCTTTGTTTGGAAGGATGTCCAGAAGGTCTCCTGGAAGGTCTCTAGGTCTAATTAGCATATTACCCTTTTACTAGTATAGATTTAATAATTGTTATTGGGAGAGCATTGGACTAAAAACCTGTTGCACTTGCAGGTGTAACAAGCTTTCTGAACCTCAGTTTCTTCACTTGTAAGATACTATTTATTTTCTGCTTTGCAGACCTCACCTGCTTGTTGTGAGCATCAAATGAATAAAACACTGTTTAAACTCTAAAGCCTGCAAGCGTGTGAAGGATTGTTGCTACTGCTTTGTGCCCAACAGTGTGCTAAGCACAGGTGGGTTACAAAATAATTGGAGAGTTGGTCCCTACACTCCGGGAACTTATAGCCCTGTGTTGGGAAACCAAGACACACCCAAATGAAACAGATATGTAGCACCTCGAGGCTGTGTCTACTATTTACATGATGGGTAAAGACTGAGAACTCTAGTAGTGCAGAGAAAGGGGAGATCATTAACAGGCTGGAGAAGTGAGGAATGGCTCCTGGAGGAGGTAAGGGTTGAGTTGGTAATGAAGTAGAGATTATAAAGTAGGTTTTTATGAGTGTGGCATAGCTGAGTCAACTAGTGGATGGTTTTCTTGGTAGATAATCTACTTGTCAAGCTGGAGTTATGGATTTAAGAATTTGAGGAGAAATATAAGAAAGAAAATGTCAGAGCAGTTTTTAGGCCAATGATAGGTTCTGATGAAATGATTTGGAAGGACTCATATATAGGATGGACTGAGATGTAGGAGGAAAAAGGGCTGCTGCGGAGGAGTCCAAGCTGGGGGTAATGTGGTCTTGGACCAGACCAATGGGAAAGATAAGGGAAAAAAATACATGCAAGTGAAAGATAGTTCTGTTTGTAGGGGGTGAACAAGTTTTATTAACCCTTGATCCACTATTGGTGTCTAAACTTTGAAATTTAAGTTAAATTGAGCAACGAAGCACAAAAATAGGGGTCATCTTTCTATGCACATTGAAGCATTTGAGAAAACCCAAATGGATCTCACAGAGTCTATTTTTCAATAAAAAAGGAATTGAAGTTGCTGGCTGACCCATAAAATGAGGGTTTTCAGAGTAGGACAAAACCATAAAGGTTACCTGGTCACATGAATGACCAATTTCAGAATTTCTGCTCCAATATGCCCACCAAGTGCTCATCCATCCTCTTTAGCCTCTCTAGTGATGAGAGCTCACTACCACTGGAGGAAGGCTCTCCCTTTGTTATATATCTTGATAGTGTCACCATTTTTATTTTCACTTTTTGTAAATCTTAAACTCCTCTTACATCTTCTTTATTCAGCCATTTAATTAAAGATGCAGGTCCTGTCTTCCTGAGTTTTCCTTAACACCCTCACTTATAAATTCCCTTTTACATTGAGTAAGTAAAGTGCAAAATAAAGTTTCATCACTTCCATTTTTATTTATCACTTGACCCAAAGACAAGAGAGTTCAATTCTAAATCTTACAGAAAAAAATAAAATGAAATAAAGGAAACACACACACACACACACACACACACACACACACACACACACACAAAACCAGAAAAGACTTGTGGGATTCTTATACTTTGTCTTTATTTCAACCAGGGATTTTTTTGCCCTTGGACAAAAGTCAGGTCTCATTAACCTGTGAAATAGGTGTTTTCATCTCTTTCTTTTTTTTTAACTGATCAGCTGGATATCTTTCCAGGGATTTGGTGTCTGAAAGCAAATTCAGTGGGAAAGTTTGACTAGATTCAGAATGGTCCTGCCAAATAGCCAAGAAGAGTAGGAGAAGTCATGTCATCCAGAGAGGCAGCAAAAATAAGGCTTATAGGTATGTACTGTACATTTGGACCGGGGAAGTTTCAGTCTAAATTTTAAGCATTTCATTTCATCAGTCAGTAGCAGTTGATTTAAAAAAAATAAAAACAAAATATATTAATAATAATAATAATAATAGACAACCAGGAAATCCTGAAACTTCTTAATTGATTCAGAAGGAAGGATATTTTTACACACACCATTGTAGTAGGATGGTCTTTTATTATTGCCTATGCAAATTATATAACCATGTCTGTTCCAGGCTGTATTGCAGAAAAACTTTAGCACTTTAAACATTTAGGGTAGAAAGGATAATCTTTAACAGATCATAGAAAATGCTCCATCAGATCAAAACAAACAAGCAAACAAATAGAAGCAGGTCAGTTTTCCCTTTTTGGCACTGTGCAGGACCATATGCTACCAGAGTAGAGAATTTAAAAATAGCCTGTCACACAGCTCACAGAGTAGCCCTGGGACATGGTGGGGGTGGGAAGGATTGCCTCACACTTAATAATAGTGACACTTCACATTTATACCAACCTCTTCTCAAAGAGTATTTTTTCAGTTATTTTATTTCCCTTTTTTTAAAAAAATCAAATCTTCCTGATGTCTCTGTTAGTTGAGCAGGAGGTGGTACAATTCTTCCCACTTTACAGAGATGACTGAGGTATTGAAAGGTAAAGTCACTAACTCAGGATTACAGAGTGACTCAGGGATCCATCCCGTGCTGTTCAAAACACAGTGGGCTGCCAAGTGCAGCAATATCCTGGGGCTGTGAGAGCCACGAGTTCATAGGATGTTGCACAAAAAAGAAAAAGTTGCTTCCCATCATTTCCGTTTTGAAATGCACTTGCCTCTTTCATTTTAAGCATTTCATAGGTTTCTAATTTTAAGGCCAATTTGTTAGAAGCCACGGTGACCTATATTTGCAGACTAAGTTCCATAGTCACAATAACAAGGTAATTTTTCACATCTCCGTAACTCCTTACACCTGAGATGGTTTTACAATCTGCTGTCTCACAAGATCTAGGTAACAAGCTGTCATTTAGGCAGGGCCAGAGTTATGATGTGAGGGAACAAAAGCTCAGGGTGTGAGGGAACTTTCTCACCTGGTTGGTAAAACAGACACTGACCAAAACCCACCTCTTCTCTCTGCAGGTCTGGGCTGTTTTCCTGCTGTCTCCTAGGTCTAAGCAATGTGGTGCTACTTGATGCAGAGTGTCTGTTACTAGGAAAAATGTCTTCTCTGTGCTCAGGGGAGACTCTTCCACCAACAGCTTCTAATTAGTTGCATAACCGGAAGGGTGAATTCTATATGTGGCAAAAACCAGGAGAAGTCAGTAATAAGTTCCTTTTTTAGGGGAACAAAAAAACTCTTGGCATACCGATGGTCCAGGTGGACAATTTGGAGATGTGTGGGGTCCTCTGAGGTGTTGCTGGCTAGCCTTAACTCCTGTTCTGACCCGAACTCCCTCTGCTCTGTACCATACCCACTCTTCTTCCAACACCCTGAATTCCTGTGCTTTCGCATTCATTGGGCAAAACCCCCATCCTGGTGAAATGAATGATCCTCTCTCACCTCAATTGTTTGCACTTGAGCAGCAGAATGCTGTTAACATCGCAGACCATGCTGACTGTTCACTTTAAATTTATGACCACAACCCTCAAATGGACACTGCCAGAGAGCCCTGCAACACTTCTAGAAAACTTGATTTTTCAATCTCTGGATCTTTCACTCCTTCACCTCCCTCCTCAATGCTTTATCCTCTTATATCCCCCAGGATGACGACCCTCCTTCCTTACAATCAGAGGAAAATAATTCCATCTTTCCAACACCAGCTCCTTTACTCCCCTGCATCTGTGCCCCATACACTGCCTCCTTCCTGTTACAGTGGATGCAGTTTCATGGTTTCTAAGACTGACCTTTCCCATTGTCCTCCAGAGTCTCTCCTTTCACTTACTTCTCTTTTGCAGCATCATTTTCTCTTGTTCTGTTACATGCATCCAATCAGCATTCAAGTATGCCTTTATAACAACCAGTAAAATACAACTCTCCCTTAATCCTACACATCCCTTCAGCTGCCACCCCTTTCTTTCATGCCTTCATAAAAATCTGCAAAAGTAAGATCTACATTGCTGTCCTCTGCTTCTTCAGTCCCATCAACTCTGCTTCACTTTTCTTTGGATCCTATCCCTCCACTTAAACAGCCCTTTATTAATGGTGTCCATGTTTTCAGAGCAAAGTGTACTCAATTTAATGGACTATTATTTAGTAGAATTCAGCACGGTCTATCTTTCCTACTTTTTTGAATGTTTTTTTCTCTTGCCTTCTGTGATTCCACACTAACCCGGTTTACTCTTGCCTTCCTATCTCCTTGTCTGACTCTTTCTCCTCTTTGTCAGATTTTGGAGGTTCTTGTCTTTATTTATTCTTTTTGCACTCTTCCTAGGTGAATTCATTGAGTTCCATAGCTTTCCTATACCATTTATATGCAAACTAGAGGCCCGGTGCACGAATTCGTGCATGGGTGGGGTCCCTCTGGGTGGCCTGTAGGGATCGAGCTGAAACCCACAGTCCAATGCCACCTGCAGCTCCTACCTACCTGCTGCACACACTCATCCCGGCCCACTGTGCCTACTGTGGGCTCGTGCCCAATCAGTCCTGATCTGGAGAGGCTCGCACTGCCGCAGCAGCACTCACCAGCCATAAGCCCTGCATCCGGTGCCCTCCCAAGGGGAGTCGCCTGTGGGATCGGGCTGAAACTGGCTCTCCGACATCCCCCGAGGTGTCCCAGATTGCGAGAGGGCGCAGCCCAAGCCGAGGGACCCTACCAGTGCACAATTGAGGCTGGGGAGGACTGCGGGAGGGCTCCAGAGCATGTCTGGCCCATCTTACTCAGTCCTGATTGTCAGGACCCCAGCAGCAAGCTAACCTATGGGTAGAAGCATCTGCCACCTGGTGGTCAGTGCATCTCATAGCGAGCAGTTGAGCAGCCTTAGCATATCATTAGCATATTATGATTTGATTGGTTGTTTGGTTATTCTGCCATTTGGTCTATTTGCATATTACCATTTTATTATTTAGGATAACTCCACATCTCTACCTCCATCTGATCTCTCCCTTGAGCTCCAGAGTTGATAACTCTAATTATGTGTGAAATTATCTAATGGTCATTTCACACCAAGCCATGACCCAAACCAAACCAATTGATTTACCCCCTACCCACACCACCTATTCCTCCTCTCCTAAGTCTTTCCTGTCATGATAAGTGGTACTGAGCCTTTTAGTTATTTGTTCATAGCAAATAACTAAGTGATTCTGTGTGTGTTTTTTCATTTCCCTCAAACCACATGTTTGAACATATGTCAATTTAGAATATTTTTCATAATCTCCACTGCTGAACATCTTATTCCAACTATCATCATGTTCTTCCTGTCCAAGACTTTTGCCCCCATAGTCAGCTTTTCATGCAGTAGCCAGAATGATGCTTCTAAAATCATAAATTATAATGTCACTTCTCGGCTGAATAATCTTACCATGAACTATAAAACTCTGCAGGGCTTGGCCCCTGACTACCTGTCCAACATCATCTCCCTCTACTTTCAGCCTTATCCACAAAGTTCACTGGTCTTTTAATCCCTCAAACTTGCAGATACTTTCCAATCAGAGGACCTTTGCACTTGCTTTCCTGTTTGGATATTCTTCCAGATTTTTAATAGTGTTTCATCTTGTCAATCAGGCCTCAGAACAAATGTCATATCCTTAGAACAAATTCACCTGGCCACTGTTGCTAAGGTATTCTTTTCCAAGATCAAATAAATATCACATCTCCACCCACCCCCATGGACAAGTGTTTTTCCTTAGTTTTATTTTGGTGAATTATACCCTCAACTTTTATAGTGAGTCAGTATAAAAATGGACATTGAAATGTGTGGCTACACTGTCTCTTGTGGTTTCTGAGGACATTATTTGCCATGTCACTCAATAACCTTTTCTGTAAAGGCCCAAATGAGAAATTCTTTTAGGTCTAAGTACTAGAAAAGCTTTGCTTCCCTTGAGGAACTGATAATGACACAATTGACTTTGTTTTGTTTTTCTTCATTTCTTTTCTTCCTCTCTCTCTCTCTCTCTCTCTCTCTCTCTCTCTCCCACTCTCTCTCTCTCGATTTACTAACGCAAAGATCAGAGTCAAAATTTTGGCTGAAGTATTGCAAATCTGTGGGACTATAATTACCTGTCTACTAGATAGCTTGTCTAATAGAACTTCCTACAGTTATGGAAATATTCTGTATCTGCAATGTCTTATAAGTAGCCACTAGCCACATGTGGCTACTGAATACTTAAAATGTGGCTAGTGAATCTGAAGAACTAATTTTTAAATTATATTTAACTAGTGGCCCGGTGCACGAAATTCACTCATGGGGGGGTGGGGGGTGTTCCCTCAGCCCAGCCTGCACCCTCTCCAATTGGGGACCCCTTGGGGGATGTCCGACTGCCGGTTTAGGCCTGATCCCTAAATCAGCAGTCGGACATCCCTCTAGCAATCTGGGACCATTGGCTCCTAACTGCTCACCTGCCTGCCTGCCTGATCACCCCTAACTGCCTTCTGCCTGCCTGCCTGCCTGATTGCCCCTAACCTCTCTGCCTGCCTGCTTGATCACCCCTAACTGCCTCTGCCTGCCTGCCTGATTACCCCTAACTGCCCTCCCCTGCCATCCTGATCTCACCCCTAACTGCCCTCCCCTGCTGGCCTGGTTGCCTCCAACTGCCCTCCCCTGCTGGCCTGATCTTGCCCCCAACTGTTCTCCCCTGCTGGCCTGATCTCACCTCCAATGGCCCTCCCCTGCCAGCCTGATCACCCCTAACTGCTTCTGCCTGCCTGATCGCCCCTAACTGCCCCCCCTGCAGACCTGATCTTGCCTCCAACTGCCCTCCCATGCTGACCTGATCTCACCCCCAATGGCCCTTCCCTGCCGGCCTGATCTCACCCCCAACTGCCATCTCTGCCTCGGCCCCCACCACCATGGCTTTGTCCAGAAGGAAGTCGGACATCCGGAAGATGGCTGGTCGACCTCGTCTAATTAGCATATTACCCTTTTATTAGTATAGATAGATTATATAGGGGGAGGGAGCTTTTTTCATCAGGAGGAGATGCTCTTGGCAGACAAAAATACATAATCCCGGAGAAACCAAGATGGCGGCATAGATAAACACCTGAAATTGCTGCATCGCACAACCACTTCAAAAATACAACTAAAAGACAAAACAGACATCATCCAGAACAACAGGAAGGCTGGCTGAGTGGAAAGTCTACAACTAGAAGGAAAGAGAAAAGCACACTGAAACTCAGAAGAGGTCCGGAAGTAAAGTGCAGAGGTACAGAGGTGCACATGGATAGCGCTGGCAACTGAGGATGCGGTAGTCTTTTTCAATCAGGAGGGAGACACAAGCTCCCGACTGCTCTGAACTCTAGTTCTGGGCAAGTCTCTGGGGACCCAGACTCATA
The DNA here is from genome assembly GCF_000147115.1 of Myotis lucifugus. Classification (NCBI taxonomy): domain Eukaryota; kingdom Metazoa; phylum Chordata; class Mammalia; order Chiroptera; family Vespertilionidae; genus Myotis; species Myotis lucifugus. Next base: position 7,062,345 of record NW_005871062.1, read on the forward strand.
CGGGGAGAAACTGGACTGTCTGGCACCAGGCGGAACTTGAGGGCGGCTTTCTCTCAGAGGTACTTGCAGCGATTACTGCGGGACACTGAGACCCGGGACCTCTTAGGGCAGGACTGAGGATCAGCCATAGCTGTTTGCTCTGCCCTGTTGATTCCCTGAGACCCCGCCCCACCCAAGCTGTGGCAGAGGCTTTTGCATATAAATGACCTGGACCTTTGCAATCTACAATTACCTAACAAACTGCAGCTGGGTCAGAGAGACCCAGAACTTCCAAAAGGAGGCCCAAGGCCCCACAGCAGCTTGCATTGCTTCACAGTTGGGCCTTATCTGGACACCTCCAAATCCCAACAAAGAAGAGGAATCTGCAGATCTCTCCATAGCTCCTGCTGGGTAGCCTCAGGCAGAGGCTAAATTAGCACCTCCTTAGAGATCCAAGTGCCAGTGTACCCCGTAGTCAGAGTGGGACCATCTAGATTACAACTCCTCAGATCCATAAGGGACACACTCAGGGGGCAGACTCGGTGAACACCAAAGCCCCAATGAAGCAAGTCTTGCCCCAGAAGGGTGTGTCCAGCACAGAAGTTCTCCCACCGTAGACACAGCTGATTCTCACAGCCAATTGGCCTGGAGGTCAATTCCTCCCAGTGATACCTACAACAATCAAGGCTTAACTACAACAAGACTGTGCACAAAGCCCACAAAGGGGTGTCCACCTGAGGTAATTCGGGAGGCTGAGCCACTGGGCCCTATAGGACACCTAGCACAGAAAGCCACTCTATCACCACAGGGAAGCAGCCAAAATGCGGAGACAAAAAACAGGTCACAAATGAAAGAAATGGAGGAAGCAAACTACTGGATATAGAGTTCAAAACCACGGTTATAAGGTTTTTCAAGAATTTTCTAGAAACTGCCAATAAATTTAGTGAGACCCTCAATAAGTCTAGTGAGACCCTCAAGGATATGAAAAAAGACCAACTAGAAATTAAGCATACACTGACTGAAATAAAGAATATTATACAGAGATCCAACAGCAGACTAGAGGATCGCAAGAATCAAGTCAAAGATTTGAAGTACGAAGAAGTAAAAAACACCCAACTGGAAAAACAAAAAGAAAAAAGAATCCAAAATTATGAAGATAGTGTAAGGAGCCTCTGGGACAACTTCAAGCGAACCAATATCCAAATTATGGGGGTGCCAGAAGAAGAGAGAGAGCAAGATATTGAAAACCTATTTGAAGAAATAATAACAGAAGACTTCCCTGACCTGGTGAAAGAAATAGACTTACAAGTCCAGGAAGCTAAGAGAACCCCAAACAAAAGGAATCCAAAGAGGACCACACCAAGACACATCATAATTAAAATGCCAAGAGCAAAAGACAAAGAGAGAATCTTAAAAGCAGCAAGAGAAAAACAGCTAGTTACCTACAGGGGAGTACCCATACGATTGTCAGCTGATTTCTCAACAGAAACTATGCAGGCTAGAAGGGAGTGGCAAGAAATATTCAAAGTGATGAATAGCAAGAACCTACAACCAAGATTACTTTACCCAGCAAAGCTATCATTCAGAATTGAAGGTCAGATAAAGAGCTTCACAGATAAGGAAAAGCTAAAGGAGTTCATCACCACCAAACCAGTATTATATGAAATGCTGAAAGGTATTCTTTAAGAAGAGGAAGAAGAAGAAAAAGGTAAAGATAAAAATTATGAATAACAAATACATATCTATCAACAAGTGAATCTAAAAATCAAGTGAATAAAAAAATCTGATGAACAGAATAAACTGGTGAATATAATAGGATCAGGGCATAGAAAGGGAGTGGACTGACAATCCTTGGGGGGAAAGGGGTGTGGGGGGTGCAGGAAGAGACTGGACAAAAATCGTACACCTATGGATGAGGACAGTGGGGGGTGGGGTAAGGGCAGAGGGTGGGGTGGGAACCAGGTGGAGGGGAGCTATGGGGGGTAAAAAGAGGAACAACTGTAATAATCTGAACAATAAAGATTTAAAAAAAAATACATAATCCCTATATCTGTACTGATAGCCAGCAATATGCACTATTATGCCAAACCAGTCATTAAAAAATTGAACTGCTTTCTTACACCTTACACCAAATAGCTGTTGCCCTTAAAACCCCTCCTCAGCCCCCACCTTAGGTTCTGCCTTCAGAGTTCACCCAGATTAGCTTCTGATTGGTCGGTTTCTATGCCAGTCAGCGTCAAAAGCTCCAAGGCAGCCATTGGCTCCTTGCACTTCACCCAGATTTGGTTCTGAATGGTTGGTTTCTATGCCAGTCAGCATCTCTGCGCCTATCTCTGGGCCTGTTCAAAGAGGCGGGGCTGATCAGCAGCCCCTGTGAAGGCCCAGAGTGTAACAGGCGCAGCTGCTGCCAAAGCTGGGAGAGAAAGAGAGAGGCAACAGCTGATCAACAGCTGCCATGGAGGCTGCAGATCAGACCTTGCCTCTCTCTTCGGACCTCTCTCCGGACCTGATCCACAGCCCCCTCAGCAGTCAGTGCTGGGCCACAGCAACCCAGCACTGACTGCAGGACTGACTTCTGGTTGGTCGAGGCTTCAGTTGTTAGGGACCCTGGGTTTTTATATATTAGGATTATAAATAACTTACATTTAAGCCTAGTGGCTACCACACTGGCCAAATGTGTAGCCACTGTACCTATTCCCTCACCTTCTAAAGCCAAGGAAGTTGGCCCTACGCTGCCTACTTGGAATCTGAGGCAAACCTTCAGGAGGTCACCTCCTTCATGACCATGCCTGAGAGGGTAACTGGTAAACCAATTGAAAACGTAGAGGAATAGTTCTATCTTCAATACATCATCAGGAAAGGATGGTCTACCCTAAATATTGATGATTTAGGTGTTACTATTTTTTTAAATACAGAATGATGTGTTTTTCCTTGTATTATATAAAAGCACAGGACTGAAATGAGAGGACTTGAGTTCTTAGTCCCAGCTCAGTTACTAAGTAGCTGTGTGACTTTGATCAAGTCAAAGGTTCCTCTTCTCTCAAATGAGAAGATTGGACCAAATGACCTTTAATTTCTTGCCTCACACTAGCCATAATAATAATAGCAAACATTTACTGAGTCCTTAGAATGTGCTGAGGTACAATACTGTATTTAGTTCTATGGAGGTTGAGGATATTGCTTCCATTTTTAAAACAGAAGACACTGAGCTTTCATGTTTCCCAAGGACACAGAGTTGGCAAATGGTGGACTTTCTGTCTGAATCTCTTTGTTCTGGTGTCAGGACCCACCTTTTTACCTGTTCTGCCCTCTCTAGAATGTTTTTTACATAGGCCAGAAAACCACTGTTTTTTTGCTCAAGAAGTTGTTTTAATTGTTTCAACCAAAACTTCCCTGCAGGCTCAAATATTGTCTCCCCAGCTCTTGAAGGGCCAGGAAGGGCCCAGTACAGTCAGAATGAATAGGTTGGTTGCCACCAGGCAAGAGCAACCTTGTTTATTTGTCCAGTATGCCATATAAATAGTATCACTTTCTAAGTATGCCATGATATGAAAGATGCTGGAAGCATGTGGGCTTAGACATATGTCATGACTCACTAGCCGGGTTTATCTTGGACTTTTCACAAGTTACACCACACACATTTCAAAAGATTCTATCCTGAGGGGATGCTTTATCCCACAAATATCAATCCTCATTCCCTGAGAGTGGGGTATCTCAGTCATCCTTAGATCTCCAAAATGTCCATCTTAGCAACGGGCCCTGAGATAATCCTCAATAAAGCAGTTATTTTGTTATATACCAGTGTCCCTATGTTGGTTAGAATCCTAGGAAGTTAGAGCCAGAAAGAGCTTTAGAAATTGTAAGTACAACCCAAAGACTATAAAGGCTCTTATCAAGGTCAATATCAAAGTTGGAAGTAAAACTCTGGTCTCTCTCATGCCCAGTCCAGGGCCTCCCTCATCTCCCCTTTCCACTTGTCCCCCACACATGCCCTCCATGCCCCACCCAACTGATAGTCAGACTACTTTTTTGGATGATGAGGCAGAGAAAACATAACTGAAATTTCATCTCACTTCTGCAGATATCAGAAGCCATGGAGCCCTAGTAGTACCTCCCCTGGCTCCATCAAAGGCCACAGACCCATCAGAACCATCCAGCCTAGCCTGAACCACCCAGAGAGCCACATGCCTAAAGGCTGCAGCAGTGCTTAGGAAAGTGAGAGGAAGTGGAAACGTGTGAGCAGAGGGCTCAAAGCAATGGGTTCACCACCGGAAAAAAAAATAAAAATAAACATGCTCAGAAATAGTGTAACTGATATGCAAAGAAGATCAAAACAAGGGTTTTAAAATATCTTGTCTGCTTTAGAGGAGGTGAGGGTGGTAAATGAAGCAAGATTACAAAAGTATGTTGGGGAGGTGGGGGTTAGAGGGGTGGTTCTCTGCAGCCTGCCAGGCCATGGGAGCTTGGGACCCAAGGGTATTTCAGATGAAAATGTGGAAGGTGGAAATTTTCATGGGTAGTTCAGAGGCAGACATAGATTCAGGAGCAAGAACCCCAGAATCTCTCAGCTCCAAAGTCCTCCATGCCTATCCCTCTTGCTATTCCCTGAGATTCTGCCCCATTTGGACATTTGTCCCAGGGCAGGGCATTACAGATCAGACAAGCCAGCAGTGGAAGCACTCAGGAATCCACCCAACTGGCTACACTTCAAGACTCAAGTAGTAGTTTGGAACCAATGTTCCAGGGTTAAGGGCAGGAGCTTAGCAAACTCATGGAAGAGAAATTACCCAGTTTTGTAAAGTGCAATTCCGTTTCCTTTCAGTGTGTTTTGAACAACTTCAGAAATGCTCTCTCTTTAAAAGAACAGTTTTCTTTTGAAACTTGTTCCTGAAATGGGAAACCAAAGGCTAGTGATGACCATGCTGACTGTTTTTAGCCTCCTCCTGCCAATTTAACCATCCCTAATAATAGCTCAAGGATCATGGGACATTCCCAGCATCAGAGGACCATCAGTCAACAGCATATATACAAAAGGGAGCATTCACTCCTCTATAGATCTAGAGGATCTCATGGATTTTAGCAGAGGGAAGAATGGGGGTGGAAAGGTGTGGGTGACCTGGGATTTGGAAATTAACCATCCCCCATCTGGTCCAGCATTTACACTTACAAAGCACATTTACATTTATTATCCAGTGAGACAGACTAGGCAGGGGCAATTATTCACATTTGCCAGTTGATAAAACTGAGGCTCCAGTATAAGATGGTACAGGGACACCTCCACTAGTGACCCAAAGTGTTGGCACTCTACTCCCAGTGCTGCATGTTCACAATAGGGTCCGAGGAGCCAGATATGGGTATCAGGACCCTTTGCTTTGAACTGGAGTCATCCCTCTCCACCCCGTTCTCCTCCTCCCCACTCTCCTCTTCCTGTAAATGAAGGAGGGCACATTTAATAGTTTAATGGCAAAATAGACATTTTTCACTTTTGATCCAACATGTTTTGATGGTTTCTTGGTTAGGCATGATAAGGCAAATCTTACACCACACTCTTCTTGAACCTGACATCGTAGAAAAACACCAATAGATGCATATGATGACCATTTCCTGACATGCAAAGCCCAGCCCTGGAGTGAGATGGGAAACTGCAGGTAGAGTCTGCCTTCAATTCCTGCTGATGCAGGTTTTCTCTCTAGGCTCAGAGAGTAGTGTGCTTGACAGGCTGTGGAATTTCACAGGGGAGAATTCACTGTGGGCTGAAGGTGTCCAGGGGAGACTTTACTGAAGCTGCATCTTGAAGGGTAAATAGGGGTTGAAGTGTGGGGAGGTCTAGGGAAGCAACAGGATGAAGGCCTAAAAGTTTAAAAAGTGCATGGGAAATTGTAGGAAATTCACATAGACCCATCAGGCTGAAGCCATGGATATAATTTTGGGAAAACACTTTGGAGTCACACTGGGAGATCCTTCAAAGACCAGCTGAATCACTGGAATTGTACTCTGCAGGCATTTAGGAGTCTCCAAAGCTTTGTTAATGCAAATAGTCTCAAAAGAAGGATGTTCTAGAAAGCTCCATTTAGCTGGGTGTGCAAGATGGATAATAAGGAGAGCTGGGAGAAGGAAGATCATAAGAAGCACTGGACTTGGAGTGCTTTCTAACTATACAAACTCGATCAGATCAGTCCCAGATAGATGCATAAACATATATAATTATCTCCTCTTTAATGTGAACACCTGCTTTGCCTATCCTTCAGGGAGGTCTTGGACATCATATGCAGTGAAGTTAAAATGCTTTGTAAACTATAAAACTGCAGAACAAACATGAGAGATAATAACCCAGGCTGGCAAGATGCCATGGAAGCATGAGTTGGTTGGTGGCCCTGAGGATGAGTGGTATGGGGGGAGGTTGAGTGAATAGTAAGCCTCCATTTGGCGGCATCTTCTCTCTGGGGAGATATCTTGTTTTTTCTCTGGTACTTGTTGTGTCACCTGGCACAGACTGGGGCTAGCAGAAGACAAAGACATGTCGAGCTGGTAGTAAGAGGTCAAAGAAATCCCCCAGGTCTCTAGTAAGTTTCTCAAGGGAAAGAAAAAACACACACAAAGCTAGCTTTTCAATCTTGAACTAGAAATAAAAATGAACACTTGAGATACTGTTTTGGAGAGTTGCTGAGTAATTGTGAAGGACAAGGAAGAGTCAGTTTGCACAAGGTGATAGCTCAATGGCAAGATCTTGCCAGTGGAGGTGTCTGGGAAGGTGCAAGCAGAAGTCAGCTCTGCTGTTCTCAGGGGCTGCTCATTGGAAGGCAGGCCTTGATATCTTGGATAAGAAGAGTTAATACAAATGAGTAGGGTGAAAATTGCTGATACTGATACTAGGTTAGGAGGGTTGGGAGAGAACCATCTGGGCTTGCAGCCAACCCTGGGCTTCTAGTAGAAACATTTCATAACCTCCTTCTTTCTTCATTGGTTATGTCCTTGGATTAAATAGCCAGTGGGGGCATTTTGGGGCCATGGACAGTGTACTGGACTGAGAGCCAGGCCTGGCTCTAACACTGCCCAGTCATGTGACCCTTCCTCTGGGGCCAGGTTAGATAAGACTGCATGATTCCTGGGGCTCCCTGCAGATCTAGACTTCTGAGAAGTAGGGGACAGGCCAGATTGTCTTTTTAGGTTGGAATTCAGAGAGGAAAGCTACTGTGAGTGAACTGACCTACAGTCTAGAGCGTCTGTGTCCTGTGACCAAGCTTCAGCTCTGGCCACGACAGCAACATGGGAATTTCAAGAGAGTTCAGCTTGGGGCAGAGACAAACTGTGGGCTTGCCAATCAAGGCTTGTGTCTCAGATAAACCAGAAAGCTGGAACCCCTCTGAGTTCATCTTTATCAAGCTGTGGAGTTCCATGTAACTTGGAGGAGAATGCCCCTAATCAATTCCATATACAGGGACAGCATCTTCTCTTTGAGCCCGGGAGAGCATAAGCCACAGGTTATTCCACTCCCACTCCCATTTTTCTTCCCCAGGTCTCAGGAAACAGGATCTATTTCTTTCCATTCTCCCATTTCCCAAGTAGATTCTCAGTGATAAGTGATAAATGCAGCTCTCTCTCTCTCTCTCTCTCTCTCTCTCTCTCTCTCTCCCTCTCTCTCACTTCCCATGTTCTTTCTGGTGACTAAGAATAGCTTTGGGAAGTAGGGTGTTGGGGTATGAAGGCAAAGTTCATAGAGCTGACCAGTTGGTCCCTCTGCCTGCCCAGACTGTGCTGTGCCCACAGTGAGCAGCTCTGTCTCATCTCTGAAGAGGGACCCATTATTCCTGAGTAGCTCAGAGTCACCACCTATGTTCTCTGGCCTTCCCTAGAGGGTCCACAGGAGCATCCAAATGAAATAAACCTTTAGTGAGCACCTACTAAATGCCAGGATCCATTTTTAAATGAGACAAAAGATTCAGAGGTGGGTCTGTCACACCCTCTGCTTCCAATGAGGAAGACAGGATAAGTGGGAAAACCACTACAATAGCATGGAGAATATGGGAGTGCCCACAAGTACAGGGAAACTTCAAAAAGAAAAGAAAGGGAGCTGTGTGGAAGAGATAACTTGAGATAGAACAATCATCAACATTATCATCATTATTATGGTTATTATAATAGCTAACTTTCATTGAGCCCCTTGTGTAGTATCTTAGTTTCTCTTTAGGAAAGTCCTTCCCTTTTAGATAGCATCATTTAGTAAAGAACATGAGGCTCAGAGAGGTTAAGTAACTTTCTCAAGGCCACCCAGCTAGTAAATGAGTAGAGCCCATGGTTTCCCTGGAGGTATGGATGTGAGGACAGCTTGGAGTGGAAAAGCAGAGCTCAATTTTGATGGAGTAGGGGAGCTGTGGGCAATAAGACAAGTGTGACTTGAGGGTTAGTGAGGAGTTTGACTTTGTCCTAGAGGCTGCAGGGAGACTGGGAGTGTTGGAGCAAGGCAATGGTATAATGAGAAACTGGCTTTTGGAGTGGTCCTTTAGCAGTGAGTGCACATGGACTGCATGGAGGACTGAAGGCAGGGGGGTGGGCTGAGAGACTGGAGTAGAAAATGATAGTGATGAGGGCTTGAGTTATCATGATAGGGGGAAAGAGAGAAGCAACCTTAGTCTGACTACCTGCCCCCCTGCCCTTAGAATCAAAGGTACAGCAAACAGAGAATGAGGTGTAGATCAACAGCCTGTACTCTGGTTCCATGGGTGTCTGGGGAGCTTTCCTGTCACCCAAGTCTTATGTCTGGCACCAGTGAGGGGCTGGCACCCTCCTCATCTTTAGCAAGCAGTGTATCCTTTTAATTAGAACTCTTTGTACATGTCCATTTCATACCCTTTCTCCATCATTCTTCTCCCCAAAGCAGTAGAACCAAATTAATTAGAGTTATTTTAATGGAATCAGGATCTGAAAGAGAATACCTGGGTGGAACCAAAGAGAGAGTCTCTGAGTCTTCAGGCACCTTCAAGAGATCCAACAGGAGGTGGATCAGAGAGAGACAGAGAGGGAGAGGGAGAGATGGAGGCGTGCACAGCGATGCCTCAGTGCAGTGATGTCTGACAGAAGCCCAAGCACACTGCCAGTGGGCACACTCTCTATTTCCAAGTTCCCAAGGAGCCTCCTGCAATGACTTCGGCTGAGGCCATGGCATAAAGGAGAGATGCAAATGTTTCTGCCTCAGTTAAGTTTAACTGCTGTGATCAAGCTCTTGATACTTCCAAAGAGATGCTTTGATGTCTCAGAGAGCAGCACAGGGTGGCATTTCCAGATCTAACTTTCCCAGTAAGGAATGCCAACACCATGATAGTGGAATAAAGGGCTCCTAGAAACCATTTAATATCATCTGTGGATGCCCAGAATAGGCATGTAACTAACTGAGACTCACACAGTCTCCTCTCTTCTTGGTTTATTTACTTTAAAATAGTGCTTGTTGCCTGGCTGGTGTGGCTCAGTGGTTGAGTGTCGACCTAGGAACCAGGAGGTCATGGTTGGGTTCCCAGTCAGGGCACATGCCCGGGTTGTGGGCTCGATCCCTAGTGGAGGGTGTGCAGGAGGCAGCTGATCAATGAGATCAATGATTCTCTCTCATTATTGATATTTCTATCTTTCTCTCCCTCTACCTTACTCTCCGAAATAAATAAAAATATATTTAAAAGTAAATAAAATAAAATAGTGCTTGTTATGTGCCAGGTTGTAAGCACTTTGTAAGTTATTAACTTATTCAATGCTCAGAACAATCATTATAATGTATCTTTACCCCATTTTACTGATAAGGAAACTGAGGCACAGTGACTTGAAGTAAGTTGGCCAAGGCTTAGGGTGATTGGTAGAAATAGAATTGAGCCCAGGCAGTTTGGCTACAGGGTCCAAACTCTGAACCCCTACACTCTGTTACTCTTTATTCTACAAAAAAAAAAGGAGATGAGAGCAAATCATTTCTAAAGTTACACCAAGCTCTAACACTTTGTGATTCAGTGGAATCAGTAAGTGGGTAGGGATTAGGCTGTGAGTAATCAGTGGGCTGTTAAATATGCTCTGGTGTGACACAAATACTTGGTGCCTGTTAATTTCACTGAGCCCCAGTATTGGCATGCCACCACCCCAACTGTAAATTGGTGGGTGTGCTGACCCATTATGGAGCCCCAGATCTTCACATCAAGAACCCACATATTCTGCACCTATTTGTAAACCTCTAGCCAATGGGATTATAAAAGCAATGCTCAATCCAAGCAAAGAAGTAAGATGAGGAAGTAACTGTCAAGATTTGGGCTGCGGGGGTACAGTGATTCAGCAAAATAAGGACAGGAGGATATACTTGATCTTAAGTGCTGGCTGTGGAGGTAGGCCAGAAGCTTCAGTTTCCTCAGCAAGGAGGTGAGGAAGATGATTGGTTGTTGGCAATGGGGTTACTTGAGTGGAAGAAATATAACCTTTCTAGTGGCCCAAATGAGAAAGCCTCTGTATGGTAATACAATCTCAAATTTCCTAGTTTGTTTAAACATTCAAATGGGATATAGCTAAATCCACATTGTGGATTTCCCAGTGGGAAGGTAGCAGTAGCATGGAAAGAACATTGGCCTGGTACTGAGACATCTAAGTTCCCACTGGATCGGCTCCCAAATAGGTGAGAGGCAGTAGATGAATCACATCCCACCTTGGCCTCAGTTTATCTATAATAACAGTGACTATTTGTTGAGCACTTGGTATGCTGGGAACAGTTCTCAGAGTTTGACATGTATAACCCTATCTTATTCTTATAGTGGACCCATGAGGGAGGCACTATGATTATTGCTGTGACTCTGAGGAAGAAAAGGAGGATCAGAGAAGTGAAAGAAATTTACCCAAGGTCACACACTAAGCAGTGGAGCTGGGATTGCTCCCACGTTGCCTAACTACCTTCAATGTTCTGAGACACAATATTGTACTCTCTGTGTCTTTATAGAGAGAGGGTTGGGCTCTCTGGATGTACTGCGTACAATCTTATTTAGGATATTTGTGGTAAAGATGGTCCTGTCAAAAGCAGTAAATGGTTTTGCTCAGCAGTGGGCTCTGGATTGAGCCAGTCTTTGCTAACACATTTGTTTTCAGTGAAGTAGCTTCCATCCACCTCCTCTGGAAAGTTAGCTCTATATTCCTAGTGATAAGCACTGTGCCCGACATGTAGTCGGTGCTCAATGTATTTGTTGAACAAATGTATGGAAAACCAATTGAAATTGGCAGAGCAGAGGAGCAGCTGAAGCGATGGGAAATACAAGAGAAGCAGAACAGAATTAGCTCAGTGGAGTGTGAGCTGGTCCAGGTTGGCTGAAAGCTAAAGATCTTTAGCTTTTAAGTGTTGAGATTTTTGCTTTCCAATCCAAAGCTGCAATGTGGCATGTGATCTCCTTATAATAAACTCTCCGTTGAGGAGCCCACTTATAGAAATGTCTGCTAAAGTCTACCCCATAGGGTCTGGCTGCTAAAGAAGGGCCTGGAAAGCGGAGGGTCCAATTCCACCAGCTCTCAGGGAGGCCTTGGCAAGCTTATCAGCCTCCTTTGGCAGGGTTTCCCTCCTGTATCCAATTCATTCCCAACCCTTTATATCCTCACCCAAGCTTTCTTTCCTTCATAGGGAACATATAAATCTCTGGTCTTTCCTGCCACCACCTGTCTATCACAACTTACCTGTCCTGTGTCCTGTGCCCTCAGGATCCTGTCCTCTGCTAAGTGACATTCATCCTGTTAACATAAAAATAAAAAGAGCTTTCAAAGTAAGAGGCAAATAAGCATTTATTTGAGATCAATACTACTAAGTATAGCTACTTGGGAATCATTAATTCAGACAGAGCCCAAATAATGTTCCGATTTAGAGACAAATGCAATGGGTATTTATGAGAAGGGGCTAGGGAACAATTACATCTCTAGAAAGAAGGCATTTCCACTGATGCAGACAACATAACATAGTGATGCTAATTCTAAACAATGTTTTAATTTTTAGTCCAGTAGTCATTAGTTCAGTCATCATAATGACTGCTTTCTTGTTATCTTTCCAAACAATTCTTCTGTTAGGCACAAGGTTGCTTAGGCTGTGTTTTAACGTGCCAGAGATTTGAGGTATAAGACATGCAAGGCAGTTCTTCTGGCATGGCAGCTCCAGCTCTATTTTTTTTTATTGATTTCAGAGAGGAAGGAAGAGGGAGAGAGAGATAGAAACATCAATGATGAGAGAGAATAATTAATGGGCTGCCTCCTGCACTCCCCACACTGGGGATCAAGCCTGAAACCCAGGCATGTGCCTTAACCAGGAATCAAACCATGACCTCCTGGTTCAATGCTCAACCCTTGAGCCACACCAGCTGGGCTCCAGCTCCATCTCTAAGTGGCTCCATTTATATTATTTTTGCAATCTTCAGCTACTCTGATGAACACATCTGCTGGAGAACTGTTGGGTATTTATGTGCTTTACCCTGACAAAATATTCACACTGTACCATGCCCTTGACATCATAGTTAATGATGGGACTTTTCAGCACTGCAATAGGTTTATGCGGGGACATTTTTATTGATTATAATCACAATAGACACTGATACAATGGACAAAACACTTCCTTGTCTTCCATTTCATTGGACTGTCATGTGCAAAGGCAGGTAAGGGGCTCTATGGGACTATGAGAGAAGACCTGTGTTGCCCCAGCTCTGCCACTACTGTGGGTTTTCTCAGTTTCTTCTTTTTACATGAGAGAGGTTGATGAGATAAGAATAGAGCCTCTTTGACTTTAAACTTTCTCAAATCTAGGTGTTAGGAACTGTGTTTTACAGAGAGCAAATGAGATTTAGTTGGTTCGGCCTGTCTGGAATCCACAGCCTTCTTACATGGCTTCCTTATGTGGCATTCCTATGTGGCTCCCCAGTGTAAAAGTGCCACCTGTCTTGAGGCAGGCAGTACAGGGGTTATTATTATACTCATTTCACAGACAATGACATAGAGCAAGCATGTCAAACTCGTGGCCCACGGGCCACATGCAGCCCACAATGTATATTTTTGTGGCCCAACCAATATAATGATATGTAAGAAATGTTTTAATAAAAATTTCATAACTTAATTTTTACAATATCCTGTTACACATAATTATTAATAACAAACTACAACATTCACTAATGACTGATTACTATAATCGTGTTGCATTCATTTCCCTTACTCGCCTTAGCACATGCTCACCATTTCTCTCCACTAATACTAGCAGCGAATATTTTAGCAGCCAATTGCCACATCTTTGGACTGACTATTTGGTATGCGCAACAGGAAATATTTCACTTTCAGAGAACAAGAAAAATAGTTTTATTTTGCGTTACTCTTATTAGTTTGTGCAGTTATTTGGTGTCTGGTAAGTTAATGTTCAAGAAAAAATATTAATTTTTATTAAAATGTTCTATTATTTTATGTTAATGATTACCCATTTATTTCAGCCCTTTGTATTCAGCATGTCTCTATTGAAATAAACCGACATTTCTATGAAAATTGAAGCCTTTGTTTTTTGCAGCCCACATAAACTTAAACCTTGTTTATTTGGCCCGTGTTAGCCTTTGAGTTTGACATGCTTGACATAGAGACTCAGAGGAGCCAAACAGGTTAGGATGAGAGAGATTAAATGAATTGTCCAAGGTCACACAAAGCAAGATGGAGGGAACTGGGATTTAAACCCAGACTCCAGGATGGCCAATCTTGCCTTTGGGGTTAGCAGGTTTTTCCTGAGACCTGGGGCCAAATTGGCTCCCAGAGAGCTGCAGCTGGGCTCTGGGGTGACTCCACTCTTGAGAGAACAGGGCTACCACTTACTTACCCCTTAAATTCTAGCCCCTCAGACTCAATGCCATGCCATCCTCCATCAACTTCTTGGCTATTGTAGCTATGAGTAGCTATGTGCTGGGTGTTCTCTGTTTGACCCTTCAAGTCCACTCTTCCTCCTTCTCTTCTTTTCTCTCCAGAAGGTTGACCTTAATGGAGACCAGTAGGTTCCCTGCCCTCTGGCTTCTGGTTGGATTCAACCTGGCACTGATAGGTGATTGGAGGGTGGGAGAATGAAAGAGTGAGGATATTTCTTCTTGTAGTACCCTCTCTACTGGCTGTAGGTTAGCCCTCTTCTAGTTTACAGTTACCAGGTTTTGGAATCTGCCTCTCCCTTTGCCCTTTTAGGTCCAGGACTGATAACAGTTCTCAGCTGTTGTTAACCTTAGGGTGCATCACCATCTCTTTTATTTTAAAATATGCTTTTATTGATTTGAGGGAGAGAGAAATAGAAACAGCAATGATGAGAGAGAATCATTGATTGGCTGCCTCCTGCATGCCCCCTACTGGGGATCAAGCCCACAACCCAGACATGTGCCCTGACTGGGAATCAAACTGTTACCTCCTGGTTCATGGGTCAACACTCAACCAACTGAGCCACACTGGCTGGGCATCACCATCTCTTGGTTTTCCTTAACCCTGCCCATGCTTTTGTAAATTATCCTTTAGTTAATCTCTCTTTGGTCACTCTCTTTTGAGTGTGTCCTCTGCTTTCTCCCATAAGCATGACTGGTTTGTGCTGTCTCATTCTTCCTCATCTCTAGTCTTCTACTTCTTAAAAGCATCTATAGTCCCAGGACTTTTATCATGAATGTTTACAGATATCTTGCAATGTTTAACCAAAACAATAAAACCAAGCTTGAGGAAGAAGCAAAAGGTTGGGGTTGCATGGGAGTGTGGTAAAAGACATGAAGTTTTAACCTAGAGAGAGAAGACCCAAGTTTGACACTTAGTAGCTCTGTCATCTTACCAAGCCACCTGGCCCTTCCATTAAATAGAAATAAGAATACTTTTTTGCCTTACCTTTCTCATGAACCTCTTGGGAAGATCAAATGAGGCAATGTCAGTGGAAGTACTCTATAAATGATGAAGCGTTTTCTGAGCATTAGGTGTTAACTGTTGTTTTTATCATGCAGGGCAATTGGACAAAATCCTCAAAAGGCCATGTGCTACATTTTCCAGTGCACTCAGATTTCCCTGTCACTTCTATGCCTCTTGGATTAGAAGACCTGGCATTTGTGGAATCCAAGATTAACATCCAGGATGGCTTGGCCAAGCATGGGACACATGAGCATAGCTAAAAATACCTTTGACCTCAATGAGAGCATCTCAATCCTGAAGGGGGTGGGTCTGAGGGACATGGAGCTTGTGTGAGGAAAATTACTTCCATCCTTCATCATCTGGGGTTAGGAGCGGGCAGGGAGAAGATGGCTGTCACAGGGCCATCTTTTATAAGAACTAGTAGGAGCATAGTCTCTCTCTCTCTCTCTCTCTCTCTCTCTCTCTCTCTCTCTCTCTCTCTCTCCTGTGTGTTTGGGTGGCGGATGGGGTGGGGAGGATTTTTCTGAGCCTCTTGTACTTTTCTGTTAGAGTGAGGTTATTCCTTAAACCTCTTCTTTATGGCCAAGCCTCTTAGGAATTTTCCCAGACTGCCCTGTGGAGATAATAGACAGCTACAGCCAGAGGGAGATAAGAAGGAGGTAATCCTAGATCTTGGTGTGGAGTTGAATGCAGAAGTTGACCTCAATTCAGAAGAGGATAATCTAATCCAGGAGCCTTGGTTCAATATCTCCAGATAGGGAGTGGTGAGGCTCATAGTTTCTCTATCCTAAGAGTCAATGGTTTTCAAACATAATCTTAGAGCTCTAGATCCTTGCTACTTAGTGTGGTCCGTGGATTATCAGCATGGATTCAATAGCAACCAGAAGATTGTTAGATAGGCAGAATTTCAGGACCTACCCAGACTTCTAATAAATCAGAATCTGCATTTTAACCAAATTTACTATGCACATCAAAGTTTTATTAACACTGTTATAGAATCCTTCCAACGTACCTGAGAGGTCACTAAAAGTGCTCTCCATAAGGGGTGCCCCATAAGGCATGACATTTGAAAAAAAAGTTCCATTTCCATTAAAAGATCAGCTCATTAAAAAATCAAACAGAAAAAAGATTGAAATCAAAGTGGTCTTTCCCTTCCTTTGTTAGAAAAAAATGTTTTCCTGATGTTAGGACCCTGCTCCCTGTCTCTCCTTGGGGGCCAGGCTCCCCACTGTCTTTTTCTATCAGCTCTGCTATGATGCCCAGCATGAGCCTGGAACAGGGGAAGCTCCATAAAAGAGGGGCTGTGTCAGGAGACTAGTGGAACATCAGGCTGATTTCCCAGCCCTCTCAGAGGGTCTAGACTTGACAAGGCTGTCTGGTGAGGCACTGGTGACAAAAAAGAAGCTTGTCATAACCTGGGAATTGAGGACTCAGCATGGTTCTTTGAAAGGGGAGGGCAGAATGGTGTGGAGGTTCCTTCTCTGTAGGTGGGATTATGCAAGGAGCTTGGTGTTTGTTGTATGAAGAACAGCCTGGCAGGAGCTGAGAAGAGATAAGTCCGCTTCCAGCTGGGATCTGGGCACAGCCCCATGGCAGCAGGTTTTCAGGATTTCCAGAGGGAGTGCTTGGCGGCCTGGCCCACAGCAATATCTTTTCAGTCTCAGTTTGTTACAACTATAAATATCGGTGATTTGCATTCTCTTCACATCCTACCTTGAAGGAGCTCAACACAGTCTGCTATTAATTCCCTCTGCTCCATCCCCACACAAGACTCATATAGGCAATGCCCATGGCTTCCATTTTACAGAAGGGGAAACTAAGGCTCTAAGAAGCCACACAAGGACACCACCTACATCTGGGCTGATTTGACACTGGCACTCTGGGAAGAAATAAGTGCCTTAGCGCAGCCTCAAAGTCCTTCGAACATCAGCCCCAGACTTTTTGGCCTGAATTCCAGCCCCTTCTCATCCTGCATCCTACCCTCAGCTTAGATCCTGCTTGCCTCTCCTGAATGCACTGGCCTTCTAGTTGTGCGGACATGTTTCCTGCTCCACTCTGCCACCTCGATACCTCCAGACACACCTCTGTGGCTCTCTCTGGTAGCATGACTGTCCTCCTTTGATGGGAGCTATCTGGCAATGTGTCTCCCACCACCCCATGCCTCAACCAGCCTTCAAAATCCTGATGGCAGGGGTGTGTTTCAGATGTTGGTGCTAGCACAATGCCCTCCTCAGAAATGCTTGTGTAATAATGAATGAACCAAAAGACAGAAACATACGCATAGAGAGTCTGTACTTCATAGATTCTTCTGGGTGAAAAGAACACACCATTGGACAGTTCTGACTCTTTGCAAGGACCCATGCAGAAAACATTTGGAGCAGAAGCTGCTCCTCCCTAATAAAAAATCTCCCTGGGGTTTAGAGAGGTGTTAGGCACAAACCTGCCATGAGCTTGTGGCCCAACATACTTGAGTTATCTGAGTCTCGGGTTTTTGTTTGTTTGTTTTTTAACCTGAAAATGAGGATACCGAGATTATTCACAACTAGGGTTGTTACGAAGATCAAATAAAACACATGTAAAATGTTTAATGGAGCATTGGAACCTCAAAGCCCTTGATACTTGTCAGCTACTGACTAATAGGAAAAAGCTTTCCTCCTTCTCCTATTCTGGAGCCCTCTTATGCCTGAGGAAGGAGAAAGAAGTTTGATAGGCAATCCTCAATTTGGAACTGAGTCTTTTTTTTCAGGACATGAATGTTCTGGGTCTTAGAAAAATGCTTATCTAGGATTCTAAACACAATGTTTCAAAGAAATAGAATATGATCCAGCCCACATTAAGTTCTCCCTTAGTTCCAATTATCTAACTCTTCACCAACAATTCAGGAAGTGAATAAGTCCAGCTTCTGGGCTCGTGTTCCTGGCTTCAGTTTGGAGAGCTAGGAATATAGGGCAGAAAAAGAACTGGCCTGGGATTGTCAGGACCTGGGTTTGTCCTCTGAACTCACCTTGTGACCACGGACCATCTATTCCCTCTTTTTGTGCCTCAGTTTCCTCATCTGTCAAATAAGGAGACTGGATTAGAAGCTTCATACCACCAATCACCTTACTAGTAGATCTATTGTGGAAAATAGGGACCCCCCACAGCCTCTGTTCATTAGGCATCTACATTCCTCTTTCTTCTCTGCATATCTACCTATCCTAATGAGTGGGGTCTGAGTTAAATGAGAATAAGCCTATGAAATTGTGTTTTACATATTCAAAGTAGGTACATACTCACCCTATTCTAGCTTTACAGCTCAATGGAGGCAGAAGGGTGGATGTCATAATCCTTATTTTGTAGACCTCAAAACTGAGGCCCAGAGAGAGAAAGAAGGCTGAAATCACTTTGCTCAGTAGAAGCAAAGCCAGCAGACCTTTGCAATCTCATTTCTGATTTTCTCTGCCAGATGGTTATACTATTGGGCTGGTTAGATCCCTAGATCCCTTCCTGGTAGCTCCCCATCTCCCCAGCCTATGCTGTCTTAGTCTTCACTTCACTTTCCAGTAAGAGAGGGACATGGTGGAACTGAGTCAAGAGTGCATACACAGGATGAAGTCAGATGAGGGCTCCATTCTACCCCTCTGCCACTTCCTCCCCCATCCTGTGCTAATATCCTTGTCCAGGTTTCACCTTTTGACTGAACTGTGTTGTAAGGGCACAGGAGATTTAGAACTGTTGTTCTCCGAGTACATAGATGAAGATTGCTGAGGACAGAGACAGCGCAAGGGAGCAACGGAGGCCACGTGTGACAGTGAGACTTTCGAGCTGCATGGTTGAGTTGCTCTGATGAGTTGATGACAAGTAATTGGGCAGAAAGTCATGCACCTGGAAGATAAAAAGATAAGCTTCCAAAGTGGGGGCAGGGAATGTAGTATGATGCCTGCAATGAAAATGGTTATATGAATTTTTGAGGAGAATTAGTCAAGGAGATTTGAAGGAATTTAGACAACTCTGTTGAAATATTTCTCATACCCATTCCTTTCTCCCATTTTCACTGCTACCGCCCTCTCACTTCTCACTCAGAAGGTTGAAAATGCCTCTCAACTGGTCATCCTGCTTCAGTCCCCTCCTGGTATGGTCCATCCCCACATGGATGTCAACCTAACTTTTGAGCCATATTCCTCAGTACTTCATCTGAGCATGCAGCCCTGCAGCCCAGTGAACTATTCACTCTTTCTAGTCCTGTACTTTTCCACCGCTGGGCATTGCTGTAGTTTTTTTCCTTCTGCCTGACTGTCCCTGTGAGTGCAAATCCAGCTCCATTCTTTCAGGTCCACTGCAATTCCACCTGCCCTCTGACATCTTTCCTGGTCCTGCCTCTCCTCTCTCCAGGGGGACTGAGCTCTCACATCTCTGAGTATATTTAATACCTAGTGGTTCTATCTCCTCTTTAGGGCTTTTATTGCCATCTCCCTGGTATTGTAATGATTTCTGTGCATGTCTTATCTCCCTTACTAGACTGGGATCACCTTGCAGTCAGGAAAGCGATTGATTTCAAGTTTGTGTCCCTTAGTGTCTTGGTTGCTATTTAGTTATTTGATCAATTAGTAAAAACATAAGTAAATGAGTACTTGTTGGAACATGAGACAGAAGAGCTCTTGCACTTGAGCTTCAAGTAAAACCAAAATTAAACTGAAGATGCCATTTTGAGACATGTTTAAATGGAAATGCAAATAAATACATTCAAAGGAAGGTGGGTCAAAAAGAAAAGAGCCTTGGCACAGGAATGCAACCCAGGGGACCAAGAAGGTAGGTATGAGGGAAAAGATAGTGTTTGTCTTATGCCTGGTAATAGGAACAGTCAACAGAAGCTGGAAAAATCTTAGGGTGGGACAAGATGAATCATAGGGCCTCCACTTAACCCTTAAATGGCCCCAAATGTTTTCCCCATAGTAGAAACCATAGAAAAGAGTGCCTGGCAGAATCATGGGCATCAAGAAGTATTGAATTCATTCATATTTAGTATTTACCTTGAGCCAGGTAAATATCAGCATAGGCAAGACTCAGTCATTGCTCCCAAAGAGTTTGATCCATTTGGAAAAAGATTATAAGGTTCCAAATCATGGAGACAAAGTGTTCTGTCAAAAGTCTGTGTACGAATGCATGAAACACATGCAATGGAATGATGGAAGAGGCAACAAGTGAAGGAGGGAGGGGCAGAGACAAAAATGAGGGAGGACATATGGAGAACATGTCGAGAAACAGGCTTTAAGAATGGGCCTGATTTCCACCAGTCTCCAGGAGTTGCCTGTGAAGAGGCATCACTGTATAAGATAAAGTTGTCTAAGGAAGGCAAACCTGCCTGGGTCAGTGCACATGGGAGACTATAGTTCCCAGTTAGGCAGCAAAGCTGGCATATTTTTTCCCTAAGACCAAAGGGTATTGACTGACCAGTGTTTATATAGTAGAATGACTTAAAAAGGCCACACTGTTTTATGTGTGTCTCTCTGTGTGTATGTATACATGTGGTGAATACAAACACTAAACAGAACTATAAAATAGAAAACCTTACTGATAAGTAAAAAGCAATTTCTCCTTATCCAAATCTAGTCTTACCTGTGCACGAGAAATGTGGGATTGAGTCCCTAAGCCAGGAAGGTTTGGAAAGAAAGCTGCATATTGACTGCTCTTGGCTTAGGGAAAGCGAAAGGCTTAAAAGAACGTGAAGAAGGAGGACCTTTTCACTTTTTTATTCATATCCTCATCTGCATAGGTAAATAGGAGTGGTCAGTAGTGCAGGACGAGGCAGCTGTGGCTGCACAGCTGCATGGAGAGGCTCTGAGAGGCAGTGGTGGGGAGTCCCCGGGGCCAGTCTGGGCTCCATGGCCCTCCCTGTTTGGGGCTGGGTGGAAGAAAAGAGGGAATAATGTAAGGAGATTGTCAGAGAGGAAAAGGGCCCTGGTGCCATTTTGACTAACTCCTCTATTTTACACGTAGGGTAACTGAAGTCAAGAGGGCCAATGTGCTGGTCCACGGTCCCCTAGTCAGTGACTTTTGGGACCTTGGCTAGAACTCACATCTCCTGACTTGAGAGCTAGTGCTTGCTGCCTCCTGTCCCTTTGCAAGACTGGGGTGGAGAAGAGGAACAGACAAGAAAAATGACTAGGGCTAAAGAGCCCCTGGCTCCCCCACAACACACTGGCACTCGCTTCCCGCCAGCTGTTCTCTGCAAGTCAGCTGCCTTTATTCCACTCATGTTCCAAGCCACCATCCTCCCAGGGCCACAAGAAATTCAGGGGGAATATGTCTTCCATAAGAAAGACATTCACAATGCTCATGGAATTTACAAGCTGTTTTTAAGTTTAGTGGAGTCCTTTTAAATCTCTGAATGGTGCTTCGTGGGCAGAAAATTTAGTCACCAATTATATCTGCAGATTTTGAATGGCAAAAAGATGAGCAATAAATTTATATTTGTTTAACAAATTTTGCTTTATGTTTCAAAGAGATTAAACCCAATTTTATTTTAGATTTTCAAGGTAATTAAGCTGAGAGTCAGCTGTGCTCTGCTGACAAGAGCACCAACCTTGACAGCAGAAAACCTGGCCACAAACAACTTTGCTGTTTCCTCACCTTTCTTTTTCTTTTCTTTTCTTTTTTTTTTTTTTTTTACTTTTTTCCCTTTATTGAATAAGATATTACAAGTGTGTTCTTATCCCCCCAATGTCCCCTCATCCCCCCAATTCTGCCCTCACCCTGACCCCCTGTTGTCCACATCCATCACTTACGCTTATATGCATGCATACAAGTCCTTTGGTTGATCTTTCCCCCTCACCCCCACCCTCCCCTGCCTTCCCTCTGAGTTTTGAGCATCTGATCTATGCTTCTCTGACTCTACATCTGTTTTTGTTCATCGGTTTATGTTGTTCATTTTAATCCACAAATGAGTTGAGAGCATGTGATATTTATCTTTCTCTGACTGACTTATTTCACTTAGTATAATGCTCTCCAGCTCCATCCATGCTGTTGCAAATGGTAGGAGTTCCTTTCTTTTTACAGCTGCATAGTATTCCATTGTGTAGATGTGCCACTGTTTTTTAATCCATTCATCTGCTGATGAGCACTTAGGCTGATTCCAAATCTTAGCAATTGTAAATTGTGCTGCTATGAACATAGGGATGCATATATCTTTCTGATTGGTATTTCTGGCTTCTTGGGATATATTCCTAGAAGTGGGATCACTGGGTCAAATGGAAGTTCCATTTTTAGTTTTTTGAGGAAACTCCATACTGTTTTCCACAGTGGCTGCACCAGTTTGCATTCCCACCAACAGTGAACAAGGGTTCCTTTTTCTCTGCATCCTTGCCAGTATTTGTTATTTATTGATTTGTTGATGATAGCCATTCTGACAGGTGTGAGATGATACCACATTGTCATTTTGATTTGCATCTCTCGGATGATTAGTGACTTTGAGCATGTTTTCATATGTCTCTCAGCTTTATGTATGTCCTCTTTCAAAAAGTGTCTATTTAGGTCCTTTGCCCATTCCTCACCTTTCTTTTACTTTATCAAGTCAGTTTATCTCTCTGAGCCTCAATATTCTCATTCTTAAAGTGGGCATAGTAATAACTTAGTAATATTCACAATCTTAATAGTAATAATTTATTTAAATTCATTTAACTTGTAGATATTGAGCCCCTGTTATGTGCCAGGTGATGTTCTGGAGACAGAATCATAAGACAGCTGAAATCCTTGCTTCCTCAGAGTTTATATTATAGGAGCAATTAAAGGTGATAACATGTATTACTGAGTTTAGTTTAGCACTGTCCCTGGCATGTAATTGCTGCTTAATAAATTATAAAGTTTGAAATTTCACAGCACTGGGTTCTGGGAGAGCTGTTCTAGTTTTAGTTGTGCCATTAAGCAGCTGGGAGACTTCGGGAATCTCTGGACACCTGAGTGCACTGCCCTTTGTCTAGTGTGACTTTCTTCAGCCCAAATGCTTGGGGACCCTCCTATGTTCATAGTTCTCATAGGGTTTTCACAGACAGAAAATGCCTTCGCTCACGTAACTCTCATTCATGTAGGGATAAGACCAGCTCCTTGTCCC
>NW_005871062.1:7086489-7257951 GCF_000147115.1 Myotis lucifugus
AGACACCTTCTCTGCTTCCTCCAGCCTCAGGAAGCCCTATTCTTGCAGGAATAGGCCTGAGGAAGCCCTATTCTTGTAGGAATCTTCCTGCAACAGGCCTCTAGTAGTTAATAATACTGTATTATATAGTTGAAAGTTGCTAAGAGCATAAATCTTAAATGTTCTCATCACAAAAAAGGAGTGGTAATTATGTGACATGATACAGGTATTAGTTTATGCTATGGTGGTAATAATTTTGCAGTGTATAAGTGTATCAAATAAAACAAAAAGGAGTGTATGTGGGGTGGAGGGTGAATTTAGTATGGGGCATTCTGACTATAAATTGCTTTATGGACATGAAAATAAAGATATCCAAAGTCAATTGGAAAATTATTCTGAAGTTTAAGCTGAATGGATGTGTAAAAAATAATCAAACCTAGAAACTGTGGTCCAGAAATGTGAGGGCCCTGCCCTCTAATATCTATTTGCTGATTAGTGGCAGATACAGTGGATTTCATATAAAAATTCATAGAACCTAATAGAACCTAGGTCTCCTGATTTCCAGTCAAATACTTATTTCATTAGCCCTCTCAAAGCGGGAAATGCTACATTATACTCCTCTTTTAAAATTTGGAAAGTCCACCTATGCAATTTCTGTCTAAATATGATTCTGTTCATGATATCAACTTCAGTAAACAGGAGTGATAGGATTTAAATATCTGATGGGATATAGAAAGGAAATCTTCAGATTTGTTGTGTGGAATCTCAAAGGCAGATATAGAGCCAAAATTGATGTACTAAATGGAAATAAGTTTTGTTTAAACTTAAGAAAAAACTTTCTGATGTGCAGAGATAAGTGGAATGATCTACCTTGGGAAAGTGAGCTTTTTGCCAATGGAGGTGACCAAATAGATGCCATGAGGGAGTAGTTTGGGCCAGGTGACCTTTAAGGCCCCACATATCCTTTAATAAACCCACTTAGAATTTATGAGTATTTATGGCATTTAAATAATCAATTTTTAAACCCATTTTTGCATCTGCACTCTCAGGCAGTTACTATGGCTAGGGCTTATTAAGTTTACTATCTACTATGTAAAGTATTACTTCCTTTCATTTGCGACCTTCGGGGTAAGGGGAGGTTGGCATAGTTTTGTTTTTCTGAGACTTGCTGATTAAGTACACAGTTCCATTCTAGCAAACATTGTCATATCTCCTTTCAGCTCTCTCTCTTTTGATTGAGGAAATCTAATTTTGTTAAGTCTATCTTTATACCAACAAGCTCCATCATATTGGTGATTTGAATAGTTCTCTGTCACTCCCCATGTCCCCAGCACTTCTGATTTCTTCTTGAAGTTCCATGAATAGAACTACCACACTTTTTCCAAAGCCCTGCTTTCATTTGAATATGGGATAATGCTTTTCATCTGATGAAACCCAGTGTTCTCATGAGTGTCTAACCTTAAGCAGCTACTGGAGTTCAGATTTGTCAGAGCTGATTTCAGTTTTTGCCCTGCCACTTATTAGCTGTGTTACCTTGGACAAGTCACTCATTTTCCTTTGTAAAATGGGAAAAACAGTCGTTAAGAGACTCAAAGAAGAGAAGGTCCATGCAAGTGGCCTGCATGGTACCTGTTATAGAGTCTATGCTCAATGACTCTTTATAGAAGTGAAATAAAATAAATTTAAATGCATTTCCTGAGTTGTGACATATTAGACTCCATCTATATATTTAAAAGCCTAAGTGACCTTCCCAGGCTGGTCCTTCCCCCGGCCAGTCAGCCAACCTCCTGCAGTCTCTCCCCTCATCCCTTCCCCCGGCCAGCAGGCCCCCATCGGCCCAGCCCCAATCGGGACTGGGCAAGACAGCCCCAAATTCATGCACTGGGCCTCTAGTTGTTTACAAATAAAGATGAGGTATAGTTGTTTACAAATAGAGATAAGGTATAAGGTACATGATCCCACTCCTTATATTTACTTCAAGAGTATTGTTTTATATTTGCCCAAACTGAAGCTCAGTTGTTACATGTCTCCACTCATTCTCCTGACATTTAAAGTCAGAGGACTCCAGCTTGAATCCTTTCTCTGTGATTATTGATTCTATGATTTTGGTTCTTAATATCTTTAATTCCATTTCCTCAGTGATGACATTGAAATAATAGAAATACTTGATGTAGAAACACAGGCTTTGAACCCAAGTAGACTCAAGATTCATATCCTAGCTCCATCAAATTGCAGCTTTGTGACCCTGAGCAAGTTGCTTAACCTTGCTCAGTTACCTAGTGTATACAGAAAGAAAAAGGAACACCCACATTAGACAGTAATTGTCATAATTCGTGAGACATCTATGCACAGCATCTAATACAACTCCTGTTCTACAGCATCTAATACAGCTCCTGGTCACACACAGCAGGTTCTCAACAATTAGTTGTGTTCCACCCTATGTCAGGGAGTTGTCCAGATTCATTGTAATTTCTGAAGGGTGTGAAGATAGAAGTTGTTGTTTTTTGTAGTATATCTTTATCCAGAAGCAATGTTGTGTTGTGTAAAGAGCATTGGAATTGGAGTTCAACTAGGATTCAAGTGATATAAACACTGGAAAGAAATTCTGCTCCCAAAAGTGTAGGTACCTCATCTCAAACAAGAATGATAAACCTGTCTCTGCTTACTTCCCAGGCGCACCTTGCACATCTGATGAAATACTAATGGTGAAACCATTAAGATCGTTTTAAAGTGAAGCACCAGGATGAGTAGAAATGTTCAGTGACATTTGCAAAATAGAGGTTTCACTACTTTTTATTTCTTCTATGTCTTTTATTAAAATTCTGGGTGCTTTCTGATTTCTGGAGATCTCTTTGTTAACATTCTCTTTTTGAGGGAGCTGGAACAATATTATCATATTATTTCCATGATCCTTGTGAAAGATGACATAGTGCCATGCCAACCAATTCTGATTCAAGCTGTTCTTTGATGTAAAACTCCAGTCTTGAATCAACGAAAATTTGAAAGTATCATGTTTCAATAGTAACCTACTTAGACCTTAGCCCTAGCCTCTTAGAGAACATTGACTTGTTAAAATCCTTCTGGTTTTTCTCCCTTAATAGGTTATGTTTGTTACATATCCATGATCCCACTCCTTATTATGACTTCCAGACATGGCAGTGAGATTTAGTAGCTTATACTTCCCAGGTAGCCCTTCACATGGGTGGAAAACCCATTGAGAGTGTGACATTCCCTCTGGTGCAGTGATCATTTATAATGACAGGATGTTCCATCTGGACAAGAGCATCACATTTCTACACATGACTTACTCCAGGATTCTGGGGTAAATGCCATCTGGTTCAGGTGATTTATTTGTTTAAGTGTGTCCATTCCATCTAGTTGAGGAAGGGGTGGGAGTACATTGCATGGAGCCCTGACTTGGGTAGCAGGAGATATAACCTTTTGCCCAGAATATGCTACTAATTGGCTGGATAAACATGAGCAAGTCATTTATTTATATGGCTCATCACCCCCATCAGAGTCTTACAGGGGTTGGATGAGATGGTCTCTAATGTCGCCTCCAGGTTTGTCATTTTGCGATTCTAAAATATGCTGTCATTCATAGTTCTTCCTGGCAAGGTTCTTGAGGGGCAAAGCTGAAGTAGCTGAAACATCTAATAACACATCTCCCTTGTCTTACCAGCACTCCAAAGTTTCCTTTCAAATAAACTCTAGGTGAATTGAACATTCCTAATGAAGCACACTAGGCTCTGTGGAACTCAGCAACTAGAATGGCAACTTAGGTCATACAAGAGCCCAAAGGAGATAGTGGAAAATAATTTGTATTGATTTTCTATTAGTCAGGTGAATTGCAAAAATACCCATAGATGCAATTTAGAGAAAAAAATAGAAAGGGGAAAGGATTGCCCTGCTTACCATAGTGCTGGCATTGGGAGAACATCTTCATTAGGACTTTGTGCATAAGAAAGGAACTTGAATTAGGCAGTCTACTAAGTTCCAGCCTGATGACATTCTCTGGCTTTGTGACCTTGAGCAGGTATATCTTTCTTTGAGTCTTTAGTTCCTCTACCTGATAATGAGCGTCTCGGGCTAAGGTGCTTCTCAAAGCATAACATGCGTGTAAATCATCTAGTGATCCTACTAAAATGCAGATCTGATTTTGTAAGTCTGGATTTTGTGAGCCCTCAGATTCTGCAGTTCTACCAAGCTCCTCAAAGCTGTTGCTGCTGCTGATGGTCCTTTACTCATTGAGAAGCAGGGGACCAGATAATTTTTAAGGTCCTTTTAGGCTATGAACACTTCATGATTCAAATAGTCTCCAGTACTAGGTTGGAAGCAGAACAGGAAGACCTGTCTAGATGGTATACCATCTATATTAAAACTCCCTTTTGTTTTAGAAAGGTTTAAGAATAGAATTCCTAAGTCTAGGCTTAAGCAAGAAAATGGGAACTGATGGGGCTCTTTGCTCTGAAGCCTGAGACAGTCTGAATAGGTGTTGATGCTTGAAAGGAAAGGAGCAGTACGAGGCAGAACGTTTGCTTGAGGCAGGTAGCAAAGTCAGGGAACAATCATCCACAGAAACCACAGGTGATGGAGTTGGAGATGGTTATAGAAATGTAATAAAGAGCTTAATGCTAATTCCATAACAACGCATGATTGGCCCTGTGTTTTATAGATATAATCTCCTGTACCTCACAGCATTCCTGCAGAGTTGTAGGGGGACAGTAGAGCTCTCCCCAATCAGCAAAAGCAACTAGGTGAAGAGAAAGAAGGGGCCTAGGCTGAAAACACGAAGAGAGGGGCACCTCTGGGATCCAGTAGGGAGCCTTGGCTCTGACATCCCGTTGAGGAGCCTGGAGCCTAGCGCAAGTCTGCATACGCGTGGGTATAACCTGCTGAGGCTCTCCCCATATCACCTCTTTGGAGCCGCCAGTGGGCAGGGGAGTGGGGGAAGGAAAGTGCCTCAGCAGAATCTGTTTCACTTCCTGCCTGGAACAGAGTCATTATATAAATATCAACCTCAGCAGCTGCTACTCTCACCCCTCTTCTCGCTATTACTCCTGAGTCCCAGCTCATGGGCAGGGCGCCTGCAGCCTCTCACTTTCCCCTGGTCACAGAGCCTTTGCACCAGGCCGGCCAGGTGGGTGCCTGGGGCAGAAATGAATCACAACCTCTCTCTGGCCCTCCAGCCAGCCATGTCCAGTGGCCCTTGCCTCACTGAGCAGGGGAGGTTGTCCTGACCAGTGGGCCACATTAATCAAATTAAACCTCATTTACAGACGTGTCAGGCAGCCAGCCCATCTATAGAGGCCACAGAATGCACTGTCAGCCCTCGTGCTGAGGGACATGGGGCATGTTGATGCATGTATATTTTCTTCTGTGAAATGAACTAAAATCATCAACACTTTCAAAAGTGTTTTAAGTCAGGAAAGCAGCGTAGTATGGTATAAAAAACAGTCTCAAATAAAAGATCAAAAATGGGTTCATGTCTCCACTCCACTATAAATGGATAAAATCTTCTACTAATCTTCAGACATAAGAAACTCCCCTTTGAACATTGGCTCATTTTTGCTTACTTATTTTATTTCTGAACATTTAAAAATAAATAAATATAAAAATCTCAGACATGTACATGGAATCTCCATGACCCTCAATTTTTAAAATGATGACCTGTGCCCTGCTTCTCTTCCAGGGTTATTAGAAAGGACATACAAGATGTGTGATATGTATGTGAGATGTGTGAGGTGGGTGAAACACACATGTAATAGTGTGTGCCCATGTGCATGTGTATGTATCTGTGTGTATAACAGAGGTTAGAAAATTAAAAGCTTTTTATCTCAAACTATTTTAATTGCTCATCTCTTAACAATGTTATAGCCATAGCCATCTTAGAGACAGGAAATCTTGATAAGCAAAGCCTGGTGAAATGGCTTTGCTGGGCCCACAGAACAGTCAATGTAAAGCAGTGCTTGGAGTCTTAACATCAAATGTCATAAAATTATGCTCATTCTTGATCTACTTGACCTACTTTTGACCTGACTAGATATTTGTGCTTTATTATTAAATGACAAAAACAGGTTACTAAGCATTTGTTCAGTATGAATCCATTAAACAAGAAAAAACTTTAAAAAATGAAATTTCACTAAAATATTAACTACTGGTAATCTCTAGATGGTGATTTTTTGGGTGGTTTAAATTTCTGTGTTTTTAGAATTATTTTTATTTTTGAATCATCCATGTTTGATGTAATAAGCATCAGAGAAATTGCCCCCTTAAACAACATAAAGGTTCATTTTTCCTCTTCCCTTAAACACACCTCAGAGGTGTCAAATGAAGGGAAATCAAAGGTGAGAGAGCTGAAGCAGGTTCCCATGAGTCTAAGCAGATTGAGAGTGTAGAGTTACTTTTTTACAAAAAAATCCATTTCCCAACAGTGATTCGTTGATTCCCGTTTGTCAATCTTTCATTCATTTATCCAGCCCATCATCATTTATTCACTTGGTTATCAAATGGTGATTGGATTAGTTGTACAGCATAGAGGAAAGCATAATCTAGCTATCAGAACACTGAGGTTCAAGATCTGCTACCAACTCCATAGCATTGAGTAGGAAATGAGTTTCTGTGAAGTCAAAACACTATGTCATCAATGCAAGAAATACAGGTAAGTCATCTAGAACCTGTCTTCTGGAGAAGTTTCACTCAATAGTTGGCTGGCTTAATGCCAAGTCTGGCATGGAAAGAATCTCTGATAACCAGAACCCATGAAGCCTGGGTTCTAGGGGAGTCTGAGCTGCTGGCATGCTGTGACTATGAGCCTCTCAATTTCACCCTCTGAGCCTTGTTTTTTATATCTATCCAATTAGGAATTATTAAGCTTGATTATCTCCAAGTCACCCTCCTGCTTGGGCATTCTATGAAATGACTGAAATAAGGAAAAATTTGAAACATGTTAAGATATTCATCATGAATCAGTATGCATCATGTACCGGTTTCTGTTTGTATAGCAAGAGCATGACAACATTTAGGCAGGTGATTGGCATCCCGCAGAGCAGGTCCTGGGTCTGTCCAGGTGGGTCTTACGCTGGATCTCTGCTTCCATCACTTCAGGAGAGAGACAGAGAGTGAACTCTTCTACAAGATGACTGGGAACCCAGTCATGATGGGCATTGACTATCTGCAACACCCTTTGGTCATGTTTGTGAGCTATTACTCAAACCTTAATAGGAAATGAATCTGAATGGGGGAGGGAGAAAGTATGAGCAGTGAGGAGTCCCAGTTTGGTAATCTGGATTCCAGGGTCTAGGGCCAGCTAGGGTAGTGACTGAGCAGTGCCATTCATTTATTTATTCATTCATTTATTCAGGAAGCATTTATAGAGCACCTACTATGTCTGTTAGGCATTGGGCTAGACATTTGAGAAAGTAAGATGAGAGGACATAGGTTACTAGATTCTGTGTTTCCTGAAAGCAAGTGACTTGTCCATATTTCTCCAGAACCTGATCATGACCCGCGTGAGAGACACATAAATGAGTGGGATCTTTGGATAAGTAATTTCCTTTCCTGAACTCAGTGTTCTAATTTGTAAAATGGCTTTGGAGGATTGGACTTAATGATCTTCAAAATCCCTTCTAAGTTGGGTGTGCTATTCTGTTGTTACATGACCAGGTGTCCTGCAGTGTGAAAGCTTTGCATACAGCGATGGAGCAAAGGTTACAGAACAATCTGCAGCAGAGGTGAAATGAAACCGCAAAGCCTCAGGGGAGTGTGAGAGGCCAGCACTGCAAATCCCTTTCACCCAAGATGGCTGTGAGACGAAGCCTGGTCCAGAAATACTAGTAGGTGTGCTTAGGCACTGCAGGAACAGCAGCCAGGCTCTGGGGTTCTGTGGGCTCTCCCCTTGGAGCAGGGATGACACTTATCTGGCAACATGCTGGATAGTGTCACAGCTAGCCCAGGAATCCAGACTGGGAGCCACATGTTGTAGCTGAACACGTTCTAGACACAGAACTAGAATCTCTGAGTTTCTGTCACAGTCCCCCCTTCCCCTGCTTTTACCTGTGTCACCAAAAGTGTCCGGGGATGGCAATACCTACCTCGCATATTACTGCAGTGATTCAATGTGAAAATACATATGAAAGGCCTTCAGAAACTCTAAAGTGCTTTAGACATGGAAAATAGAGTTAATAATTGTGGAGGAGGGAGAAACAAAAGGGCACCTTAAAGAATGAATAGGCACCACCTAAGTGCCAGGCACTGAAATAAGCACTTCATAAAAACCAACTCATTTAAATCTCATGACATGAGGGAGGGGCTATTATTTTTCCCAGTCTACAGATGAGGAAACCGAGTCCCTGGGAGTTTAAGTAACTTGGTCAGGACCACCTCACCAATAAGTGACAAAACCAGGACTCACACCAAAGGAGGTGGGCTACAGAATCTGTGCTCTAACCAGTGTACCCTTCTGCCTCCCTGCAAGAAAAAAAAGTTTCCTAATCCAAACTAACTTCAGCCAATAAACATAGCCTGAGAGCCAGACAGGATTCTGAGCACATGATGATGGAGACACATGGCTTAAGCAAATGAGGAAATACTCAAAAGAATAAGAAAATAAATACCACAGATATGGCTGGAATGGAATAAAGACAAATGTGGAGATGGAAAAGGTGAGGAGGGTTCCGAAGGCCCTGCAATGAACAGTCCAGACAACTAGGTAGTGGATAAAGTGTAGTTCAAGGTGAAACTGAAAGGTGAGGCATCAGAGCCTGATGATGAAGGATCTTGAGCGCCAGGCAAAAGTGATGGGGGCTTAGCTTGGAGTTGATAGAGAACTATGAAGGGTTTAGAGCAGGTGAGTAGTGCACCAAAAGTGGAATTTTAAGAGAGTTAAACTAATAAAGTAGAAGAAAAGCTATTCACCTTGGACCAGCTCTATTACTAACATAACCTGTGGTCTGGTAAAAATAAAGTTAAATGAAAGTTAATTTTTCCTTGTCATGGAAAAAAGTGAAGAAATTTCAGGGATTTAATATATCATTGATTCTCAAAGTGGTAAAAAATGGAAAGGTAGTCCCAGAAGACTGAGTTGAAGAGATCTCAGGATTGTCGTGTCCCCATCCCATGCCTGACTCTCCCACTACATTGTTGGGGTGCTGGCCTTGCCTCTGGTGGATGCCTCAGTGATAGCGAATGCTCACCCCTGCAGCAGCCTGCCATCCTCGAACAGCTGTTATTGCTAGAATGAGTGTTTGTTCTTTCCTTTCCTTTCTTTTTTAACTAGAAGTGTTTAGCACTGTTTTACTCTAATCTAAGAATGTCTGTATTTCAGTGTACCATGTTGGTAACCCACAGGCCTGAAACTTGTCCCAGCTGTCAGCAAGTGAACTTTGTGGGGGTCCAAAATGACTGGATCCAGGAGGCTTAGGACCCTCAGAAGCGACAGACTTAGCTAGGTTAGGGAAGGCAGTTTAGCCAGGTGGGTGAGACACAGGGCTAAGCGGTGGGAGTGAAGAAGAACCTACTTTCTCTGTGGCCTCTTCAGCCAAAGGCCAAGATCAGGGCTTCAGGGATCAGTTTTCTAGTCAAGAAATTGGTGAAGTGCCCAAAATGAATCTGAACTCTCATTTCTTTTAAGAAGCCTCTACTTCTTTTAAATGAATGACTGGGAATCCTCACAGATTGTTCCTGCAACCAAGGCCTACTGAGCACTCAGACTCGAAAGTTAGCACTAGGGAGCAGCTGACATTAGAGGGGTATGTGAACCTGTGAACTTTTGGCTTAAAAGTAAGAGTTCAACTCTCCCCAGTTCTCTCTGGTGTTGCAATGTTGGCCAAGGGTGGCTGCTGCGCTCTGCTTACGACCGGAAACCCCAAATTGGGTTTTTGTCTATCTGGTTGAGGAACCTTCCCCAGCTCCACCTCCAGATGTTCCATGGGGGTTTGAGGTGTAGTGGAGGAGTTAACAGAGCTTGGTGTCTGACAGAGGTGAGTAGGTGCCCCCAGGGCAGGCCTGAGCATGCACGAGAGAGCTGGGGGTGGGAGTGTCCCAGCCCGCTTCTGTAACGGGGGTGCCGCAGACAGCTACAGGTTGCTTTAGACAGCGGGAAAATGCTACTGTCATCACAAGATAGAGGTTTCCCCATCTCTCTGAGAAAGTTTGGAGGCTGTTTCTTTTTCAGCAAACTGCCAAGTTTTCCCCCACATCAGTAATATTTCAATGACTTTTACTAACTTGCTTGTCTGCTTTTTAATAAGCAGGGTTTTGCATTGATGGTACATCTGCAAGGTCTGACCTTTTCATAGGAAAAAACATTCATAACCAAAGCCTATATATAGAAGCTTAAGACTGGAGCAGATAAAGATATAGGTCATATGACTTTTTTGTGTGAAGCACAATGCAAGAGGGATGCAATAGACAATTCAAACTCATGAAATACAGCCACTGACATGAGCCTTCCTAGTATTTATCAAAGGCTTTAAATAATGACTTTGTTTTCTACTGGGAATTATAATGCCATCTTCTATCCCTGAACACAGGATTCTCCCCCTACTGAGAATTATAATGCCACCTTCTATCCCTGAATACTGGATTCTCCCCTTACCCCCCACAAGGGAAATTTACTTAGTTTAAAAATGCATTTTTCTATCTAGTTAACTTTTAATTATTCTTATTAAAGCAAAGAATAGTTGCCATAAAAATTATTCAATAAGCACATATTCTAAATAATATGTTAAGTAATCAAAAATCTGATATGTGTCACTAACAGAGGAAAACATTTCCCCAGGCTCATCATTACCTAGGTGAACATGAACCAGATTCCTCAGCATTCAAGGCTAACATGACCTGGACATTGCCTGCCTTTCCAACAATTCCTCAGCACCTGTTTTTGATACATTTTGTTTCACCAAATTCATACACTTATACCTCCATGTTCCTTTATCTTTGCATTTTCCCTGCACTCTCTCATCTTGGGGAAACCCTTTCCTGGACACCTCTGCATGTCCAAGTCTATTTTGAAATATATGACACCATGAAAATCACCTCCATGAATCCCTCCCTTGTCTGCCCTTCCTAAACTCTGTCTTTTTATGAGCTGATCACACTTGTTCTGGTCTTGTATCCCATTCTGCCAGACCATGAACTCTTTAAAAGCAGGGCAAGAGTAATGTGCCCTCACCCCATAGTACCTAACACCAGAGACAACATACAATGGGAAACAACTACAAATACATTCCTGCAAAATGTTTGAGTGAATGAATTTGACTTTTAAATGTACTAATAGTGGGTTGTTGATGCACTAATAGTTAAATGCACTAATATGGATAGCTGCTGCTAAGCATTAGCTCATTTAAGTATCACTAATAAGCCATGACGTTTTTATTGCATCACCTTCAACAGCTGGAAAAAATCTGACACTTGGAACAGTTTAAAATCTTACCCCATGCCACACAGATAGGGCATAGGAAGAATGACAGGACAGAACTCAAACTCAGATCTGTTTATGCCCAGGGTTGGCTGGGAGCTGATTTGTTCCAGCTTAAAATAACTGGTTATTAATATATCATGAATTTTGTAAACTGTTTCAAAAGTACAGCCATTATTAAAAATCAAATCATGTAAATATATAAATAAGTTATATTAAAAATGGTAATACACATTCAAAACTGACCTCTTGATTCATAGGCCAACACACTCAACCACTGAGCCACACCAGCTGGGCTACTCCTCCCCTTTAAACCCAGCTGCTTAACATTTACCAGCATACCACTAGTCTGGCCCTAAAGCCAGGCAGTATTTCAATAGGTTAAGGCTTTGGACTCAAGGCACACACAGGCTCCTTTATTTCTAGACTTAACTTTTACTAAATAGAATCTAGCTTTGGACCATCACAGATCAGTTGCTCCCTGATGATAGAAAATGGACTTTTACAAGGTTCCTTTGGCCTTCAGGGTTGGAGTGAAAGTAATGCTTAGTAGTTATTTTATGCTTATGCACATATATCCTAAACCTCAAATTTAAATATGCTCTTCATCACATCTTATACATAGGAATATATGATGAATATATTGTAGAATAAAGTGGGAATTCCAAAACATGGATATAAATTTATTTCCCCAAATTTACATTAATATAATAACCTTTTTTTATAGCTACAAACTCTCAGAACCTGGATTTCATGCCCACACTATGTATCCTATATGTGGTCTCATGAAATGAGGCCTGAACTTTGAATCAGAGGTTATGGGTTTCAGTGCTAGTTCTTTACCCCAAGAGCAGGCAAGTTAACATTGCTGCGCCTCAGTTTCCTCATCTTTCCATTGAGGAGTTTGGCCTACTTCTACTTCTAAATGACACCACATGATGCTTCTCTTCTCTAGGACTCAGTTTATACTTCTGTAAATAGCATCTGGTGTTGGGGTGGAGTTAAATCACACCTGATGTCCTTGGCAGCTCCATGTGCAAAGCCACATTTTCTACCTTATGTGTCATTCCTATCAGATGCCATCATCATGCTTTATCCCCGGAAAAATGCCAGGTAACCTGCTGAAGGCCAGGAACTCAGGTGCCAAGAGAGGATTTGAAGCTGGAGGAGCTTTTCTGGCCTGGAGCTCTAACTGCCACAAGGCCAGGCTGCCACAGCCCTCAAAACAAAGGGAAATGCGTGGGTGGAAGGAGCGCCTCTGCTGTTTTCTTTAAATGGTCTAGAAGACTAAAGAAGTGAAGGTGAAATATCTGCACCGAAGTTTTGATTTGACACTCCAGCTGGGTCTGCAGTGAGGAGGGAGGGGGGAAAGAAAGTGCAAGACCTAAGACAGGTGATACCTTCCATTGGACTGAGGAGATAGAGGAGTGGTATAGGTAAGTAAGGAAAGGATTTCACAGGGGAGTCTGGTGTAAGTCTCGGGGTGGGCAGAACACAGGTGCTCAGATGGAACATCTCCCTCCGACCCTTATCTGTTGATCCAGAACCTGTAGCTCATTTATATCTTTATGGAAAATCAAAAAGTGTTAACTCCTCATCTATATCTTCATCCTCAGCCACACAAGCCCACAGGCTTTTCAGGTTACACATACTTTGGCATCCATGGTCTCATTTGACCCACAAAACAACTTTGTGAAATGGGAATTAATTACTACTTGGATTTTTCAGTGGAACAATAGGAGGTTCAAAAAGGGAACCGCCATTGTTCCAGACCCCCTTGGTGTAGAGCTGAGACTGGAACTGAGCTCATTCTTTTGACTCTAAGATTGGTGCACTTACCAGCACCCAAATGACCTTTACTTGAAGATGTCAAGACTATTCGCTGAAATGAAAAGTTTCTGAGCTGCCACTCATTCAAGGACTCACAGAACCACACTAGAGAAAGAAGGAGTGAGTAGTACATGCATAGCCTCAGTAAATGTTAGAAATGGAGGGGACCCTGGAAGTGGCCAGGACATCTTCTAGCCCATCCTTTTAATTGTAAAGTGGGGGAAATGTCCAAAGCCATGTACAGAGTCAGGATCAAAGCTGGAACTTTGCCTGCCTGCCACTGCCATCTGCTCAGACAGTTTGCTTTTGCTGGCTTTTTAGCCACAAGCAACATGAAGAGATCATAACTACTGTAAAACCCTTGACTATCACTCTGAGGACAATGTAACATTTGCTACCAGCATGGATAGGGACTGAGGAACCCTGGATGGAGAGAGGCCAATGTGCTTCAATCTCAGCTGTCATTCTGCATTTGATCCATCCTGTGCCAGCGATTGGATTTATGGCTGGTGAGAACAGTGATTCATACTCATTTGATGCCAACCAGCTAATTTATCCTGCCATGGCTTAGTAGGTAGAAATGTTTAGTATGTGATCAAAAATAGAGACCCCCTGTCATCCACTTTCTTACAGTCAGTTTTGCCTAAGCCTGAGGACTTTCTCAAACCCGAGTCAGACTTACCCAAAATGTAACCAGATAGGCTTCATTTTAGGAATCACTGACTTGTAACCCCATCATAAAGGCTAGTGAAATATAACAGGAAAAGGTGTCTCATTTAGGAGTCTGTTACCACTTGTTTTATCAAGTTGATTTGTCAACTCATCTCCTCTCTCTGAGCCACATTGTCCCCTTCTGCCAAATGAGAGGGTCAAAGCACGTAATCTCTGGAGCATTGTCTGTTTTAATGGGCTCCTTATAAGTTCACATCTTTATCAGAGGCATCTTGCTACCTCCCAGTTTGTTTGTTTTGTTGTTGTTGTTTTTGTTTGTTTGTTTTTTTGGTATGGTCTTGCTTGATTTCGGGGTGAGGTTTGGCTCATATTCTCTTAGGTTTCCACTCTGTTTCTAAAAGGATGAACTCCTTGAAAGTTAAGATGAACTCTATCAACATGACTTAAGCTTTCTCTCAGCATTACAAGTATTTCTTTTGAAACTTACTTTCCAGGCCAGATGGAGAGGCCACCCATCATAACCATTCAATAGGTGGGGATGAATTTAGAGAAAAAACCTGCAGGACTAAAAACAAATGGGATGTTTTATTTTGAAAGTCACACATAGTTGTCTCAAGATTCAGCTGACTTTGACCCTGGAAATCTGGCTGTAAAGACTTTTCTAACATGACTGTGAAAACCCAAGTCTGAATCTTGAATCTTTTCATTCATTTGCTTAAGTGCCTATGCAGTCCTGGCACTTGCTATAGCTATAGAAAAACAAGGATAATTTTAATACCACTCATAAGGAACTTAGAGTCTTACAGAGATGACTTGGCACATGCACGGATTACTGTAGTTTAAAACAGTGGCTTTAATACCGTGAGAAAGTTCTGGGCTGTTAGAGGACAGTAAGATTCCAGCTCAGTGAAAGTGTTGCCCAGAGGAAACACTTCAGTCTTGATGGCATCTTTAGTCTTTGATGGTGGTCAAGCAGGATTTTAATTCAGTGTTAATGAGCCAGAGATTGGGGAGTTTACTTCTCTGTGATTAGGTTTTGTTTTCTTCATCTATGGAATGAGATAATCATAGTGTCAACCTCATAGACTTGCTGAGTAATATGTGAATTCCTATGTATTAAAGCTTTTAGGAAAGTTCCTGGGACATTCTAACTGCTCAAAAATATCAATGACTGTTTATTCTTAACATCAGAATGAAATGAACCCAAAGTTTCTTGCAGTCTTTAAAGAGAGATCCGTGGAGGGAAGACCCATACTCACAGAATTTCTTTGTATGAAACAGGGAAATCTACTCAAGGCTTCACAGGTGTCCGTGCTGTGTAGCTCATAAATGTGCTCTCACTTTCTCTCCCTTTCCCCCACAACTTGTCTTTCTCTGTCTCTCAATCTCAAACACACACACACACACACACACACACTTGTTTCTCTCCATAGAAGCTGGACTGTTTATCAAAAACCCCAGGTGTAGGAGTATTTCATATGATTTTTGGAAGTGAAAATAATTTCAGAGATAATAGGCATCAAGTCTGTGGGTGTGAAATACAAACATTAAGCAAGCTCATATAGAAATCTTTACATTTAAAAGAGGTGGGTTTTCATTTTTGTTGCTTTTTTTCCCAAAAGCATCATCTTTTATGTGGTTTGAAAATGATCTTTCCTCTGGAAATTAAACATCACAACATACAACACAGAGATATAGCTGATTAATTGTATGAAGGGCTCCGTCTCTTTTGAGCGAGGTTTCATCCTCTTTCAGGCATGGTAGCCTACAGAATAAATTTGCTTTGAGTCATATATTTTACATAAACCAAAGAGGTTACCCCTAAGATGAACCGTCTGGCTTATTGTTCTCCACCCCCACTGCGTCCCACACACCATTATAGGAAGGCATCAGCAGTTTCAAAACTTGAACTTTCTCTCCAAATGTCTTTACTTGAACCAAGCAGGATTTCTACATTAAAATATAATCTAATTGTCACTGTGTCATTTCTAATGACTAATTATGGTATGTTGTCCTTTTAGATGTAAAGGTAATGTGATGATATTTCTCACTACCATGAGTGTGGCAAATAGTGAAGAAAAGTTTGACCTATTGGATCCTGTTGTGATTTTTTTCTCTCTCTGTTCACACTGTGAATAAGCACAAGCATTTGCAAGATGCTGAGCAAGATTAGGGTTTTTGGAGCTCATCTATGTAACTCAACAGCTCTTCCATTTTACAGATGGAGGAAGTGAGGGCCAAAGAGACAAAGTGACTTGCCTAAGGTCATGCAGGGGCTAGAACCCAGGACTTCTGAGTTACAGTCCAGGATTCTAACAATAGAACAAAAGATTAAGATGATAGCCCATAACCACAGCCTCAAAAACACCAGCACTCTCATAAATTGTAATGACATGATACAATGATATCTGACCTGAAATGGTTGGTATAGATCTAAATGAGATAATGACTGTGAAACATTCATACAAAAATCTTAAAGCACTAGCTAGATGGTTGACAAAGGCTATAGGACATTTATTCCCTTTAATAAAAAAATTAGAATTATTATTTTTGAAATTTTGTTCTTGCAAATAAAATAAAATTCCTGAGGCCATTTGAAATGATGTTTATCTGCATGCCTTCTTTAAGCCTGAAGTTTCCTTTGCATGGTTCAGTACTAGGACTTTTCCTGTCATTCCAGAATGAGAAAGACTTTGTCTCAGTCCAATGTAGCACCAGCAATCTTCAACCAAGCACAAATGGGACTGGGATCAAAAGCAGAAACACTACACTAAAGTTTAAGATGGTATATGCTGACTCAAACCAGGGTAGGAAGTGTAATCTCTGAGTAGAGGATGTCCAATCAAATAAGAAAA
Organism: Myotis lucifugus; assembly: GCF_000147115.1. Taxonomy (NCBI): domain Eukaryota; kingdom Metazoa; phylum Chordata; class Mammalia; order Chiroptera; family Vespertilionidae; genus Myotis; species Myotis lucifugus. The sequence continues at coordinate 7,103,245 of NW_005871062.1, forward strand.
TAATATATTTGGCACCAAAAAACCTTCCCCTCTAGAGCTGACTGGAAGACTGGAAGAGATGACTGGAGGTTAAGTCACAAGGTATGTTGGCCTCAAGAATGGCAGTATACACTGCTAATGGAACTTTTCAGATATGGATTTAAGACAAGTAGAGTCACCAGTGAGATTGGCAGACATATTTCATGTTTTGGAAGCAGGATCAGGCTTGTTTGGAGCCAACCTCAGTAGGAAGTTCCCACGAGACAGAGTGTAGTTCAGAACTTTCTTACCATCTAAACTGTTAGAACATGGATCCAGGCTGACTATGAGATAGTGAGCTCCTCTCCTCAGATGTTGTTAGATAGAGACTGTGGAAGGTATGCTAGTGGGGGAAGAATCAAGCTCAGAAGAACTGGAGACTGAATAAAGTCCCCTGTGGTCTGTCACCCTCTTGAGAGTCTTTCTGAGAGTCTAGACTTCCTTTCTCCAAAAAAGGAGAGATCCTGGTAGAGCCATGAGAGTCAGAATGACAATAGGCAGAATGGAAAATCCTTGGGTGGCCTCACCTTTCTTCACCCATAAGAGGAGGAGGATGGAATCCTGCCCTCAGAGAAATGAAAGGGCAGCACAGCCCTAGCTGGTTTGGCTCAGTTGATAGAGTATGGGCTTGCAGACTGAAGGGTCCCAGGTTTGATTCCTGTCAAGGGCACATGCCTGGGTTGAGGGCTCCGTCCCCAGTAGAGGGCATGCAGGAGGCAGCCAATCAATGATTCTCTCTCATCATTGATGTTTCTATCTCTCTCTCCCTCTCCCTTCCTCTCTGAAATCAATTAAAAGAAAAGAGTTCATTGGAAAAAAAAAGGCAGCACATTTTCAAGGCAATAAAAGGAGTTGCCCCTGTCCAGTGATGGCAAACCTATGACACGTGTGCCAGAGGTGACACGCAAACTCATTTTTTTTGGTTGATTTTTCTTTGTTAAATGGCATTTAAATATATAAAATAAATATCAAAGATATAAGACTTTGTTTTACTATGGTTGCAAATATCAAAAAATTTCTATATGTGACATGGCACCAGAGTTAAGTTAGGGTTTTTCAAAATGCTGACACGCCGAGCTCAAAAGGTTCACCATCACTGCTCTAGTCCTATATTCAGGCAACATGCAGAAATCATTGCTTTCAGACACACGGTGGGTTTTTTGTTTTTGTTTTTGGCACAAAGGCTTTGTGGCTGAAGTACTGTGATCTGGACTGTGCGGCAGAATTGAACAGTGCTAGGCGGTGCTGGGTTGGGAGGACCAACCTCCATGGCCCAGCAGACTCAGCACTGGCACGGGGTGCGATGGAGGGGTGGTGCTGACATCTATGCTGCTGCGTTGAGACACCAAGGGGATCATCAGAGAGGACCCCACTGTTTATCAAAATGGGCTTCATGGAATATTGATTGCTTGAGGAGCATGTTCTAGGGCCAACTTAGAGGAATGTGGCACATCCACAGTCCTCTCCCCTTGTCGATTTGCATGCAAAACTATGAGAAGGGCTAGAGCAAAGCAACCTGTTTCATTTTGAATAATTCTGTTCTGCTCTCACTTTTGGCCATAGTAACCATTTTTACCTAATACTACTGCCATCCTGGAGGCTGATGTTCCACAATAAATCCTTTGGGTGACATTTTTGGGTAAATCCCATGGATGACTAATATTCACTTACACAGGGACCCAAAGAATGTCAGAACTGAAAGCAACACCAAATTTAATGTCATTCCTCTATTTTTTAAAATCTATTTTTATTGATTTCAGAGAGGAAGGGAGAGGGAGAGAGAGAGAGAGAAATATCAATGATGAGAAAGAATCATTGATTGGCTGTCTCCTGCATGTCCCATACTGGGGATTGAGCCTGCAACCCGGGCATGTGCCCTTGACTGGAATCGAACCCAGGACCCTTCCATCCACAGGCTGACGCTCTATCCACTGAGCCAAACCAGCTAGGGCATCATTTCTCTATTTTTTTAAATAAAGAATGCAGAGGTGTGGAAGGGTTGTACAAAAGTATTGACCAACAGCCATTAACCCTGACCTAAAGAACATGGAATTTTAACATATCAACAAATGAATGTGTAATATTTAGTCATAGATTCTGATGTAATATTATATTAACTATAAGGTTGTATTGGAGTTACACAAAATCTGGGACTTGGAATCAATAGAACTGGCTTCTAACCTGAGGTGTCTGGCTTTTCCGCCATCACTGCTTGGGCCCATCATTCCACTTTTATTAGCACTGGTGCTCCTTTGTCAGCTGGGGAGAATAATGCTTGTCTGGCTGATTGCACAAGTTCTGGGGAGAGTCAAGGGAGAGAAAGGATGTGACTGTGGTTTATAAATTGTAAGGTACTATATAAATGATAGAGATCTTTGTTCCTCCTAATACGTGATGCTACGGCTGGCATCAGAGGATGTGTGTATTTTCCAGTGTTTCGTGAGGGTGGTTTGCATGAATCTCTCCACAGTCTATCTTTTAACCACTTTGGCTGGGTGAGTTAACCTGTTATCTCAGTATGGAAGCTCTCTGCAAAGTCAATTGGCCCCCGAATGGGGGCATTGAATTGATGACCTTACACTTACACGGCCAAGCAGACTCGAAAGGGAAGAAAGAAATTTATGGGTAGGGGCAAACCCTCGGCGGAATTTGGGATATTTGCCTCCTCATTCTCATGTACACTCCTGAAAAAAAAACCCACAAAAAAAACAAAAAACAAAGGCCTTCCAATTCTGTGTTGTCAGGATGAGAGAGAGAGAGAGAGAGAGAGAGAGAGAGAGAGAGAGAGAGAGAGAGAATAGCAACATCATCACCAAAAGAAAGGAGAGTGAAAGAGCGAATGATTCAGAGGATGAAGCTTTATCTGTGGAATGTTATTGATGATCTGAGTGCAGTGTGAGAGCTTAAGTGAAATGAATTGGTGGTTTCAGTTCCGGATATGGTATGCAAAGACGAAAATCACTCTTTGAAATTCAGAGCTTCCTCGGCTGGCTGTGCTTCAGGAAGCCACACGCCTAAAGCTGAGCGTGGAAACCAACTAATTTCTAGCCCTTTCAGATTGGCCTCTCCAGCCCCCAGACTGTGGGCAGGATCTGAGGCCTAATGGGAAACCAGAATTGGGTCTGGCCAAGCCCGGAGAAGGAGATCAGAGAGAAGGTTGTCAGATGCACGTCTCTTTTAGGGTGCTTGGCCTCCACAAAGTACCACAGGCAGTGGACCTTCTGGTCAAATTATCCCCGAAGCTTTTCAGCTTGCAGTTGGTGGTAGGTGGGTGGCCTGAAATAGGAGAAAACAAATTCAGTGCTTACCTTATTTTCAGAGTCACATTAAAGCAGGTTGGCTGACTGACCCACTTGGGGGAAAAACATCACCCTGAGGCTCTGAGTATAAAAGTATGTGTGTTCACACCAACAAGCCCTTGAAGCAGTGAACAGCTCTTCTTGACTGTCCACCAATCTGTGGATTTGGTATCCTTTGTGTCACTCGAGTATTAAGGAGCCCTAGGAAAGATATTTTAAATAACTTAGAAGAAAAAAATATGTTAGAGATCACATTTTCCCCTTACCCTTCAAACAGAGCTACCCTTGATGTGTCAGTTAAACTGAGGCATGGCACCCCATGACAGGAAGGAGCCTGGATCTTCTAAAAGTGACCATTTATAAGCTTGACCCTTTAGACCCTAAATTAGTGGTCTGCATACTTTCTGCAGACCATCTCAGCAACTACTAAGATGTCCTTTTGCTTCAATTTTATCAACACATTAAAAATAAACAACCTGTTTAAGGATAATGAGAATGTTAGATTAAATGAGAATTCAGTGAGAGACAAGATAGTATTAGGGGATTGGGGACCAACAAAAGATTTGGCTTAGGCTCACAAGATCTGAGTTCACTAACTCTATGACCTCTGGCAAGACACTTAATCTCTCTAAACCTCACTTTGCTCATCTGTAAAGTATGAACAGTGATTACAAAAGATGAGCACATATTTAAAAGCATTTACCTTATAAATGGTAAGGACTATGCAAAGGTTCAGAGTTATTACTCCATATAAGCTTTTAAATGTTAATGATTAATTTGTGTTCGAAGTGAAATTTCAGACTTCATCATAGAATAAGTATTAATCTTCCAAATTTTTCATCTGGAGAGCACTAATGAAACAAATTAGCCCACATTATTAATTTTTTTGCATGTCACATTCAAAAGGTATTCAAAGAAACTTAGAGAGATAACAGCATCATTAAAAAAGGAGACATATATAATACTCTTTGTAATACTTTAAGCAATAAAACAAAATTTAAAAAAAAACACAGATAAAAGATTAAGCCCCAGTCATGAAAGATAAGGACAGTGAGGAGGAATATAACTCAGAATCCGAATAATTTTAATAAAACCTATAGTCTGATTTGAACTTCCCAGCGGTTTAGTCAAAAAGGGAAATGCCCTTATAGCACAGTCTTCTTCATCTAGCAAAGGAAGAGTAGCTATTGTATGGATCGGGAGTTGGGGGAAGTGGGTTCCAAATTCTTCCTGTGTTTAAACTCCACAAGAGATGTCACATGGGCATCTTTATTTATGGGATATCAAAAAATAAAATGGGCAGGGTCTTCAAGAGGAGATGTAGCAAAGTTAGGGTTCCAGTCTAACCATTAGGCAATATTTCCCACTGTGAATCAGTGCCTGTCTTCCAAAAACAAACAAATAGCAAGATGATTAATAGAAGGAACAGGCTGCCTTTAAAAATTAGGACAGTGAAATCACAGTGTTTGCCCCTGGCTGGGGTGTGCCGCTGTCTGGGTACTCACGCAGGCAGTCACCATTTATTAGGGAAGCCAAGCAGGCAAGGTAATCTGCAAGGTGCCTTGCACAAGGTCAGTTGGTGTCTCTGAAACCAAGTCTGCATTCTGAGTTCCTTAATATGATTTTTTAGGTCACAATGTTCTAGGCAAAACTCCCTGTTGATGTACATCGCTCATGCAAGATTTAGATCACCTCTTTTCTGGCAGAGCTCCATGGAAACACCGCCCATGATTTCTGAAATGGAATCTGATTGGGTCCCCGTAATGCCCAGCTATAGTGGACAGTGATCTCTGTAGTTGACACATTGCTGGGCAGTTAGCAAACCTGTGACTACTAGGATCTAGTCATTGTAAGCTATTATTCCTTTAATGCTACAGTAAATTCCTGTTTACCTAAAATGGCTAGGGAATGGGATATTCTGGGCAATGGAAAATTCTGGTTTGTCTGGTTATTATCTATATCATTTGCTGATTCTTGGCTTCCAAATAAATACATTACAACACACTTTACTAAACACTAAAATCATACACTGGTATGACTGAAGCTTCCTTTGATAATTCATAAGATACTTCAGGATCTATTAGCATTCAATCCTGTCATTGAGAAGGTCCCCTTATTTTCTGGGATCCTGGGTGGAAATGCAGAAGTTGTGGAAACTTGGGTCACATCTGTAGTAACTCCCAACGGGGCTATTGGAATTGCTGTTGCAGTTTAATTGAATTATTTCATCCTGGATATCATTTTATTGGCAAGTGAAATAATAAACATATCAGCATAGTATCTGGTAAGTTATTGTTTTACCATCACCACCCCCCACCCCCAAGAACATCGGAATGAAAAGAAAAGAATCCAATTCGCTTAATTGGCTAGTTTAACAGCTGAACAAATTCAATGCATAGTCCAATTCATTAGTTCTGGCAAGGACCACAGAAATAACATGCCTAATTCCATTTTTATATATATTAAAAAAACTGAGGCCGGGAGAGGGAGTGCAACTCTGCTATGTCTTGTGGCTGTGATGGGTTAGAATTGGTGTCTCCTGGGGCCAAGGTCAAGGCTCTTCTTAGCAGTCTGAGTCCTGCAATATGCAGTTCTGCATAGCAGGGAGTGAACAGAAAGATGGAGGACAAATGTTCCCTCCAAGCAGGGACTCTAGGAACTCACCATTATCACTACTGTTTGAAGGTAATAAAAATCCCCTTCTGTAGAAGAGCCTTGGTCAGCCTCTGAAACTGTTTGTGATGTAAAGGACTAATGAAGTCCCTAGGATCCAGTCAAAATGAAAACTTTTCAAAAAATAGCGAATTGCCGAAACTGGTTTGGCTCAGTGGATAGAGCGTCGGCCTGCGGACTGAAAGGTCCTGGGTTCGATTCCGGTCAAGGGCATGTACCTGGGTTGCGGGCACATCCCCAGTGGGAGATGTGCAGGAGGCAGCTAATCAATGTTTCTCTCTCATCGATGTTTCTAACTCTCTATCTCTCTCCCTTCCTCTCTGTAAAAAATCAATAAAATATATTTTAAAAAAATTTTAAAAAATAGCGAATAGCCATACAACTCCCCACTCCTGTAAGAGTAACTTTATAAAAAGCCACCAGATGGGATTAAATTCCTAGCATCTTTCTTTGTGTTTGCCTATGTTTTGAAGCTTGATTCATTCTTATCTCTGCCTTTTGGTTACTTTCAAAGGTAAGTCTGTACTCACTTAACTTCCAAATTAATTTATGGTCAACTCCTCCCTGTGTAGAAAGGGGAAGAAGGAAATGAATGGTTTTAATGCTGACTGCATTTTTAAAAGGCAGGACTCAGTCTCCTAAAATTGAGTTGCTTTGTAGGTTTAGAAGAATTTTCTTTTCCTTAGCTTCAAATTCTGACTTGTCTCTTTTCTTTTTCTCATTCTCTGGGCTCTTACTCTTGCCTTTGATCATGGGTCTGGAAACTTGCTGTTTCCACATGAGAAACTTCAGAGGGTTGAAATCTCTACTGCCTTCCAGAGAGAAGGAGGAAATCTCACATGGGACCAACCCAAGGGTCTGAGGGCCTCAACTCCTACTAGTTACTGTTGCCAGAAAGATACTTTCACTATCTGGCTTTCTATATCACAGGAAACTTCTTAGAGACTTCTTTCTCTCTCTCTCTCCACATTATTCTAATATTTTATGTAAAAGCCTTATGTTGATTATAGGTAGATAACTGATCACAGAATCTCCTAGAAAGGGATTATAGAGGTCATGTGTCCAACCCTCTAAAAGGCTTGAGAGACATCACTACCAAGCCCATTCTGACAGTGGTCATGTAGATAAGAAAGGGAAGGAGTCAGAGTAAAGCTCTCCATGGTGTCTACCTCATTCCCTCCCAGGATCCTCTAGTGAGCTCCACTGTCTACAGGATGCATCCTAAACCTTGGAGATGGCACTCACAGGTAGGGACAAAACCTGGCAAAAATTGACACCGGGGCCTGACTGGTGTTGCTCAGTGGTTGAACATCGACCCATGAGAGCAGAAGATCATGGTTCGATTCCTGGTCAGGTCAAATGCCTGGGTTTTGGGCTCAATCCCCAGTTGGGGGTGTGTAGGAGGCAGTAGATCAATGATTCTCTCCCATCATTGATGTTTCTGTCTCCCTCTCCCTTCTTCTCTCTGAAATGAATAAAAACATATTTTTAAAAAATGACATTGTGTAAATGTTGTTCAAATAAATAATGAGAAAGGTCTCTAAGACCTAGCTGACCCCTCTGTCCCAGCTCTTCCAAAGTGGTGAGAAATCCCCTTCCTTCTATTTACACCCTCTACTGTAGTCAAACACACTGCCTGCCTTCTCCCACTGCCCTATACCCCACCCTTCCATGCCCTCATTCAAGATCTTTTCCTACTGACACGGTCAATGCCATTTCTGTTAGTTGAATACACTCCGTGGTGAAGTGCTCCCTCCTTCCTCCTCCAATCTACCAACCTTCATCCACTTGGACTTTCCTCATTGTTCAATGAGGAACTCAACTCTATCATCTGAGTATATTACTAATCTCTCTCACTAGATTCTGAACTCCTTGAGACCAAGATCCATTCCATGCTTCTCTGGATTCTCCATAGCAGCTAACAGGGAGCAGGACATGTGGCCGGCATCAGAATAGGCCCTCTGGCTTTAATTCACTCTCAGGTCACCTTCTTCTGGAAGCTGATAGAAAGGGAATGGTGTAGCCTCACTCTTTTCTCCTCCATCAAGGGCTGAGTTAGGACTTTTAGAGTTAGGACTTATTTCCACTCTAACCTCTGACTTAAATCTACACAAGTCTATCCTGAAAAACCACACCTGCAGATTATGCAGTAAGCAAAAGTGGCCACTGGAGCTATGTAACATAGCGGTACATTCACGCCTGTCCAGGTCCTCACAGGACCCTGGAAATTTACAGGAATGTATAGCTGTGCTGTTACTGAACTGGCTGGAAACCTGTTTTGCTTGAGGCTTCTTCTCTCAGCAGGTACGTTGGGATATTGTGAGTGTTGCCAACTGGGACAGGAGGACAGCAATCCATGCCCAGGTTTTATTTATCCCAGTGCAGCAGGGCTCCACGGGCTTTTTGATCCTTAATCATGAACCTGAGAGCCCTTTAGTTCTCTCAAGCAGTCAAGCCAAGAAGGCTCTCTGATTCCAATGGCAATAACCAGTCGTGATTTATGTACTCCCAGAACCTGGACCATCAGAGATAGAGGTAACCTTAAAAATCACCCTGTCTCATTCTTCATTTCACAAATAACAAACCAGATCAGGGTTGCCTTGCTTTTATTTATTTTTATTTTTTAAAATATATTTTTATTGATTTCAGAGAGGAAGGGAGAGGGAGAGAGAGAGAGAAACAGCAATGATGAGAGAATCATCGATCAGCTACCTCCTGCACACACCCTACTGGGGATCAAGCTGCAACCCAGGCATGTACCCTGACTGGGAATCAAACCATGACCTCTTGGTTCCTGGGTCAATGCTCCACCGCTGAGCCATACCCAGCTGGGCTGGATTGCCTTGCTTTTAAAATGAGGGGGTGGACTGTATTCATTCATTTATTAACCCACCCATCCTTTCATCCAGTGATCTATCAACTAATTCATTTGCTAAATATTCACTAACAGTAGGCTTCCAGCCTGTGCTTGGCTCTGGATATAGAAACATGACTAAGACATGGTCCCTGCTTGCTACACACACAAACGCACACATCTATCTATGATTCAATGTGATGTATTGTAATGCAAGTGTAAAAAAAAGCATGTTATGAGCACCTAGAAGGCAGTAACTAAGCTGCTCTGCTTGGAAGAGTGAGAGAAAGATTTAAGAAGAGGTGACAGTCACACAAAACTTTAAAGAAGGAAAAGAGCTCAATAAACAAAGAGGGAGTGAGGGGATCAAAGAGAGAGGGTGGCTTCAGGAGAGTGTGCAGCATGCCGTGAGAGCAGTGAGCCTCCAGCAGACTCTGGAGAAGGCTGGGTGGGGAGAGGTGTGGGACATGTGCTATGGCTGGGGTGAAGGTTGTGTGGAAGCTTGTTGTAGATATCTCAATAGCTGTGCCAAGTACTTGAGCTCTACTGTGAGGCAACAAGGAGCTTTACGAAGATTTCCAAGTAGAGCAGTGTCACATCAAATCTACATTTTCTTAAGCTTTCTTTAGCCACAGTAAGAGACAGAGCCTGCTGCTGAGGGGGGCTGATGCAATACTTCTACAATAATAAAGGCAGCCAGTGAACTGTCAAACATATAAATCAGATCATGTTGCAACTTTGCTTACGACCCTCCATCCTTGTCCCCACCTGTTTACTCTTCATCACAAATTTCTGTTGTTTTTTTATAATAGTACTCATTACTGTATAAATCACCTTATTTATTTATTTGCCTGTGCTCATCCGTCTCCAATCCTAAATTAATGAGTGCACCATTAGAGCTGGAGCTATGCATGTCTTACGCACACCATTGTATCTCCAGGCTCAGTACAGCACCTGGGACATAACAGGTGCCCACAAAGAGCTTCCAGAATGATTGATGAGACCTTGACCTCGGGAAGTGATAATGAGGATGGAGAGGAAATGGCCTTTAAAGGCACAAAAACAGAGCCTCTCTTCCAGGGTTCATTATGTAATTAATGAGTGGATGATAGCTGGTCTTCGGAGAATGAGGTTATACTCTTAACTGACTGAATTTATTACCCACATCTGAAAATTTTTATGACAGTCAACCCTGTCTTTTCTCTTGCCTTCTTTACTTCATGTATTTCCACAAATTACTCATCTCAAGAATGTAAACTTCCCACCTCTTCTAGTTTGTGCTTCTATCTTCTAGCTCCAGTTCTGCCACCAGCGGGTTGTGGGACCAACAGGTCACTTTTTTCAGAGCCTCAGTTTCCTTCACTGTAAAATGAGCATGTTAGCCCTGGACCTAAAGATGCTTTCTAACTTACATGCTAGGAATCTCAAATTTCCCTACTAGGGCAAGAGTTCTCTGTTTTCATTTTTTTAAAGAACACAAACAATAATTTTACACAAAAAAGCCCATAAAAGCAATTTTTATGATTCTCTGTTGTCCCTTTCAATTTCTAGCCCTAAGTATTTTTAGAGCCATAATCAGAGCACATGTAGAATTTTGCGTTCCCCTTTTATCCTTGAACATCATTTGTTATGTGCCTTTCATGTTGCCACAGTCTTTCCATTTATCATTTTAATGGCTACATAATTTTCCATGGAGTTAATATATCATAAATTATTAAACCATTCCCAAATTGTTGGGAATTTGGATTCTTTCCAGGTTTTGATATTTTAAAGAACGTTGAACATACAGGTTTTTTTTCTTCTTTTTAAGAGTTATTTTCCTTAGGGTAAATCTCTAGGTGTAGGATTATTAGATGATTTTTATGGCTCTTAAAAAGTATTGCCAAATGTCTCTCCAAAAGGATCATTTCAATTTGTATTCAATTTGCATTCCATGCACTAGTGTGCCAGTTTCACAGAATCCTTGCCAGTCTGTTTTTAAAAATTAATATCCTTTATTTTCTCAAGTTCAACTTGTATGACATGAGGCTTCCTGGTTGTTGCTGTACTGAAATTATCCTCAGTCAGGCTACAGTTTTAATACAGCTCTTGGCAAATAGAGGCACTCAATAGCCATTATTGTTATTATTATAGAAAGGGAGCTCTCAGGAGGGCCTAGCATGCTTGTCCTACCCTCTCATACAACTTTTTTCTACTACTGTCTTCAGTTCAACTTACTGTGTAGATACTTACCCTTCCCTGCAATGTTTCCTCCAATTAAAGTGCCAACAAGCATCCTCTATTTCTAAGTGGCCAACGTTCCTTAGGCTTAGAAGCTGTGGGCCAAGCTCCCTCCCTTGTTGATTCTCTCCTCCCTTCTATTTCTCTGTCAAGAGAAGGTCCTCACTCGATTCTCATGCCAATGTCCTTTCCCAAAGCTGCTGTTTAGTTCATCTGAAGTCTTACTCCACATAATTTGCTGCCCTTATTCCTCATCTTCCCCTAGGTAGCCCTTTGGTTATCTGAAAATATTGATCATTTCCTTGGTGGGTATTTATGTCTCCAAGTTAGATATCTCATTTTAAAGATATCTTATTCAAGTTTTAAATTTCTCACTCTCTTCTGAGTGAGTTGCAGCCTGCAAAGTTCTCCCTGTAAGTGCTGAGCCTATTTATTTATTAAAACTTACTGAACATCTTCCAAGTGACAAGAGGAATATGAAGAGGAATAAAACCTTAATTCCTGCCCTCTACATGCACAAAGCCCAGTGGGTCATAGAGGAGCACAAGCCTCCCAGGTTTTAACCTTAGAGAACTTTTAGGCCACAGCCTGGTGAGTTGGTCAGGTATGGCATCGTTAAGAAAATCTGATGGTCTTTTGTATAACCAACCTTGCATGTGCTTCATTGGTAAAATGAGGACTGATCTGCTAAGAAGAGGCTACCATATCACATTTGGTAGAAATGTCATAGCTTTTCAGAGCCTGAATCTCTGAAGCTTAGACCATGAGAAGAGTTTTAAGAATTGTAGTGTATTATCACCCACCAAGCAGAGCTGATCCAGGGCCATGCCCATGATGGAAGTTAAAACATCTAGACATCTGCCTAAGTGAGTCTGCTGGCTATTCAGGAAGGTGATGAAAGTCTAAGGAAAGCCAGTTTCCTAAGTAGGAAGAAAGGAAGCCTACTATTAGCCAGCAGAGAGATGATCTGAGAAAATTCCAGTGCTGTTCTGTCACTGTTGGGTGACTGGGCTATGTTACTTAACTTCTCTGAAACTCAGTTTCTTCAGCTATAGAAATGGGTAGGGCTGGACTATTTGATTTGTAATATCCCTTCTAGCTCTGATAATCTGTGATCCACAGAACAGCAGATCCTGATTTGTCCCTCTCAATGACTTTCCTCATCCTCCCTCACCCATCCCAGAAAAGCTCAGGAAAAAAGGTGACCTCATCGGTCACTGGACAGATGTTGGAGAGTCTGTTGGGATTCCATGACCTCTGCAGCTACTATGGTGATCATGCCCAGTTGCAGCTAAGATTTGTTGCTGGCAGGATTTGTACCTCACTTAGCAAGCCTGGTGCTGTAGCTGTTGCCTCTTACTTCCTCTCATTAAGGCAAACTACCATCTTATTTTGTTTTGTTTTCTCCGCATGTTTTGAGTTTGCTGCTTCCCAGCTCTTGTTATTAGAACAGACATAATTAATAACTCCTGGCACACAAAGCAGCCAGATTGGACAATCTGCCTTTTGCTTTCTCGAACTGTCTTCTGAGCAATCTGCGAATGTGAATTTATAACCTGGACTCCATACAATGGATTGTTTTGTAATTCCCAGAAAGAATCAGGAACTCACCACATTGCCAACTTGAAAAAATAAACTTCTCTTTGTAGTTCATAGTAGAAGTTGTATCCAACCTCTTCAGTTAAGAACTGAAAACAACATGTGGTCTTATTCTTTCTTAAACCTCTCTTGGGAAGATGATTCTATAGATTTCTTTTGGTCATCATTCCAGAAATTCCCATGCTGGGTCATAGGGAATGGGTTCATAAGTTCTAACTAACTCACTCAACTTCTGTGGCAACCTAGACCCATTTCCTTAGTAGATATTAAGAACAAAGATTCACCATTCTCTTTTGAATTTTCTTGTAATTGCAGAAAATTGTTAAGGACCTTATGAGTGTCCTCTATTTTTACCTTAAGCAATCACAATTCCTTGGAGTTTTCCACTTCAGCAAACATCCGAAAACATCAGGAGTTTCTATTCCTGTCATTTGAACTCTTGTTAATTTGTCCATGTTTGTTTAAATTGATAGGATATAATTTGGACAAATGTGATCATGTAATGATAGTCAATGAGCTAATACTTTTTTTCTTGGTATTGTGTCTTGGGAGACACAAATTTGAATAAAATAAGATTTCTGCTCTCAAGTATCTTACAGTTCATTATCATAGTAATTATATACAGGGATGACATTTGTTGAATTATAACAGTAGACTAAATTTGCCTGCACATGGAATCTCCTGGGGGAGCTTAAGGAACTATTGATGGCTATATCCCATCCCCAGAGATTTGGAATGTGTTCTTGGCTTTGGAAGCTTAAAAGGTCCCCAGGTAATTCTAATGTATAAACCACTTTGGGGACCCCTGGTATAAACAAAGAACTGGGAAACACAAAAAAGAAAAAAAGACATTTTATTAGAGAAATTGAGGAAGTTTTCATGGGAGAGTTTAGTAGTTTACTATGAAATTGTATTGAAGATTCGATTGAACAGTGAGAACTGTGTCACTGGCTTTGAGGGTATGCAGATTGGAATTTGAACCCCAGCCCTGTCTCTTAGTGGCTGTGTGTTGAGTGAATTACTTACCCTTTCAGAGAGACTGTATGAGCAAGAGCACAGAGAATCTAGAGGAATGTAGGACACATAAAAGTAGTGGGAAGTAAAGAGAGAGTGGGGGGGGGTAGATTTCCCTGCTGTGAGAAGGTGGGGATTTGCAAGAGGGCAGGCTCAGAAAAGACAGAAAGAAAGTGGTGGATGAAGTAGATATCATAGAGGATAGACTTTTCCTAATGCCCAAAATATCTCTCTTCTCCATCCAACTCTCTCACCCAAATCAAAGCCCATTCAATTGAGTTTCTGTTATGACCTAGAATACAAACCAAGAAGATATGGCGAAAGAGTCAAGCCATCATAATCTTATGAACAACTGATTCTCATGAGCAGAGTATATATAGTAGCCTCTTCATCGGCTGCTTCTAATGGTCTCTGTTCCTCAAGCCTTTTGATATTCCCGATGAGAAGAAAAAGAAATTACGTAAAAAATCCTATCAAATATATGATGATGAAATGTTGACAGAATTAGAAATTGAGAATGAAGAAAAGAAAGCTGAAAATAAAATACCTTCACTTTGAATAAACCCAGATCTGCCCAAGTTAGCATTGTTTTTATGGTTTCATTGTAAGGTTTGTTTAAATAACAAGTGGTTATTACAATGAGAATGGTAGTTCCCTAAATTCTGTCATGAGGCCCAAGACAGGACTGAAAGAAAATAAACCTACATTTTCAAATGAAGAACTAGTTTTGTTAGAGTATACTGATGAATCTCAATGAGAATGTCTTATGCACTGAAAATGATTGGAGAAGGAAGCTGTAGACATTTTGCAAAATAGAATCAAGTCGTTGAAAACACAACTAGAAATGGCTTTGAAGTTCATCTTGTCCAACTTTCCAGGTGTACAGGGGAGATGGAGGTCCAGAGTGATACGGTAGGTTGTATAAGTTCACACAGGCAAGTGACTGATGAGAAGAGAAGGGAAATCAGAAATTTTGCCTCCAAGAGGTAAATGTACCATAAGAAAAAAAAGATTTTTTGGCTTTTCAAAAAGTTGTTGTTGTTGTTTATTTGTTTGTTTTTTGAGTGACAGGTTATTTTACAACCACTGAACCTTGACGCACACTTATATTATGGCCAAAGGATTCTGAGTACATTTTGCAAATCAACCTGATTCTTGAATCTAACCTACTCTATCACTACAACTTTCTTTTATCTGTTTTTCTTTTTCATTTATTGCATCAATTTTATTTTGGTATATTAGAAGCATTAGTACACACTGTCTTAATTCCTTTGTGGGAAAAGGTAGAGCAAAAAGATGAGTATCTTCATTCCATTGGTACCATTTCTAACCATAAAAGAGAAATTGTATTTATTGACATCCACTATGTGTTTACATACATTATTTTATTTTAATTCTCTCAAAATCACCATGAGGTATTATCTTCGTTTTATGTGGAGAAACTGAGTCCCATAGAATTGGTTAAATCCAGGTCTGACTGACTTCACTGCTCATGTTTCTTTGCCTACATTGGGTAAATCTCTGAATATATTTATTGCCCTGGAGTGGGACAGCTGCCCAAGGTCCACTGAATGGCCTGAATGCACTGTTTTCCCATAATGCTTTGCTGCCTTATTCTTTAGAAGTGCCTAATTATTTCACTCAGCAAAACTTCAAGTCTTACTCAAACAACTGGCTTCCAAAGAATTGGACATTTTTCCTGTTTTTAATGTTGAGGAAAGAAACCCAACCAGCTATTATTCGTTTCTACTTTACAAGAACAAAAATAATCATATTAAGATGTCAAAAATAAATTTTAAAAGTGCAAATGTGGGAGAAAGGCACCTCCTGTCTGGGATAATCCAAAGAAATGTAAATAGACTCATGTGTATTCTTTGTGTGAAATGTAGTGGCTACAATTCAAATTAAGATGTCAACAGGACATTTATAAGAATGAGCTGGGGATAAACACGGATTGCGAAATAAGTGCATTTAAGTGAGAAGCACACTCTGTGGTTGAGAATCTGCAATACCCTGTTCCTACCAACAGTGCTGACCCTGTAGGGACTCCCTCTCACCACTACTTCTATTGAGCAGATTGGAGTACCTTCCCTGCACCCAGCCCTGCACCAGATGTTCAAAAGAGCAAGGGCACTAGTTTTGTCCTTAGGGAGCAACAATACGGTTTGTGAATATGACTTTGATTTTAGTGAGCAAAGCTTATACCCAAGAGACTACTAGAGCTTATTTACCAGGCAGGCTAAGTTTCTGGGCTGAATAAAGTGACACTGTGAATTTGGACTACAGTAAATTCTCACTGATGTAGCTTGAGGGACCTCAGACACATTAATCTAAACCTTCATTTTATATAGAGAGTTTCCAGGGAGGCTTAGGGAGAGGAGGGGCTGGCCCAGGGCAATACACTTAATTTATGGTAATAATCTTGACTATTTGTTTCATACCAGATCCTGTGCTACACACTTTGCATATCTAATTTCTTAAGTAATCTATGACAATGCTGTGAGCTAGTTATTAATTCCATTTAGAGTTAAGAAAACTAAGGTATTGAGTTGGAGGCTGTTTGCCTGAGATCACACAGTGAGTGTAGTAGAGGTAGATTTAAATGCCAGTACATCTCTCTGCAAAGTCCATCTTCCTTTTAACCATTGAACACAGAGTTGGGACTGGTGTCCACAGCCCAGTTTACTTTGGTGTGATGCTTCCTTTAGCATATAGAATCTTTGACTATATTCAATGATTCATTTGCTATGTATTTTTCTGAGGGCCCACTATGAGCCGTGGGCAAACTACAGCCCGCAGGCCGGATCTGGCCCGTTTGAAATGAATAAAACTAAAAAAAAAAAAAAGACCGTACCCTTTTATGTAATAATGTTTACTTTGAATTTATATTAGTTCACACAAACACTCCATCCATGCTTTTGTTCCGGCCCTCCGGTCCAGTTTAAGAACCCATTGTGGCCCTCGAGTCAAAAAGTTTGCCCACCCCTGAGGGGGATATAAAAATTTAATAAGTGCAGGCTCTTAACCTTCTGGATCTTAAAGTATAAAAGAGTGACTGACACTAGAAAAGGAAAATTACAGTGGTGAGTGTTATTATGGAGATATAAACAAGTGCTATGGGAGCTCAGGTACAGTAAATAGTTCTGCCTGGAAGGAAAAAGGGCCTTTTCGAGATGGTGAAATGTGAGCTGGGTCATGAAATATGACTGAGTTTTACAATCAGAGAAGGGAAGAAGTACATGCCAGAAAAGAGGAATAGCATGTGCAAAAGCCCACAGCTGTGAAAGACATTGGTTTGGGGTAAGAAGTTTAGGATGACCATGTGGGTTGAAGAGGTTGAAGATAAAGCTTGGGATCAGATTGTGAAGGGTGTGCCTCCATCAAGGAATTTTGTCTCAATTCTATAGGCAATGGATCATTGATAGGATTCCTAAGCAAGAGGCAGTCTTGTTTAGATTGCTTTTAAAGCAGATAACCCAAGGAGACATGAAGGACAGAGAACAAATTTGTCATTCTGCTGAAAATGAATGAGAAGTTGAGCCAAGGCATTGTGGATGGTGAGGCATGGTGGATGAGAGGTATTTGTTTCTAAAGTAAAGCTCCTAAGGTTTGATGACTGGCATGTGGAGGGGGAGGAAAGTGTTTGAAAATGACCTGGTGATTTCTAGCTTTAGAGATGTGGATGTGAATGCTATTAACCAGGGCTGAACACAAAGGAAATGGAGCAGGTTTAGTAAAGCTAGGATAACAGGTGTGGGGAAATGAATTCTCTTTTGAGCATGTTGTTGTAAGCTTCTGCAAAAACACACCACTAGAGATATGAGGTGTGAAGGCAAATGTGATTGGGAGAAGAGTAGGGCCTGGAGATGGAGATTCAGGAGACTTCAGGATATTTATGGTACTTAAAACTCTAGAAACAAGTATACCCCAGGGAGATGTGCAAGGTAAGTATAGATGAAGGTGCAAGGTGAGACGTGAGCATACACTATGGGCCCTTTTCAGATCCAGAGCCCCTTATACAGACAAGGCCCTCAGAGCAGGTTCTCATTGAAATCACCCTCGAGTGGGATGTGGACAAATAGGTCATTGCATACTTACTTTAAAGTCTCTAATTTCAAAAAAAAATTCTAAAAGTATTAACCCATTTTCCATTTATTGAGAGCATAGTGCCTGGCAGCACATGGAGCGATAAGTCAGACACAGTCTCTGTCGTCAAGGAGTTTCTGTCTAATACCTGGGGCAGCTTAACAGCAAATTAAACAGCAAGTGTGAAAGTGCTTAGGAGGGTACCTGATTTAATAGGTAAGAAGGTATTTTCATTTAAAAAATGATATACATAAGTGACTGAGAGAAGGCATAAAGGTGGTTCTGAAGAAGAGATTCCCAGATTTAGTTAGAGGCAAAAGGAAGGTTTCTTAGAAGAGGTGGAGAATAGGCATGAAGCATGGGTAGGACTTGAGCAGGCAGAGGTGGCAGCTGTTGGAGATGGGGACACATTTTAGATGGAGAGAATTTACCTGATAAGCAATTGTGTTTATAGGTGGAACTAATTATTAAGGGCAGTTCAGTGTCTCATGCCCTATAGCAAGAACTGAGATTCATGTTAAACATTAGATTCTCAGGGCTGAGTGACCATAAGCAGGGCTAGCTCCCAAGCAGGGTCAGAGGACTCTGGGCACCTCTTTCCACCCTCCCCCCCACCCCCAGATCCTGACTCATTATGGGACCAAACTGTTTTAGTGCTTCATTTCACTTGGTCAAACCAAGACAATTTGAATACACCTGCCCGATGAGGGTGGCCGTTGTGATGGGCAGGGAGCGCTTCCTAATTGTGGTCCTGTGGCCTAAGCCCCACGTGAAGGCTCTTGGCGGTCTCACTCAAATGAGGTGGGGGCCGGCTGACTGCTCAGCCACACTTGGAGGATGCCTTGCTTATTCATTCTCAGTAGTCATCTGGTCTGTTTTAGAAGTTGTAGATTTCAGAAGGTTGGTGCTTCTCTTTTTAAAAGGTGAAGGGAGAGGGGGGTGCGGTGAAGTGGAGTGCCACCTGCCACTCTCCCATCCCTAAGAACTACCTCCAACCCCTCCTCTTCACCAAATTAGATGCATTTGAAATGCAGAGCAAATGGCCTCATCCAAAGGAAGAAGACAGGAGAAACAAAAACAGTAAGAGCTATAAAATATCATCATGTACCTGGATGGGTCAGTGTCCTTTCACACAAAGTGAATTTCTTGGAACTCCTACTTCAAAGAGCAAAGGGCTGCCTTTTTGATCAGCAAGGGCACAGCTTTGAACTTGGTCTCACCATTTAGGGCTCTGTTCTTACCAACCACACCTGCAGGGTGGTCAAGAAACCACAGAACGCTGAGAAGTGTTATAATGACATTGTCCCCAGAGACTGTGAGACAGGTGGGGTCAGTGTTTTAAATACAACAATTAGAGGTGTGGACCAGTTTGAATTCTTTTGGTCTCAGGGCAGCTGATGAAGATGATGATGATGATGATGATGATGATGAAGATGATGATGAATGTCATCAATAACTTTTTGTAGTAGTGAGTCATACTGCTACAAAGCACTTTCACCTTTATTGACTCATTTTCTCTAAAAAACACACTGGAGATCCCAGTTACCTTCAGAGTCTCCCCCAAAGATAAACTACCACCTCTAGTAAAATGGACTCAAGTGTAGATTCATTATTTAGAGCTGCACGTGGTGGAACTTTTGGGATTTGCATGTGGTCTTGCCCTTACCAGCTGGGTGACCTTGGACAAATCATTTCAAACCTCCTAGACTTAGCTTCTTCATATGTAAAATGTGTTAATAATAACTGTCTCGGAGGGTTATTGTACGGATTTCAATGGCTTCATGTAAATAAAAAAGAACAGTATAAACTCTAAAGCATTATGCAAATATTAATTACCACCTATACAAGGGTAAGCTATTTGCAAAAATGAATGCAAATATAGTTTTGAGATGGGGCTATGATGTGCCTGACAGAGCACTTTGCTTGGAATCAGAAGATAGAAGTTCTATTTTGGCTCTTACAGGTCAAGTGGTAGTGAGTGTGGCTTTCAGATAGGCAAACACAGCCATGCAAGTGATACATTTACCAGTAAAAAACGGCTGCCATCATCCACCTGTCACCTTGTCACCTGTATTAGCTGAGCGAAGGCCCCAAACAAAGGTACCCATATCCAAATTTCAGAAACTGTGAATATGTGGCCTTACATGGTAAGGGACCTTGTCGATGTGATTAAGTTAAGGATCTTGAGACAGGAAAATTATCCTGTATTATCTGGATGTGCCCAATGTAATCACAGAGGTCTTTATAATAGGGATGAGGGAGAGTCAGGGTCAGAGTGATGGCTATGTGACAATGGAAGCAGACATTGGAGTGATGCTCTTTGAAGATAGATGAAGCGACCACAATTCAAAGAACACAAGAGTAGCCTTTAGAAGCTGAAAAAGGCAAGGAAACAAATTCCCCTTTAGAGCCTCCAGATGAACCCTCCCTGTTGACATCTTGACTTTAAAGCCCAGCAAAACTAAACTTTGAATTTCTGCCTTCCAGAACTGTAAGAGAATAGTTTTGTGTTGTTTAAAGCCATCCATTATGTGATAATTTATTCCAGCAGCAATAGGAAAACCATACTTCATCTCTTCTTTAAGCTCCCCAGCCCCTAATCACTTGGTTTCCTGTTTTTTCCTTCCAATCTGTACCCAACTTCTGAGCAGGCTAGTGGGCTCTGCTCAAGTCTCCCTCCACCTCTTCCTTTCTTCAGCAAGCCAGCCTGCAGGTCACCCATTATAGGGATTTATAATGAATCAGTTAATCGGTTCCATGCCTCGAGTTCACTGGAGGTCTTCTTGAGGCACTCTGGCTCAGGAAATGCAGCTTAAATTTGAGCGAGTCACTGAAAACTCCACAGAGTCTCTATTTTCTTATCTGTCATTTGGGAATAAAATTTATTTCCATGTCTACCTCGAAGGGTGGTTGGAGGACTTAAGAGAAATGATAGCAATGAAAGCTCTTTGCCACCTATAAAATGCTTCAGTGTGAACTCCTGTTATGACCAGCATCATTATTTTAGAAACAGAATTTCTAGCTCAATCTCTTCTTTACTCAACATATATGTTGTGGTGAATGACAAACACTTTGATTCTAGACAAAGGAAAAAGTATTTGTAAGGAGAATATCCAGTTGAGCATTGGATTTTGGAGATCTGGATTATCCATGAACATGGATTTCTCACTTTCAATGCAGACATAAAATATTTTTTTAAATCCAGATGTTGTGAGAACTTTAAATAATCAGTCAATAATATTACCCATTTGGAGGTGGTGAAGTGGGACACATTTTATTTGCAGTTCTCTTTGTGGAACTAAAAATAGAAATGACACTTACTACTCAGTAACAGGGTCATCTGAAAACAGGAGCTTTTAAGACATCTTTTGGCCACAAGGTTGTCAGAAGCAGAAGAGCTCCGCATTACTGCAAACCCTTGCTGGTTGCATCTTGCCACTGAGAAATGGAAATCCCCAATAGCATGGGCTCTTTCTCAAACATTAAAACCACAATTTACCTAAAACTCACCTTTCACACTTAGAATGGTTTATGCAGCATAACCTCACTAACCTTCTGTAACTTCATTAGGATCAGAGAGCATCAAGCAACTATCTGGTAAATTTGATCAGAAGAGCAGAGAATATTAGAATGCAAGGGATAGAAGTTAATGAAAAGTAAATAACATTTATCAACCATTTACTTGAAGATTTAAGACTATACTTTTCCATACATACTCTCTAATTTATTTCCATTTTAAAGATGTGGAGGCTGGGGATTAGAAAGATTAAATGACTTTCCAGAACATCATAGTAGAACATGGTAGAGCTGGCTTTCCACACCACTCCTTGTTCAATCCTTTACAAATGAAGAAAAGTGAGAGGATTCAATTGCTCCAAAGTCACATATTTACTTAGTGCCCCTGTTACTTCTAAAATCCACTGAATAATTGGTCTTGATTCTCCCCTTTGAAACAGCCCCAAAGCTCTCAAAGTCCTTGCAAACCCAAGAGATACTCCAGGGTGTTCTTTCATGGCTCCCAGATTTAGTACTTCTCAGGTATATAACCTGGGGTTCTGCGTGTTGAGGCCCATGGCTTTCCCATGGGAGGTTGAAGTCCATTCCTAAACTCTTTGCCAGGTTCCTCTTCCATGATGACCAGCACCCACTGGCAGTAGTAAGCAGAGCTTTTGTAAAATTTTCCCTCATGCCCAATGCAAAGGGTAAAACAAATATTGTCTTTGAAGCCACAATATTGGAGATGAAGACTCAACTTGGTTATTAACTCATTTTGCAACTGTGGGTCAATCAGGAGTGGGATAGATACCCACAAAGGTCTGGATTTTTCACTTTCAGGAGATCAGTTTAATGGGGTTGGTTAAAATCTTCAATATAGGAGGTTAGTAAAGGAAAGTTCTAAGTCAAAGTGGATTCAAAACAATTCAGCACCTCTTCCTGAGAGGGTTACCTCATGTTCCTTTGAGAGCGATGATACAAGGATGTAATAGTCTGAACCTCTAACAAATTGGGAGAGATAAAGATAGAGGGGCAGTAGGAGAAATGGAGCGCTCTCTTATGAAAAAAGATGGGCTGTAAGTGGAGAGAAAAATAAAGCAGATTAACCCAAATATTTCATGGGATTGTATAGACAAGGGCCAGGTTCCAAAAAGCTGATCTGGAATCTGTTTCTAACTGAATAAGGTGCTCCTTGGGCCTACCTAAGTCATCCAAGCTCTCTGGGTATCAGTTTTCTCAACTGGACAAAAGGAATCTTCACAGCTGCCTCACAAAGTTGTTGTAAAGATTAAAATGAGACAGCGCATGTGAACGTCTTCAGGAAAAAGTGAAGTGTTGTACAATGATCTGTAGAGACCTTACAGATTGTCTTATTGGTGATCATTTTAATTCCCCCTTTCCTGGTAGGAAACCAGGTCTGAGATGTCATGATCTTCCTAAGAGCATCCATATTATAGGTGAGAGCTAGGGTATATGGCTATTAACAAACAGAAGAAGAAAAGAGCACACTTGAGTGTTTTCCCCATACTAGAGATTCCCCACATGTGTCTGTGCTGTTGTAACCAGACTGACAGCAGAGGGGGGAAAGGGGCATGTTTTAGTTGCTGTTGCTAGAAACAAAGCACCCGCAAACTTGGTGGTTTTAACTGTGGATCAGGAGTTTGGGAGGGGCTAGACTGGGCATTTCTGGGTCAGGGGCCTCTTATGTGGTTGCAAACAGTGGCTGGAGCTGGAAGAGTGGGGAAGGGGTACTGGAGTAGCTTGGAGCCGGCCGGAAATCTCTGAGGGTCCCCCCATGGGACCCCTCTGTGTGGACCACTTTGGGCTTCCTCACAGCATGGCAGCCTCAGGGTCAGTGGACTGCTTACTTGATAGCTCAGGGCTCCATGTTAACAAGGAGAAACCTGTATCATGACCCTTTGTAATGTAGCTTCAGAAATCACACAGCCTCATTTGCACTGCATTGAAATGATTACAAGGGAGTCACAACTCCACTCAGATTCAAAAGGAAACCTAGACCCCACCTTCCCATGGGAGGAGTGGTGAGTTTCTAGAAGAGCATGTTATATGGGAAGAGACTCTTGCAGTCATCCTCAAAATATGCAGTCTTCCCAGGCAGAAAAGCTGCTATATTATCTAAAGGAAGATCAAGGGTCTCAAACCCTGGAAAGAGGGGACAGTTATTTCTGTACCAAGGATGTTAGTTATAAAACACAGTCTTTAATTGACAGATGTCCCCTGGAGAAAAAAGCCTGACAAAATTACCAACACCATCCAATCCTTTTACAAAGGAGTGGCCTAAACTGGCCATGGGATGGGGGCACATTGGAGAAAGATCCAAAATTATCATCTGGAAGATCGATCAGTTTGGTGAAAAGCTAACAGGAAAAAAAAAATGTTTGTAAATGCAAGCAGAAAGAGACTCATCTTGTCTGAAAACCTTCACAAGCTCAGGTTTAGTTATCTTGGAAAGTCCCTATCCTCCCCTGAAAATTGGTAGATTCTGAATAGAAATGAAAGACCCATTCCTACTCAATTATCCCTCAATAAAGCCATTTTAAAAAAGGAATATTAATTTATCAGGTTGCACTTTATTTTTTGAAATTTATTGATTTTTAACTGACATGTACCTTATGCAAACATATTTTCTGAGGCAAACAACCATGAGGAGAGTGCCAACAAGCAAGAGCCACACATTCAACAAAAAAGGACTGAATAGGGTGGGAAAGGGTTATCAAGTGTGGCCTAGGACTAGAACCCTGGGCCCAAGTTTCTGGATTATAGGGTTGGAGGTACTGTGTGAGAGATCATGCTTAAATCCTGCTGTGTATATGACCTGGTTTAAACCTTGCTCCAAGTATATGGTTATTGGTGAGAGGCTGCCTTGGGTCTTTTCAGGAAGTAAAAGAAATGATGTATGTGAAGAACTTGGCATGTGATGAGCATTCAGAAAAGTGCATTATTGATGTTAGTAGGTTGTGTTTTATTATAATTTAATATTAACATTAAAGTACAGATAATGACTTCCTGTTTACAAATCACTTTGATATTTTCATATCATTTAATTATCATAATAAATTTACACAATCTAATTATGGTGCTCCCCCCCCCCAAAAAAAGAAACTTATAGATTAGGAGGTTGACTTACTTACCTGGAATCTCTTAAATAATAAATTGCAGATTTGGGAATTTGAACTAGATTACCAGCCCAAAGCTACCCCTTTCCACCCTACCATGTTGTTTCTTTATTAAATTGCCAAGTGACCTTGTGCAAGCATTCCACATCCCGTCCTCTATCTGGCCTCTGATTTCTACATCTGCGAAGTGAGAAGAATTAAATCATGCCTAAGGTCCCATCCAGGTCCCAGTGTCTCTGATTAAAAGCGTATGTTCAGGAATAATGGTGCCTGCTTGCTGCCGAGCTCCTTGTACATACTGAAGCCCGGGCTCAGAGGGGGCCCAGAGCCTGGAGCTGCGCCTAAATCTCAGGCCTGGCTTGGCGTTCATCACGGTGTCAGACTGCCAAAAGGACAGAATTCTCTAGAGGACCTGAGTCAAATCTGGCCAGCTTCAGATGGCCTTAAATTATCCTCTGACCTCGAACTTCTGATTATCTGAATCTTATTTTTTTAAAGGCTTAGAAATGACCATTCTATCTCTCTGGAGACCCACTTTTCTTACTTTCATTATGTTCCTCCAGCAACAGGGAATGGGAACTGGGAGACAGGCAATCCTTATGTAATTTTTGCCTCTGTTGCTATCTTGCTAGTGACCCTGGGCAAGTCCCATCAAAAGCAGAGTGATCAATAAGGGCTCTCCTGTCCCAAGGCTTTGTGAAGTCATGTGGCTTCCTCTTGAGGAAGAAATGGAAGATCTAGATTCTATGTGTTTTTAAGATAAGAAACCTATTGGATTTTCTAATAACAATGTCTGATATTCAGGGCTGGTCCACTTCAATTGCCCTTTTAAAAACAGCTCTTCTACTATATGGCAAAGGGAATAAGTGAGGAAAATACTTTCTGTATCTGGCCCCAAGAGAAGCTGTAAGTCTGGAAGGTAATGTTAGGTTTAAAGCATAATTCTTTTTTTTTTTCGGCATACCTCCTTCCCCATTTTATCTGGAATTTGAAGTGACTCAAAAGTCACTGAGAAAGTAAGATTCCAAGCTATGTTGGAGGGAGTCTTTCTGCACGTTGACTCCGCGTTGCTTCTCCTGGGTCAAGTGCCTTGTTCAGTTCTCACTCATCATGTACCTTCATTCTGCAGACAGAGACTCAGGGAGGAGATCCACCTGCCCAAGAGAAGGGCTTTCATACTCAGGGCATGTTGTGCTGGGCTCCGCAGAAGCACAGGCTGAGGGGCAACCTCTCCTCTAGCCTCTCTGCCCCCAAAGTTAAGGAGTTTAATTTTGGTTTCATTTTGCCAGAGAGAGGGAAGAAAGAGCTGATTTGATCCTTGCCTGATGCACTACCAGAGCAGAGACTCTCAGTCCCTTTTCCAGTAGTCTTCTGCATGCTGCCAGCAGTCCCAGAGGATAATGAAAAAGGCAATTTCAACAGCATTGGGACAGCAATTGCACAATTCACCACAAGGTCACAGGGGAGCTTGGAAGGGGAGATTCTACCCATGTGGGGCAATAGATAAAATGCTGGCCTAGGTTCTGGTCACCACTGTGCCATCAACACAATGGGTGACCTTAGGCAAGTTGTTGAACCTCTCTGTAAGCCTCCTTTATCTCACCTGTAAAAAAAAAGGAAATGGGATGCTTTGTAGAATAAAAAGTATCAAATTTGAAAAGTACCTTTGATATCATCTGATCCAACCTATTCATTTTATACACTTGGAAACTGAGGACTAGAGGTAGAGAGTAACTTGTCTAATGTCACATGGCAGGTAAATACCAGGGTCATTTCTAGAAGACAAAACCCCTTCTTCCTCTTCTAGATGACCTCCAAGGTTCTCCCCAGCTTCAGGAGTCTATCACTCTAAAATTATAGTCCCCAGCAGCTCTGGCTGCTATCTTTGGGCCTAGTCTTGTATTGGTCACTATCTGCTTCCTTTAGGACTCTTGATGACACATTGTGTCCAGCTACTTTACTCATTATAGAGTTCTTCAAATTCATGTAAAGCCAGGAAAATTATATGCTCAGCAAAGATTCTGGCAGGCCTGTTGTAATGCTTGTATTAGTCTGGGCTCATTTCAGGCAAACCTTCAGACAAGGTATTGGGCAAGGGTATAGTCAGCTTGGCAGTTTTCACTTGTATATAGACCAAGACATTGCAGTAATCACCAAGAGAACCAATATTCTAAGTCAACTTGGCCCCTGGATCACTTTGTGACCATGGACATGCTTCATCTCCTTCTCAAGCCTCAGTTCCCCCATATTTAAAACAAGTTGATTGAACTTCATAATCCCTAAGGTACCTTTCAGCTCTGACATTTCATAGAATATTGCCCAATCTTTTTATTCCTTAAGGAATTTTGCTTAGGAACTAGGAAGATGATCTTTGCCACAGGAAGTTTGGGAATGCTTGAAGGCCTTAGGATTATAAAACAAATATTAGAAAATAAACATAAGAATATTATGTTGTTCTGTGCTTTTGGCTCATATTTTCAAAGTTTTATATCAAATTTTCATAGCCTAACCACATTTTAATTTTCATGTGCAGAAAGACAAAAGGGGAGATAGGAATAACATTGCTATGAAGATTAGCCACATCCTATCAAAATATTGTTGTACTTGATTATATTTGGTGGGGACATGATTGGATCTTCAGCTTCATAGACATATATTTTGCCTTTACAGTGCATGCCCACCAGGGAGTTCAGACATGAATATAAATACAAACACAAAGTATGATATGTTAAATTCAATAGAAAATACCTTAGAGGGGTAAGAGATCATGAACTATTTGAAGGTATTAGGAAAGTCTTCATGGAGGAGTTTGCATTTGAGGTTGGTTTGGGGAAAGAAATAGTGATGAGAAGCAAGAGGAGGCCAATCAGAAGAAATGCTATGAACAAAGGAAAGACAATGAAGATTGGTAACTAGTGAATAGGTAGTGTGTTTGGCAAGAGTACAGGCTATGAAATAGTGGGAAAGAAAACTAGTTATATTTAAATGTTACTCTGGCTAGTACGTTAATTCTTTTAAAAAAACTTATCTTTATTGTTGAAAGTATTACAGATATCCCCCTTTTTCTCCATCAACCACCTCCACCCTGCACTCACCTCCCCCTCCCAGACCTTCTTCAGACTATTGTCTGTGTCTGTGGATTATGCATATATGCATATAAGTTCTTTAGTTCATCTCTTCTTGTCCCCCCTCTCCCCTTCCCTCTGAGATTCCTCAGTCTGTTTCATGCTTCTATGTTTCTGGATCTATTTTGTTCATCAGTTTATTTTGTTTATTGGATTTCACATATGAGTGAGATCATGTGTAACTTGTCTTTCTCCGACTGGCTTATTACATTAATTCTTTAAGGATAAAAATTCTTTGTTCAAATCATCTTTGTATCCCTATCAAAAGTGACACATAATCATCTGTCCAAAATTGTTTAATGAAAAAAATAAATTATATTATGTGGTACTTTTTCCTCAAAACCATCAATATACTGTGTAGATATAACTATGTCTTAGAATCTCAAAAGTCAAGTTGAACACGATACTTATCCTGTTGACTGTCATCAATATGAAGTGCCATCCCTTGGTCCTGTAAATGTAAGTAGGTGATTTCACCTGGGGAAGGAAGGTCATATTTATCAACTTCTAACAGTTAAAATGTGATGTGTATAGGACATATACAAAATACTGAATTCTGCAATTCAGATGCAGAAATAATGCCATCAACCGTGGCCTTCTGCAATGGCTTATGGAGCTGCTTCTAGGGACAATAGAGCAAAGGAGATCCTAAAAAACACCTGTGAGTTGTAATAAATGAAATCTCCTAAGAAAATGCATTAATAAATATTCATTGAGTGTTTGTCACTTAGTAATGTAGTATCCAGACTGCTTCAGAAAGTATTTTAAAAAATCTGGACTTTTCTATATCTTGACTATGATAGTCGATAACAAGCTCACACATGTGATAACATTGTACAGAACTAAATATATTCACAAATGAGAAATATAACTAAGGAGAATTGTATCGATGTCAAATCTTGGTTGTGACATTGTACTATGGTTTTGAAAGATGTTATCATTGGGTGAAATTGGGTAAAGGGCACACAAGATCTCTCTGTATTATTTCTTATTCCTGTATGTGAATCTATAAATATCTCAATAATTTTTTAATTTATAAAAATGGGGCCCAGGTAAGTTCAATGGTGAATTCTACAACACATTTAAAGAAGAAATTGTATCAATTCTCTACAATCTCTCCAAGGAGATTGAAGCAGAAGGGATATTTCTTAACTCACTCTATGAGGCCAACTTCACCTCAATATCAAAACCAATATCAATGACAAGTGGTGCTGGGAAAAATGGACATCCATATGCAAAAATAATGAATATAGATACAGACTTTATACCATTCATAAATTTTAACTCAAAATGGACCATAGGCCTAAATGTAAAGTGTAAAACTCTAAGAAAATAATATAGGAGAAAATTTAAATGACCTTGGGTATCTCGATGACTTTTTAGATACAACAAAAAATGATCAACCAAAGACATGATCAGTGAAAAAAATAATAATTGAAGTTGGACTTCATGTATATTAAAAACATCTGCTCTGTGAAAGACAATGTCAAGAGAATGAGAAGACAAGTCACAGACTGAAAGAAAATATTCACAAAAGACATATCTTTGATAAAGCATTGCTATCCAAAATATACCAAAAAAAACCTCAAAAATAAGAAAACAAACTAATAAATTAAAAAATGGACAAAAGACCTGAACAAACCCTTTGCCAAAGAAGATACACAAAATGGCAAGTAAGTATATGAAAAATTGCTTCACATCATATGTCATCAGGGAATTGAAAGATAAAACAATAAACTCCCACTACATACCCTAATAGAATGGCTGAAATTCAAAACACTGACAACAAATGCTAATGTCAAACTCATGGCCCATGGGCCACATGTGGCCCACATGAATATTTTTGCAACTCAGCCAATATAATGGTATATAAGAAACATTTTAATAAAAATTTCGTAACTTAATTTTTACAATATCCTGTTATACATAATTGTTAATAACAAACTACAATGTTCACTAATGACTGATTATTTTAATCGTGTTACATTCATTTCCCTTACATGTCTTGAGTGCAGGTGCACCATTTTTCTCCACTAATACTAGCAGCAAACATTTTAGCAGCCGATTGCTATGTCATTAGTCTTGTACTGACTTGTTTGGTGTGCACAACAGGAAATATTTTGCTTTCTGAGAACAAGAAAAATAGGTTTATTTGCATTACACTTATTAATATATGCAGTTATTCAGTGTCTGGTAAATTAATGTTCAAGAAAAAATATTAATTTTTATTAAAATTATCTATTATTTTATGTTAATGATTACTCATTTATTTCAGCCCTTTGTATTCAGCATGTCTCTATCGAAATCAACTTACGTTCCTATGAAAATTGAAGCTTTTGTTTTTTTGCAGCTCATATAAACTTAAACCTTGTTTATTTGGCCAGTGTTAGCCTTTGAGTTTGACATGCTTGATGTAGAATGAAAGGAATTCTCATTCTTTATTGGTGGAAATGTAAAATGTCAGAGCCTCTTTGGAAGATAATTTGGCAGTTTTTTACAATCCACTAGATCTAATATACAAAAGTGTATTAGAACTTCTATTTTTGTAACTTTAGAGATAATTATAGATTCACTGGAAGTTGCAGAAACAAAATTAAAGGAGACCCCATTGTGGCCTTCACTTACTGTTAGAATCTTGTATAACTATACTTCAGTAACAAAAGAAAGAAATCAACATTGGTATAGTCCATAGAACTTGTTCATATTTTCCCAATTTTTACTTACACTTATTTGTGTGTTTGTATATATATGCAACTTTTTTACATGTGTAGATTTGTGTAACCACCAAGAACTTCTATTTTTATATTTTAAATCTAAAAAAGAAAGAAAATGTTACCAATGTTTAATAAGTGGATGGCACTGCTACCCACATTGGTGTCTATATATCCATGAGACAATTGCATCCTTGTTACATACCTGAGATGTCCTGAAGAGAGGAAGGGGAGCTGAATGACTGGGCAATCACATTCATTCTTTCTTAGGCTGTCAGTGTATTGTGACATTCTTAAGTTTACATGCGTCCCATCAAGTGTATCTATGGAATATATTATTCAGTTTCAATAAACTAGCCTTTCCAGAGTGAACTAAATGAGTTGAAATGATTTCTCCCTTAAAAGATTTCGACAAGCAGTAGATTGAAGAAAATAACTATTCTGAAAGCACAACCAAACAAGGAAATGGAAGAACTTACCCTTCTACTCCTTGTAAAAAAAAACTCTCTCGTAGTGACATTTCAAGGAACATGCAGTAAGTAAGCAACTAACCTGAGCTGATATAAAGTCAACAAAAAATAATTGAAATGATCAAAAATATATATTTTTAAATGGATTTTAAAATATCTTTCCATTTCTTGTTCACAATGTGCATGTATATTGTGTCATGAGATTTACATTGTATCAATGATGGAATGAGTCATCATGATTTGGAAGAAATCTTGAACATTATGGCCAACCTTTATAAAACTTTTAATGATGTTCAAAATCACGTGACACTCAAGATGAGACAAAATACTCGCCATTAAAGAAACACTTATTATTCCTCCTACAATGTAGCAGCAAACTAAAGTGCAATCCTTTGCTCACTTATTGTCTGTGAGACCTTAGGTTTAACATTATGTCTCCCCACAGAGCTCTGTTGGGGAACCAAGGAAAGAAAAGATGTGAAGGTGCTCTATAAATGCTAAAGCTCTGTGCTAATAAGATATTATGAGTATTAATTATTTTACCATAAAACTTCAGAAGAAAATTAATTGTACAGAAATGTTATTATTTAATAGGCAACATTTGAATCTCAGATGAGGACTTTTTTGGTATACTGCTTGGAGAAATAATTCTTTGAGGCTGAAATGTATATTCAAAAGTAGTAACATGATGGAGAGTCTCCAGACCTGGATTTCAGTGCTGACTTACCACTGTTGTGACCTTGGTTCAGATACTTAATCTCCCCAAGCACCTATTTTCTCACTTGTAAAGGCAACTAATAAATAGCCCATCTCATAAAAATCATTGTGAGAATTGAAGGAAAGACAATATACAATGAGTGGCCAGATTATTATGACCACCTGACTTTTGTAGGCAAATTAGCCATACACTGCATTGTATGGGATATGGAAGCCACGGGCCTGTTCGAACACCTTTGCTGTCTGCAGTTACCAAGATAAAACATCTCCAATTCACACAGGAACACAAGGATTGGACAGTCAAGCATTGGAAAAAAGTCATGTGGTCCAATGAATGACGTTTCCAGTTGCATCATGCAGATGGCAGAGTGAGAATTTGGCGGAAACAGCATGAAAGCATGCACCCCACATGCATGAGTACAACCCTTCAAGCTGGTGAGGGCAGTGTTATGGTTTGGGGCATGTTTTCCTGCATGATTTGGGCCCTTTAATTTGTATGGAACAACATCTGAATAGCACAACATACCTAAGTATCATTGCTGATCAAGTTCATCCTATCATGTTGATGGCGTATCCCAATGGAGATGGCTTCTTCCAACAAGACAATGTGCCATGCCACGGTGCTCATATTGTGCAGGAGTGGTTTCAAGAACATGAAGGAGACTTTACCTTGCTTAGTTGGCCCCCACAATAACCAGATCTCAATCCAATTGAGCATTTGTGGGACGAAGTTAAAAGAGCCATCAGGCGGCTGGTTCCACAACCATCAAATCTCACAGAAATGGACAGTGCTATTCATCAGGAATGGTGTCAGATTCCTCACATCACCTTTCAACATCTCATGGAGTCAATGCCAAGAAGAATCACCGTAGTATTGAAGGCAAAAGGTGGCTCAACGAAGTACTGTTGGGGTGGTTATAATAATCTGGCCACTCAGTGTGTGTGTGTGTGTGTGTGTGTGTGTGTGTATCCCACGTTCAAAGGCTGTTAAATCGCGTTGTTTACCCATATCTTTAGAAAAAAATCACTTCTACTGTTGTGGCAAACAACCTGCTTCCCTATTTATAATGGTCTGGCCCTCTAGCAACTTCAGCACGAAATTATAGCTAATTTGCCTACAAACGTCAGGTGGTCATAATAACCTGGCCACTCAGTATATGTAAAGAACTTGGCACAGTACCTGGCAAAATGCAGGCTCTCAAACCTGATCCCTCCTCCCTCACTTTTAGGCCACTCCTGAAAAACATATCCTTGCAGAAAGCCTCTGTGTTCCTGGCATTATGTTTATTTCTTCTTCTTGTAGCTCTCCAGAATTTTCTTAGAGGACTCAATTGAATACCCGAACTTCTTCAGAAAACTTCCAACATTTAACAGTTTTCTGCTTGTAGTAGATACTTAATAAGAGCTTATTGGATGAGTGGTTGAAGTTAATGATCTCTAACAGGGAGCAAATTTGAGGCCTCAGGCCAAGGAGCTTTGATCTAAGGATTTCAGACACTGGCTGCCACTGAAGGATCATTAGAGTACCCTCCTCTCCTGAGCCTTTAGTGTAAGAATTCCTTTGATGTGTACAGAGCCCTACAGTTTCCAAAGCACTTTCACGTGTATCATCTTATTTGATCCACACAACAAACTTTTCAGTTACTGAGGCAGGTATTCCTAAAGAGAAGCCTGAGGCCCAAATAGCGTGTTCTATTTGGCCAGCAGAGGACATGATAGTGGTACCACTTACCATTTTCTGAGCCCATGCTTTGTATCAGGCACTTTATGCAAATTATTTTATGCAGTCCTCAGAGAAATCTTTGACTCCATTCTTATTGCTGTTTTAAAAACAACCCCAAAACTTAGTGGCATAAAACAGTTTTTAGCATGAACATGGATTCTATGGGTTAGAGATTCAGAAAGGTCGCAAGAGACAGCTTGTTTCTGCTCCATGATGTCTGGGACCTTGGCTGGAAGATGCAAAGGCAGAGGGGCTCAACAGCTGGAGACTGAAAGCATCTGGAGACATCACCAGTCACATGTCTGGCAGTGGCTACGGTCTGTCTACTGGGATGCGAAGACCTATTTGTGGCCTGGGCTTCCTCATGGTGGTCTCGGGTATTTGATTTCTTATTTGAAGGCGCAGTGCTCCAAAATCAATTGTTCCATAAAAATAAAGGTAGAAGCTAGGTCACCTTTTGTGACCTAGATCTGAAGTCATATTGTTGGTTGTTGTTTTTTTGCTTGCTTCACTCTTCATTTAGCAAGTCACCAGTCCACCCATATTCCAGGGAAGGGACACAGATCCACTTTTTGAGGGAAGAGAGCTCAGGTGGGAGGGCAGATGTTGCTGTGACCACCTTTGAAAAATACAACCTGCTACATTCCTCAAAGTATTTAGGAAGGAAATCAAAACTCTGTGAGATTGAGAGGCTTGTCCAAAGTCCCATAGCTCATACGCATCTCACCCAGGAGTTAGGATTTCAAAATCTAAGGTAAACACTGATCACAGTCATAACTACCTTGCAAGTCCTTTAATTTGTTGGTAAAGTACAGTATATGTGGCTTGGCGTAAGCAACAGATTCTGGTGTATCATCTCAAGTTCACTGGAGTGCATCCACTAACTTAATCAAATTATGGGCAGAATCATGCACCATTCAAATTGTTCTCTCATTTTTCAGTGTTAACATTTAAAACCCCATAGTTTTGATGCATTTTAAAGGGTACATCCAAGACTGATTCAAGTCAGTCTGACTTTAGAGGCCAAGCTCTTCCACAGCACCACCCCTAGAAATCACCTCTGAGAGATGGGGAAAGAGAGCAGTTCCAGGCCCACCCAGGCTGGCCCTACTCACACAGAATCAGGACTGTTGCAATCCGGATTTGATTTGCAGGCTCTGTCACTGACTTTACCTGTCTAAACTATTCCCTGTTAAAGCTACAGTTATTCCTGAGCATCTGGATAATCACACTCTCCCTGCCCACTGATCTCTCCCTCCAGGCCTTCAGAGAATAGGAAGAAGGGGAACTAAGATTTGGTAATGAGTGAAATGTCAACAGTTACGGATATAAAGGCACTGCAGATAGACTGAGCAGCACAAGCAGACAGGGGAGTGTGAGACTGCAGGAAGTATTAAGGGATTAGAGAATATGTGGAGCTGTTTTGCCAGGGAAAGATCACTGAGGTCTGATAATACCCAGGCACAGACTTAATTCTAAAGATAATGAAGTAGGGAAAGTAATCTGGTCAGCATTGCAATTTAGCAGTAACATTCTGGAGGCAGTATGGAGAACAGCAGAGGAGGGTGGAGCTTAGGTAAGGAGGCTGGTGAGGAAATTACTGCTGCACATGCCTGCCTCTGGCTAAGGTTATGGTGTCTGAGCATGGAAATTTAGGGTCTTTGCCCATGATCTTTATAAGTGGTTTGGTACCAGTTTTGTTGTTGTTAATCCTCACCCAAGGATATTTTTTCATTGATTTTTAGAGAGAGTGGAAAGGAGGGGAGAGACAGAAAGAGAAATATCAATGTGAGAGAGACACATCGACGATTGGTTGCCTCCCGCAGGCACCCCAAGCAGGGCCAAGGATCAAGCCTGCAACCGAGGTAGGTGCCCTTGACCAGAATCAAACCTGGGACCCTTCAGTTCGTAGGCAATGCTCTACCCACTGAGACAACTGGCTAGGGCTAGTACCAATATTTAAGGAACTAGGCAGACCTCCGGGGCTAATGGAGCAAATGGCCACTAAAATGCACTACTCAAACATCTTGTGCTCAGAGAAATCTCCACTTCCAGGGTCTCAGTGCCTGAAGTCTCCCATTTGAATTATTTCTCTTAGATCTCAGGGACTTAGCACTGGATAAATCATAATCCTTGTTTCATGTGTGGCAGTATTGTATCTATATACTTAGTTGATCTAATGTAATAAGCATTCATGAGTGACATTCAATGTGAAAACAAGGACTTTGAGAGTAACTTGGCCACATCTACGACTGTGGTCTTCCCCTATTCCACCCCTGGCACCCCAACCCAAAGGAACCACCGTCATAAATCTCGTATTCATTATTCCTTAGTTTTCCTTTTTAAATAGTTTTAGCTCATCTATATGTATTCCTTAAAAGTATATTTTATTAATATTTTAATATCATAAAAAGAATATGGTGCACAAATAACTTTGATATTTATACTTTTTAATTAATATTATATTGTGAAGACTTGTCCATATTGTTTATGTAGTTGTCATTTATTTAATTTGAATATGCCATAGTTAATTTATCAACTGCCCTATTAATAGGAATTTTGTTTGTTGATATGTATAGTAGTACTATAAATATTCTTATCTGCATTTTCTTTTTTAAAAATATATATATATTTTTAATATATTTTATTGATTTTTTACAGAGAGGAAGGGAGAGGGATAGAGAGTTAGAAACATCGATGAAGGAGAAACATCAATCAGCTGCCTCCTGCACACTCCCCACTGGGGATGTGCCCACAACCAAGGTACATGCCCTTGACCTGAATCGAACCTGGGACCCTTTAGTCCGCAGGCCGACGCTCTATCCGCTGAGCCAAACCCGTTAGGGCTAAAATATATTTTTATTGATTGCAGAGAGGAAGGGAGAGGGAGAGAGAGAGAAACATCAATGATTAGAGAGAATCATTGATCGGTTGCCTCCTGCATGCCCCACACTGGGGATTGAGCCTGCAACCCAGGCATATGCCCTGACCAGGAATCAAACCATGACCTCCTGGTTCAGAGGTCGACGCTCAGCCACTGAGCCACATGGGCCAGGCTGCAATTTCTGGTATACATATGCGAAGGTTTTTCTGAAACATAATCATAGGAATAGACTTGCTTATAGGGTCCATAAAGTTTAATTTTACAAGAGAATATCAAGCTGTTTTTCTAAGAGGTTTTATAAACTCCTGTTCCAGCCATGACTAACCTCACCAAAAACAACTATGAAAGTCGGTCAAAGAAATCACATCATCTTAAAATAATGGTAATTTTATTTCTTTATTTTCAATTCTTAAGCCTCTAATTTCTTTCTCTTTTCCTATTGTATTATCAATATTTAGCTTATATAGTGAATTATGCTTATAGATTTTCTAATGTTAAAATTATCCTCAGATACCTGTGGAAAGCCCAGTGTGATATATGATCATTTTGATGCACTACCGGATTGGGTTTACTAAAGCTCTCTTTAGGATTTTCACATCTATAGCAGTAAGTGGCATAGTATGTAATTTTTTTTCTTACAGCTCTTTGCTAGTTTTGTTATTAAGGTTGTGATCTTCATATTATCTGAAAATATTATGTTGAGACCTGCTTTATTTTGTTCCACTTGCCTGATTAACCATTTTTCATCCTTTTATTTTCATCTTGTGCATGTATGTTGCTTTAGTATTTGTCTAGAGAATAGCAAATATCTGGTTATTATTTTTTATTTGGTAAGTTAGCTCATTTTTATCTATAGTAGTTATTCATATATTAGGACTTTCTTCTACTCTATTAGTTTATTATTTCAATTTATCATATTGTTTTTTGTTTTTTATTCCTCTGTTTATTATTTTATTTTAATTTAATTTATTTTTATATATTTTTTAGTCCTCACCCAAGGATATTTTTCCATTGATTTTTAGAGGGAGTGGAAGAGAGAGGGAAAAACAGAGAGGAATATCGATGTGAGAGAAACACATCATTGATTGGTTGCCTCCTGCATGAGCCCCAACCAGGGCCCAGGCTGGGGAGGATCCTGCAACCGAGGTATGTGCTCTTGATCAGAATCAAACTTGGGACCCTTTGGTCTGCAGGCTGATGCTTTATCTACTGAGCCAAACTGGCTAGGGCTTCTGTTTATTATTTTAAAGTTGATTATGTCTTCTCACATGTAAGACAAAGACATTAATATTATCTGATGTCCCTTGGCCTTCCTCTGCTTCATCATAGACTTCTAATCTTGTTTTTTATGTATATTCGTTTGCTTTCTCTTTTCTTTGGTCTCAGTTATTTTTAATAAAACAACAACTTTACAAAGATATTTTATCACTTTTACTTCACGTATTTCTTCTGTCATCTCTTAGATTTGTTTCTTATATATGAATAGGTTATTAAAACATTTTTTATATATGGATCTTTGCATGGCAAATATTCTGAAAGTCGGATCTCTTAAGAGTATTTTAATATGTCTTTAATTTGAATGAAAGTTTAGCTGGATATGAAATTCTATACTTTGAAAATTTTGAAAATACTTCTCTTTCTATCTTACATTCTTGAATACTGCTGAAAAATTTGATATCAATATTACTCGTATTCCTTTGTAAGTGATCTTCTTTCTTTCTCTCTGAAAATTTTTAATGCCTTACCTTATCGTCGATATTCTTAAATTTCAACATACTGTACATTTAGGAGTCTGATTTCTCTTATCTTTTCTTTTTTGTTGTCTATGATTCCTTTTGATCTGAAGCATTCTATCTTTCATTAATTCTGTAGCAATTACCTCCATTATTTCTTCAAATATTTCCTTCTCTCCATTTCTATATTTTTTTTCTGGGACTATTTTTGCCTTTTATACCTTAACTTCCATATTTTTTTATTTTTAAACTAACTTTCTGCTAAGAATTCCTCAATCTGATCCCCCAGTTCACTGTGCATTCCTCAGGCAAATTCTTTCTACTAATTACTATCTATTGTGTTTATTATCTCAACTATTACAGTTTCATATTTAACATTTTTACTTGATTCCTTTTATGGTTTCTTGTTTTCATTTCATATTGCTAATATCATCCCTCATTTTTAAGTATAAAAAATTAAATTAATTCTTTAAAATAAATGTAAGTCTTTGATCTGTCAGTTCTAATACTTCTGGTTCCATGGAATTGTAACTCAGTTTGTTGTTTTTCTTTGAAAATATTAGTGCTTCCATTTTTACCCATGAGTTTCCATTCCTCTGAGGTTATGGTTAGTCTGTACAGCAGTGCTGATGGTGTAAGGACTGAAGGCCAGATCTCGATCTGCATTGACACCAGCATGTTCAAATGAGGATGGAGGATAAAACTCTAGTGGAAGGTTCTAGGCATCAGGAAACCAGAGTTAATCACTCCTCACCACACCTAATTTGAATATGCCTAACAGCTCCTCAAATGAGTTCTTTACTTTAGGATGAATTAGTATCTATAAGAGGAGATTGTGATCCACCAACCCTGGGGGTTTAGAAGGAAAAAGTAGGCCAGTGACCGCCTTAGACCAATCCATCTTCGTGTACTTTCCCCACCTCCACTCAGGTGCAGGGCTTCTGCACTGCCTTAGTTCTACACTTGAGATGCATTTTGTTCAAGAGATGTAAGCTCTGGCCCTGTCTGTTCTAAGGCAGTGGGGGTGGGAATGGAGGTGAGATAAAGACCCTAAGAAGTAACAGCTCCTTGTTTTATCCTGACACAGCAGCCTGGATACCCTCTGCCTTAACTGGGCCATTCCAGTCACACGTACATGCCAGAGAAAAACAGCTTCTGTCCCTCCAAGGAGGTCTCATAGCTTTCTCTGTAACTTAATATTTTTCCTCTGTAGTTCCTCTGAGTTGATCTCAGGGGAAGAAACCGGTATGTCAGGCTAGTTCAGCATCTTCTTAGGAACCCTACTTGATTTTTCCTTCTTACAGGTCACATACTGTCTTTCTGTCTTCCTTTAACACACGGGTATCTTTGGGGTGGTAGCACACAGTACTGGTTGAGTAGGTGGACTGGGTCAGCGCTTCCCCTGGGCTGGGAGAAGGGGCAGTATGTAGGGAGAGTGAGCAGGAGTCAGGACTGGACTGTGTTCCCTTTCAGTCATTGATTGCTGTGTTGCCTTCCATAAGTCTTTTCACTTCCCTGGTCTCAGTGTCCTCTTCTAAAAAGTGAAGTTAATAATAACACTGACGTCACTGGGCTGACACAAGACTCAAGTGAGAAATTGGATGTGAAAGGGCTCTTTGTAAATTGTAACGTGAGGTGATTTTATTGATCATCTGGAGACAGGGAAAGAAGTCTTGGGCTAGGCAAAAACTCACTTTGCCAACCTCAGAATTTTACTAAATGTTGGCCCTGCTAAAAAAGCCTGATGCAACTGAACATTCTCTTATTATAGAAAATGACGAATCTGTGTTTGATGCCAGAGTTGTCACATTCTTCCAAGAGTGCAGACTTTTATGGGCCCCTGGA
This sequence comes from Myotis lucifugus, assembly GCF_000147115.1. Lineage (NCBI taxonomy): Eukaryota > Metazoa > Chordata > Mammalia > Chiroptera > Vespertilionidae > Myotis > Myotis lucifugus. The sequence goes on from NW_005871062.1 coordinate 7,142,848, forward strand.
AACTCTGCCGGGGACTATTTCTGAGGATGGGAACATTGTGCCTTGTTGGCAAAAGTTATTAAACCGAGGCCACTTGTGGTCATTGAAGAATCTGGGTCTGCCTTTGCAAAAGTGGGGGCACAGTATCAGATCTTGTCCTCCGATGTTTGCTGATTTGGATACACAGCTTCTGTTAAACTTGGTGCCTTTAGCTTCCTTGTTTGGTGAGGGCCTTTTTCCAGTCTAGTGAGGTGAGTGAGAAGTGAGAGAAGAGGATGGAGCAGGTCCAAATCAAAGACAAGTAGCAGAGGTAGACATAAATAAGAATAATGTGTTCTCTCTGGGAATTTATACAAGGACAAGGCTAATGAGACTTTGTTTTCAATTACTTAAAATGTAGTCTGTCATTGAAAAGATGATGTAATGGCTTTAAAACAAGCCAGAATCCTACACCATATTCAATTCTTTGGTGTTAGCTTTTCTTTCTTCTTCTTTTTTTTTTTTTTTTACTTACATTCTTGTCTATTTCTTGTCTTCCTCATTATGCATGCATAATGCACATTTCATTTTGTGGCCTGATTTTTTTTTTACTTAACATTATATAATAAACATTTTCTTTTTAAAGTTTGTATTTTAATGACTAGATAATATAATTTTTGACAATGTTTTATAATTAATAAAACTATTCCTCTATTTTGAGACATTTGAATTGTCTTTGATATTTTTGGTTTGTTTGATTGCTTTTTGCTAGTATATTGAGTGGCATTGTGTACATTTTGCATATTTTTCTTTTTGTTTTTGTTATCGTTAAATTGTTACCTTTGTATAAATTCTAAAATTCCTATGAATGGGATGACCGGGGAAATATGCCTGGGCAGCTTTATGACTCTTGCATACTATTGTGTATTTTGTGTGTGTGTGTGTGTGTGTTATTTTAAAATGCCATTATCCCTTTTAACCACAACTCTTTCAAGCATTGACTATTTGCTAAAGTCTTTTTTTACTTTTATAAAAACCATGCTTCAAATTTGTTTTCATTTGTACTTCTCTGCTTAACAGCAAAGTTTAATGCTTTCATGTGTTTTTGTCTAGATCATGGTATTAAAATTAAAACTAAGCTGCCATAAATTTTCAGAAATTTTTGAAACCTTCCCAAAATGTTCCCCCAAAGAAATTCAAACTTCCAAACTAATCAAATATATATATTTTTTGTGGCCCAAGCAAAGAGAAGTGTTAAGTTAATTTGTCTTTGGTTTATTGATTGAGTGCCTTTCTTGTGTAAGTCAAGTCCTGTCAGGTAAGTTTTAAGGAATATTGAAAATAAGACATGGACATTACCCGCCCCCCCCAAAACGTTTACATTCCAGTAGAGCTATGACCATATGACTGACCACGATGAAAAAATTGCTAAATGTTGTAACAAATGAACAGAACCAGAGCTACAGGGATTCTGAGAATAGAGATATTATTTCTAATTTGAGTGAAGGAATGTGAGGAGTCAGAAAAGGCTTCTGAGGAAATTCCAGTTGAGTTGAATGAATGGGATCTGAGGTAGGGCCTATTTCAGGGCAGTGAGAGAAGTGAGTTGTAGTGACATTTTGCCTATTTTACATGAGAGATCCTTAGATTTGTAACCAAGTCTTCTAAGTTATAACCATTCTTCTCCAGGTGGCAAATGAAGTGAGACAGGGATGATCGACTCCTGGTCACCAAGTCACATGGAAGAGAAAGGTTTCCACATACATATTATAATAATAATAATAAGTATAATTAATAATAATAATAAAGGTTTCCACATAAGTATAATAATAATTAATAATAATTAATTAATATAAATAATAATTATTTATAATAATAAATAATTTTGTTTTTATGAAGAAAACAAAAAGCGGCCAATCTCAATTGTCTCCACAATATTAAAATTATACTGTGCATTTTGAAAGGCCTAAAATTTATAATGAAGCTCAGTGCTTCCTAAACCCTTCCATGACATAGCACACAAAGAAACTAATAATATCTCTTTATTATACTGCCATGCATCCCTTAATGACTAGGATACGTTCTGAGAAATTTTGTCATTGTGTGAATGCTTAGGGATGATGGTGAACAAAACAACATGAGATTAAATCAAGCACAAGAGAAATGATACAATCAAGAGATGCAGTAACATGAGATGTATGAGGCTGCTGCCAGTGTAACAGGCATACTGTTACATAGCAAAAAAAAATTTGTAAGTAGAAAGAGTACACTATAAAATGTGATGAAAAGTATAGTATGCTGAATACATAAACCAGTAACATGTTTATGATTATTGTCAACTTTATACACTGTACATAATTGTATGTGCTATATTTCTATATGACTGGCAACACAGTAGGTTTGTTTGCACCAGCATCACCACAGACACATGAGTAATGCATTGTACTATGATGTTAGGACAGCTACCAGGTGGTAGGAATTTTTCAGCTCCTTTATAACCTATGGGACACCATTGTATATGTGGTTCGTTGCTGACCAAAACATCATTATGTAGCACATTACTGTACTGGGGTAAAGAGATAATGCTGCTTATTATTAGAGGCAACTGGCCCAGAACTCCGTCTGTCCCAAGTCCAGAAGTCTGAAAGGTTCAATTTCTGGGCATTCTTGGAATCTATTGGGCAAACACCAGGTGAAAAGTTTTGCAGGCAAATAAAGATGATTAATAAGCATAGTTACTAGATTGATCCTGCATGATAAGTAATCAATGCATTGGGCATTGACATTGGTAAAGAAAAAAGGAAGAAATAAAATTTATTATGTTTTTTTATTGATCCTACCTTGACCAGGCTTTCTACTATGAGAAAGAGAAATTTTTATTATTGCACAGAAAGTAACATAATAGAACCATGGAATTCTAGTCATAGTAGTCCAATTATGAAAGCATCCAGAGTCATGAAATTTGCTATGATATACATTATGGGACTGGCTGATGAGAATAATATTTTGCATTAATCCAGTGAGCTCATTCCAAGCAGGTAGAAAGGTAGCCAGTAGATTTTTTAGGATTTTCATTCAATAAATACAGTAATGCAGTCTAAGTATTTGTTCATTTTTGAAATCCTGTCTTGTCCTAAAAATGGTTTCAACTAGTCGGGTACATTAGTCACACAAGGATTCAATAGTTTAAAGGTTGAAAGTTTAGAAAACAATTTAAAAGAAGGTTTTGAATAATAGGAAAAAGTAGATTTACATGAATACTTTTTTAAAAAGTTACACAATTGAGTGCAGAACCCTTGTGGAAAAATTCCTGAAAACCTTTATTGCACCAGCATACTTATTATTGTATTAAAAATTCTAGCAGCTGTGCTTTTCTTCTAAATTAAGAAAATTTAGAAAGCAATATCATGAGCTAATGCTACATCTAAGTGGCATGTTTCAACACTTAAATGTCATGTGTTGCCAGAATCGAGTTTTCCAGGAGACCTGGCTCAGCCCACTCCTCTTGGAGGCAGATGTTGGAGTGGTCACTCCAGGCCAGAGAAGTCAGCATTTCTTGGTTCTCCTTCCAGATTGTGGTGAGGCCCTGGATGCCCTTTATCCCACCTCAGTTTCTCTGGTGAGGCCCTTTGCCATGTGAAGGGGTTGTGGTCAAATGGAAATATTTGAAAGGTTGCCACATGGAAGAGGGATTTAGGCCTATTCTGCATGGTCCCAGAGGATATAACTAGGATTAAAGAGATGGTAGCTGCTGCAGAGAGGTGGATTTGGATGCTAAGTAGAGTTGAACTGAAAGGAAAAGTAGGTCTTCTTACAACTACCTCTTCCTAGGACAACCACTTCATCTAAACTATTTAATTTATTTATTCAATTTGCCAACTCATGATGTAACTAGGAGACTGAGATTCAGAGAGAGTAACTAACACCACTACTGAGGATGCCTAAATTAGACGTGGATCACGGTGAGACTTAAACCTGATCAAGTGTATGAAATTAGTGTATGGAATTAACCACTGAGTTGCACTCTCTGAAAGAAAATGGAGTGTGAGGGGGGGAGGAATCTCAAAATCAAACATTATTTAAAATGTAACAAGTTACTATGGATTTTTTTAATGGTCAAGATAAGCCTAAAATGTAAAGGCAAAGATTTAGGACTGGAGGTGGGAACACCAGCCTAGACAACACACCCACACCTATGACCTGTGTGGAAGGATACTCCTCCTGGGGAAAACCCAACCATTTGGCTGGAGACAGATCCCAAGGAAATAGCTGGTGAGCTGACCACCAGCATTGAGGTTGGTTTTAAATCAAGAAGCTGTCATCTTTCCTTTGAAAATCTTCCTAATATATAGAACTGTCCCAGACAGAACTGGCAGCTTTGGAAGATGGTGAGACCCTTGCTCTTAGGGCTGTTCAGACATAGCCTGGATGTGTATATGTGGAGATGGAGAAAGATCAAGATGTGAAGACCCTGAGGTCTCTTCCAATCTCTTCCAAGTTATCTGACCTAAAATATTAATGAAAGGAAGGAAAAGGAGACATGTTTGAAAAAATTAGAAGAGATCAAGGTCTATAAGAGACTCAGGTTTCTATACATTTCTGTACATGCAGAGTCAGGACTAAGGCCATGGCCTGCTCAGAAAGTCTGCAGATAACAAGCAATGTTAGCCATGACACTCATGTTTTAAAGAAAGAATCCCTGGCAATAGGAGAAGAATCTTCCTGCTCAACCCCTGTCAAGGAAGAGACCTTCCTTACACGACATTGTAGAAGAATGGACATTTATGACTTAAAACCAATAAGGTCCAGAGAAAGGACATAATTTTCCCAGTGTCAGTCCTCCAGCAAAGTCAGCCTCTGCAGAGGAACGCAGGTCTCCCAACTCCCAAGTTTAGGGAGGTTCTTTCCACTGAGCAGCACTACCTTTTCATCTCTATTCTTTTTTAAATTTTATTAAATTTATTGAGGTAACATTGGTTAATAAGTTTATATAGGTTTCCAGTGCACAATTCTTTAACACATCATCTGTATATTGCATTGTATGCTCACTACCCAAAGTCAAGTCTTCCTTCACCATGTATTTGACCCTCTTTATCCTATCCTATCTCTTCCCAACTCCCTTTACCTCTGGCAAACATCATACTGTTGTCTGTCTATGAGTCTTTGTTGCTTTCTGTTTTATATCCCACACATGAGTGCAATCATATGCTTCTTGACTTTTTCCATCTGACTTATTTCACTTGAGAATATCATCTCCATTCTTGGTGAGGATGTTACTTTGCCCCAGGCTGTGAGCTCTGTGAGGGCAGGATTTATCTCTCACACCTCTCTCGTTTATAACTGCCTCCCACCCCCACACTCCCAATGGGAGGTTCTTCATCAATCTTTGGGATCCCTACTTTCCTAATTCTATTTTCATTATTCTCATTTACCAACCTAAGGTACTCAGCTTGCCTAAACATACAAGTTGGAAATAGAAATATAAATCGTCTGAGAGATCATCTAATTTTAACCCCGGCATTTCATAGACGAGAAAACAGGAACTCAGACAGAAGTAAGTTGGTGTCTTAGACACTGATCAACATTGTGTAAAATGCCTATTAATGTGTACTAGCCTATGAAAGCCTGGCCACAAAGCATGGAGTATGGAGGGCCTGGTGGCTGAGCATGAGAAACAGGAGCTGAGACTGGATCCCTGGGTTCTGGTGATTTATCATACTGATTCACAGGCAGATGTTGAGTCATTTCTGGGCTTCGGTTTCTCTAGTGATACGAGGGGGTGAATGTTTTGCACATTTCTTCTCTTGGGATTGGTGTGGTGATAGCAGGCCAGCACTTGGGGAACTTTGGAGAGCCCTTCCCCCACCCTCAGGAGCTGGAGGCAATGGGGCATGTTTGGTACAGCCCTGCAGAATGTTCTGCCTATGAGCTCAGAGAAACTGAGGGGTGAAGGTGGGGGAAACACCATGTTCCCACTGTTTATAGGTTTGATGTTGTAGTAATCAAAACAGATTTGGTCTGGCAGGTGCCATATCTAAGTGACATTCCCTGAGTGAGTCACCTCCTTTGGGGAAACTCCCCTCGCCTGAACTTTCTCCTGGAGGGCAGGGACCATGATTAGCTGTTCTGGATACAGTGCCCAGCTTCCCCCAGGCACTTAACCATGCTGTTTGTGTTGTGTGTTTTCCTCCCACAGGGGCATTTTATGGTAAGGATAGACCATGGGTGGCTGGTTCCATTTTCTCAGGTTACAAGAGTGTATGGTCATCCACTCCTTTTGCAAAGGATTTGAGTCTATTCTGAAGGTTAGTGAGGCAGCTGCAACTTCTCTGCTGCAACAAGGAGAATCCCAGACCATGAGGCAGTAGAAAGACTATTTAACCAGGAGTCAGGATGCTTAATCTGAGTCCTGGGAGGTGAGTCATGGACATCTGTAGCACTTTAAGATAGGGTTTAAAAATTATGCACATACATGATTTTATATAGGCTTTATGATAGCCTTCAGCACATGGCATTGTATCACCATTCAATACCATTTTGTGGAGAAAGTGAATCTCAGGAAGTTTAAGAGACTTCTGGGTCCCAGGCATACAGGGCAGATCTGGACATTGATGTCTTGTCAACATCAGAGCTTCTTCCCATAAATGTTTGCTTTATAGCCCAGGGTCCAGGTTTCCTCTCTACAAACAAGGGTTTTGAAAGATCTCTACCATCCTGTCAAATTCTGACATTCTGTGGTTCTGTGGATTGGGTCATGTGCATCTTCTCTCTAATACTATATCCTTAGCACCTGAGTTTAAAATAATATTGCTATGCTGTGAGACAGAGAGAGATATCAGGGGGGAAAGTGACATGATCACCTTCAGCGGGTGGAGTGAGAAGAAAATTGGTTTGGAGCCAGAGAAAGGCAGCAGGCAGCATGAAATCTTGTCTCTTCTATTTATTAGCAGTGAGACTTTGAACAGACAACTAAACCTCTCTGAGCTTCTGCTTCCTCTCCACAGTTTTCAAATGAGGGCAATGGCACTGATTTTTCAGGTGGATGGTCATAAAGATCACATGAAATCCTATATAATAAAAGCATAGTATGCAAATTGTCCCCTCGACCAGGAGTTAGTCGGGGAGTTCGTCCAAGGGGTGGGGCCGGCAGGGGGAAGGGAGGGAGGCCCTGGCCAGTGGCGGTGGCAGTGGCAGGTGACTGGGAGAAGGGAGGGAGGCCCCAGCAGTGGCAGGTGGCTGGAGAAAGGGAAGGAGACCAAAGCTGGCAGCCAGCAGTCACTAGGGAACCTACCAGTGCATGAATTTCATGCACTGGGCCTCTAGTTGTTTTATAAAAGCTGATCCACTTATTACCTCTAGGCAGGTAGTAGTACTTATTAAAAGTTAGTTTCCATCCCTTACTTTTGACTGGTGGATATGAATGTCCAACTTGTCAAAAACAAATATCTGCTTAATTCCAGGTGCTTGTGACAGTATAGGCTGTATCTGCTGAAAAGGTGTTTAAGACCCCTGGCACAACTATCCACTGGAGTGTGCCCGGGGCAAAGTACACTAAATACGCATTATTTGATTGGAGGTGAGAGTGTATGGACACAACTAGAAGTGCCCTGTATATTAAAAATAATTTTAAGAACCCTTGTTTACCTTACATCATGTAAATTATGCTTATTGGTCCATAAAATAGCCATGTTTCCTTTGATATTAAAACTGCTTAAAACAGTACCTGAAATGTAACAAGTGCTCAATATATATTTAGTGGGCAAGTGAATGAAAAATAATGTTTTAAAGTGTTTGCCATCAGGCAAAATGAATGTTCAGGGAAGATCCATCATACTTAACAGTAGCCTCCAGGATCTTGCTGTATAACCCTGAATCCACACCCCAAGGGACATGAACCCCACAGAGATTTATCCTTTTATTCTACAGTTGATACATCTAGTAAAGTAATAAATGCTGAGTTTGTCTAAAACCCAGGTGTCCTGAGCCTCACCTCAGGCTCATATCACTGCAACCCACTGCTTTGCCCTCAAGTTTCTGCATTGTCATGCTTTTAGCTTCTCTACAATGTCTGCTTCTTTGGTTCCTCCATCTACAATACTAAAGGTTAGAATTAAACTTTCCTTGGGCCGTGCTTTGCTAGGGCTGTGTTACCCAATTTTGACAAATACTCTGACCATGGCTGTTTTCAGTATCCTGCTTGAATGGTCCTATTTGTGAAGGACTTTATGACTGTTTGGTTCTTTCTCCTATTTTGTCTCTAGAGTGTTTAAGGAGCATTTGGGGATTTGCCAGGTAAATTTCAAATCTGGCCTTGTTTCTAAAGAAAGGAAAGTGAGTTCTAGAGTGAAGAATGTCTCTGTCAGATGTAGTCCCTAGAATGACAATCTGAGCTCTCTAATTTTGCTCCTTTCAGGGACCTGTAAGCATACCAGTTTGCCTGCTTAGGCACTGTCTCCTTAAAGACCAATCTGGGAGACATCCAGTTTTGCTAACCTGGCTGCTACCTTTCCCAAGGTATTCTCTTCTCACTGTAGCAAACATTCCCTCTTTCTTCCTTTCACCACCCTTCCCACCCTCCCCTGGAACTCTTCCTCTGCCCAACATTTCCCTGGCTGTCAGAACTTGCTTCCTGTTAGTTGCATCTGCCTTAGCCTAGGTACACCCCAGTGCAGTATCCTGACAAAACAATGTGTTGTGGTGATGCAACAGCCCAAAGTGTCAAAATAATTAGGTAATTAAAACAGGGGAAGGTCAGGGTTTCCTCTGTCTAAAACGACAAACACACTCACAAAGAGAAAAGCTAAAAATGGAAGCCAATTGTACATCCCCCTGTCTCCATTGATCCCAAAGCCTGATACCTACAATGGATCTTTTAAGGAAACCAGAATAAAAACCCAACTGATTTAGAAGGTGTGGCAAGTTTGAACACCAAGGAATAGAACATTTTTAAGGTTTCAACACACTCCTTGTCTTCCTTGTTTGTTTTTACACCAGCCCCACCCTAAGTTCCTGCTGGTGCAATGGCCCCAGATAGTGGCTCAATGCCATGGATGGGACATTGCTCAAAGTGGGCTGTGGGTGCTGAGGGCAAGTCTCTTCCCAGGAAACCAAGTCCTCAAGATCATCCTCCCTTGGCTTTTATTTGTTCATTCATCAACACTCAAGACTTATTAAGAGCCTGCTATATCTTAGGCATTGTGCTTGGTGCTTGGTTGGGGGTTAGGGGCAGAGAAAATTCAGAGCTTAATAGGAAATGACCTCTGTTCCACTAGAGCTCACTCTCTAGTGAGAAAGGTGGACATATAGAATAACATCATAGTCTGCTGTGATGATGGGGCTCTAACTTAGGGCTGAAGGAAGTTCTAGAGGCCCGGAGAAAGCTGTGACCAACCCCATGTGGGGAATCTAGGAACAAGTGACTAAGGAGGTGACATTTGAATTCTAACCTGAAGGATGACTAAGGCTTCTCCAGACAGGTAGGAGGAAACTGCATTCTAGTTAGAGGAACAGTACATTCAAAGTGGGAGGGATGAAATATCATATTGTTTTCTGAGAATATGGAGTTCATAGAAGCTAAACTTAAAGCTATGTTGGAGGAAGGCATGGCACTTTTGTCATTCAGGATCCGGTACTCAGAACTGGCATAGCCAGACCTATGACCAAAACTATCTGCCCTCAGATCTTCATATCTTTTGCCCTGTGTCCTTGAAACAAAAGACAACTGTGTCTGGATGCTGTGAAAGTTTGGGGTGTGCTCCACTACCAACTTTGCAGGTGGAAACTGCATCAGAGAACAGGGAGGATTTCAATGGTTAAGGCACTTAGGAAAAAGAAATTAAACAACTTGTCAAATCCTTCCTCTCAGATAGCATAAATGTCATAGATCCTTGATAAGAAAATAGTGCTAAGTGTCCATTTTCTTTGTTCTAATTAATGACTCTCCAGCTCGTTCTGAATTAGCAAGGATTTCCAACAGTTATGCATGGCAGCTGAGGAACACTTTTGTAAAATTAAACAATTTATTTTACTCTTAAATTTGTATATATGTAGGCTGAGACATAATCCGTATGACCAGGGTAATACAGATTCATAACATTTTCAGCTAAGTGAGCATTAAAAACTGGCATCATAAATAGTTTAACTTTTTAAAAAAATGAATAAGATTTCATTACATTTTAAATAGTATTTACTTAAAATTTTGTAACTATTAATTATAACCTATTTTCAGTTCCCTTTTAAATTTTAATTAATAATCTTTGCTATCCAAAATATTTTGAAGCAATATTTTTTAAATTATATCGAAAGTAGTTTAAATTTTTGAATTTTTATATTTGTTTTCATTTACATTTTAATGAAAATATGTTCCAATTTTATGTTGAATACAGTTAACTATTTGTTTTATAATCCTTCAGATCAACACTGTCCAGTAGAACTTTCTGCTGGGATGGAAATGTTCTATGTCTGTGCTGCCAATGGTAATCACTCGGCATGCAGATACTGAGCTTGTGAAATATGGCTACTACGACTGAGGAACTTTTATTTTATTTTTTTATTACATTTTGATTGATTTAAATTTAACTATACATATGTGGCTACTGGCTATCCTATTGGGTAGCACATTTTTAGATTACTGAAAATAACAATCTAGATAATAATATAAATAGAATTTCTTTCTGAGAACTAGAGAAATAGGATTCCTGAAAGATAGAAACTGTGTCTTTAAGGATGGAGAAGGGGTGCTTTTGTTGTGATGATTCCCTTCTTATTGTTGACTTTCATACTTATTGAGAACACAGATTGCTAATATTCTGTCAGCTCAAATATGTCTAGGTTTTCCAATTGTTAAGATGTTTAGTGGGCTAACTCCCTGGACTAATTGACAAAGGAAACCTGGGAAAGACAGGTGGTATCTGGGTGACTGGGAAACATTGGAAAACAAGACCAGGAGTTTTCCTTACTTGGATCCCTTAAATGTAGTCTCCCTGAATTTCAAGCTCTCGTAGATTTTTGAAGGGCATTTAAATCCACATATTCATAATCTTTCCACTCTTCATATATAGGCATCTCTTTTGCATAAGGTGTCTGATGAAGGAAAGGACTCAAAAGGTCTACCTGTCAAGGGAAATTACATCTCCATCCATATCCATATCCATATCCATATCCATATCTGTAGCTACTTGCCCAAAGTCTTTCCGACTTTCAAATATTCAATTTAAAACTTGTTATCAGTGAAAAAATCTAAACTGGACCTATCTTTGAAGGTGAGGACATATTAAGGAGCAAATCAAATGTTCAGTATCTCTGAAATGACTGCTGGGTGCAACATACCATTTGTTAAGGTGTTTTTCTTTTAGTTATCTGATTAACATAAAATTTTATATTATAAAAGAACATAATACCATGATTATGGAATAAAAAACCACCTACAAGTTTACTATCTTTATAAATCACGTATTTCCATTTTTTCCTGTCTTTTCCAAAAATGTGTATTTCTCACAGTATTAGACATGCAGCACAAATATAACTTTGCATTCTAATGTTTTTCATAAGCATCACACAATGAACAATTCCAATGTAGTCTTTATAATGACATAGCTAAATGGCTTCAAAATAGTACATTTGTGAATATATTGTCATTTATATCAGCATCTCAAAATTACATTATATCTAATTCACTTTTTTATCAGCATTCCAAATTTACGTTATATCCAGTTTACTCTTTCTTTGGCTACTTTTCTGTTGTTCCTTTTCCTAGTCTTGGACTATTTTCTTAGAATAAATTTCCAATAGTGGAATTGTTGGTTCAGAAGAGATGAGAACTTGGTAAAATTGTGAGTTATTATCCTCTCTAATTTATTTACTTTTAATCACATTTAAATCCCTTATTTAAGCAAACTAACTTATTAGTTCACCAACTCACTAACTAGCTCAATGTCCCAGTTTCCTGATTTGTTGTTTTCTTCACATCCAACTGGTTCACAGAGTTGTTCCTTCCTGACAATGAGCCTTATAATTGTTCCTTCCTGTCAATGAACCTCTAGTTCACACTTCTTTACACAAGTAAGTTGCAGTGATAATTTTTGCCCTGAAGCGTGATCACTTCAGAGAGCTATTGTCTAGCTTTAAGGAATTCCCCATCTGCAAAAGTGTCCATGAGACACAGTTTCAGTGATTGTGAAAGGAACTTACTGATAAGCCAGGTAAAGACTGGGATCCTGGCCATCTGCTCTTTCTGTTTCTTACCAATTAAATCTCTGCCAAGACACCTTGGGCTCTGCCACCAACCTGTCCTACCAGCTCTTGCCAAAGTGCAGGCAACCATGTGAACATGGGCATGGGCATTCACCGTACACCCACTCTGGCTAGAACTGGCCTAGATCCCATAAGGGACCAGATGCAATCTTTACCCTCAAGAACCTAGTAGACTGAAGAGATAAGATATATACACTTCAAGAATATGGCTGAGGTTCTATGATTCTAGAGAGGTTTAGAAGATATGGATAATATCATAGACCCTAAGCTGGGCCTAGAAGGACAGATAGAATAGAAAGGGCATAAAGGAGTATAGAGGACATTTAGTTTGGAGACATTAATTTCTTCATCATTCAGTTGATAATCATCTATTACATACCAGGCCCTGAGCTAGGCTCTGAGGAAACAGATGAGTTAAATAACATCCCAGTTCTTCAGGAGATCACAATACTGTGGGAGACACACTCATAACAAAATCATCACCATGGTGTAATGCACACTATCACAGAGGAATTGATAAAGCAATGTTAATGCAATGGCCATATCTGCCTGTCTCACAGAGGAAACTTCCCTCCAACCAAAGGGATCTGTCATATTTTATGAAGATCACATGAATAAAATGGGAGATAGCTGTAGCAGGGTGGAAAGAAGAATCTGCTTAAAAGTTCTTGGTGTTTATTTGACTCTGCTACTTTCCACCTATGTTATTGTGACCAGGTTCCTCAAAAGCTCTGGGCCTCTGTTTTGTCATGTGTAAAATGGAGAACAAAATACTTCTGCAAGGACTGAAGGAAGATTGAAAGAGAAAGAAGTTAATAAAGGGCCAAGTAAAAGAAGTTCTCATCACCATCATCATCAACAACACTGATAACACATATGAAAGCACTTTGGAAACTCTCTAGCCCAGTATAAATGAGCAAAGTTATTGGTGTGATGACTTAATTGTTACCACAATTTACCTGTCCTCATCTTCCAAGCTCTTGGTTACATCTGGACACAAAAGGATGTGGCTATAAATAAACTGGGTTTACTCCTGGCACTCACCACATCTTTTTTCTTTGGGTAAATCCCACCCTGGAAAGCCTCAGAATGTTAACTTTGCATTTTTAAGTCCTCCTGAACATGGTTATGAACATTTTCTTTTCTTTAAGGAAATTAAATCATGTAGAGTCCACTAAACCTAAGACTGTTTAAAATGCATGGAGAGTTGGCCACATGCCTGGGGTTCACCTATTCATCCAGGCATTACTATACAGGCCATTTATTTCATAATTTCTCACGAGAAGCTGTGGCAATAGCCAGAGATGACACAGGTGACAGATGAGTCAAAGAGACAGGGTGACTCAGAGATAACCATCTCAGCCCCACCCCCAGCCCCCAACTGTCATTCTTAAGCTTTCTGGATTTCATAGAGATTTATATTTTTGTTTGGATATTGCTTCAAGGAGATTAAAGGATCTGTATTCCTGGAAGCCTCCTTTTCTGTTTCTTTCCTGGGGCTCTTCAGACCATGCTCCAATTCATTCCTTTGTAATGAGAACAACTCAGATTCCTTGAGAATTTATTCTATGCCAAGAATTGTACTCTGTCTTTTACACTCATCATCTAATTTACTCCTCATATTATCACACAGGTACAATAGTTATCCACTCTTCACAGATGAAGAAACTGTGGAATAAAGAAAGTAAGTAACGAACTAAGGTAAGTCCAAGAATACCTGGTAGAGCTGAACCTAGATTGTCTAACTCCAGAGCCCATGCCTTTGACCATTCTATAATTTTGCCTTCATCAGATAGGAAAGCCTGGAACCACCAAGCTGTCACCTCAATTGTGAATCAATGTTGAGTACTGTCTTAGGGTGGGCTTCTTGTAAAACAAGAACTGTGGAGGAGAAGAAATCAGCTGAAGGATGTTCTAGGCAGCCTTCTTCCTTTGTGGGCAGTTGAGAACACCTGGCTCAGGGAACATGTCCTACATAGCTCCTGCTGGTGGTTTGAGAAGGTCTGTGGTTTACCTTAGTAGGAAGAGAGAACAACATTTTTGGAAGAGGAAGAGCCAAGCTGTTCAATGAGTCACTTCCAGATTCCACCAGCCTGTATTCCTAGCAACACACTTAATTTCACCTTGAGAAAAATGTGAGGAAGTTTATCATCACATACATAGTTCTGACTATGTCTTTCACTGCTGAAAAGCCTCCAATATGATTTGGAATGGTCCCAATCAGCAGTCTCCCAACTTCTCTGAATATGATGTCCCACAGGTATAAAAGATTTGTCTGGAAACCCATGGTGTGTAAAACCATGCTATTATGAACATTATAGAAATAAATAAAAAATAGAAATTATAAGAGAAAAGATAAATATAAAATAAAGAATACTTCAATACTTGCTAATCTTCATAACAGCATACTATCTTTTCTACTACTTCAAGACATAGTCAACACTCTTACCAAAGTTTATCATTAATAATAGTGAGTGTAAACCCATATTTCAAGCATTCTTCCTGAGAAATATTTTTGTTGTACTGCTTGTTATATCTGATTAGGTCATCATTGGCTTTAGCCCCTGAAATGTAGCCAGTGGAAAGCCAGGAATAGGAGAAAAGTCAGCTCTGCCTTTTTCTTGTTTGTTTGTATTTGTTATAAGTATTATTCTCAATCCACAGGTTCTTTGAAGGGATATTTTAAAACTACTTGTCTATTCTGTGAGGCTTTATTTACTTAAATCTAAGTAACCAATCCATAAATCCAAGACACTAACTAAATGAGAACAGCAGTCTAGGTACCTCGTGGACTCTCTGGGGCAAAGAATCCTCTCTACTCCTTCAGAATAACCTCAGTTGGAGATGTGGCATGAAATTATTGGATATGGGGATCCAAGCAATGAGGGATAGGATTTATATATGAATTAATAGGAGTGTATATAATAAATAATAAGAATTTTAAAAAATGTTTTATGTAAATAAAAGTAAATGTAAATAAAGAGTCTAGTATGATTTGCACACCCTCCTGAGAGAATGCACTTTTGGGGGGAAACACCTTTTCTACCAAGATTTGATTCCTTTTCCTTCTAAGATCAGTGACCTACTTCTTTAGCCATACCTCCAACCATCAACAACCCCTCCCACTCTCATGATTACCCATACATTGCACTATACAAACAAACACATAGGGTTGGTCAGATTTCTCTGAAAACTTTCTTCACTTGGGCCTTTGTTCATACTGTTCCCTCTGCTTGAAACACCCATGCTTTTCATTGTTATCTTTGGACAATTTTACTCTTCATTGAGGCTCACCTCAGGCTCAATCTCCTGAGTGAAATAATAACAATATCAACTACCATTTATTGACCTCTTACTACCTGAGGGATTCAGTATTACCTTCACAACAATTTTAGGGGATCTGTACTATTATAAGAAAGCTGGGGGAAAGAGAACTGCCCAAAGCCACACAGTTTTGGGGAGACGGGGAACCAAACCCATGAAGACCTGAAATTCCTACACTCTATCACTGTATGTGTGTTTCAATTTAATTTTATTTGTTTGAACTAGTAAAGCCTTCACTAAAGCCTCCCTCTCCTCCTTTGAGTGAGGAGATGGAAGTAGTTACTCCCTTCTTGAGTTTCCACAGAAGCTTGTTTGTCAATTTCATGTAGTACTTTTTTTTTCATGCTGACATATATTGCTATTATATGTGCACATCTCTCATATCCCAACTATACTGTGAGCTCTTCAGACAAGGGACTACTTTGGATTCTTCACAGCGCATAGCAGAGAATGTGTAAATATGATCATCAAATGAATGAATTAAAGGTCCTAGGTTGGATATAATTTTTTAAATTTATTGTTGAAAGTACTATACATGTCTCCCTTGTTTTCCCCATTGACCTCCTCCTCCCAACTCTTGCCCCCTTCTCAGGCTTTCACTGAACTATTGTCTGCGTCCATAGCTTAACTTGTTATTTTCCTTGTGGTCTGAGATGCAAACTACAAAGCTATATAGATGTGGGTCTGTGCTATATTACAAAGATTGCAATATTTATAAAAATACTGGAGTTATACTCTTTAATATATACTGACTGGTTGATAGAGACTCAAACTTATATTTATGTAATCTAATTTTAAAAAAACTGCGACCAATAAAAAGCCATCACCTTACAAACTACCATTGAACATCTTAGATTACTAGAGAAGGATATGGGGGCAGGTCATTCTAAAGTTGACAATAGTTAATGCAGTTTAGAGAAGAAACTTTAGCTCATTTAATCCTGAAAATAACATGCGCACAACACACAGCAGTTTAAGAATTTTTCTTTTTTTCATTTTACTGATTCAGAAATTGAGACTTATAGCCAAGAAATGGCAGAGCCCATACACAAACCCAGACTTTTGGACTCAGATACTTTAATCTTTCATCACTCTTCTCAACACAAAATGAATCCTAGAATGTCAGACATTTGAGCTATCAGAAACTCTTTACCTTGGGCATAGAATAAATAGCCTCATTTTGGTGTTTTTGAAATTCTGCTCTAGAGAAGCCTGCTGTCTTGAGGATTGTGCATGGCAGGGAGGGACTAGGTGATTCTAATCCCTGGATGACTAAACAGAATCCCAGTCCATCTGTGATAAATATCCCTTCCAAGGGCCACAGGTGTGTACAACAGAGTGCGCGTCTTTCTTTTCCACCTCAGTGCTAAAACCATCATAGAAGCCTTTCATCCTTTGCTCAATTAATCCTTCATTTTTTATTTTCTTATTAATGTTTTACTGCGTCCTTCTGTGGAGTAAAAAAGCAGCACTCTGATAGCTGTATAGTAAAATGGACTGGCTTTATGTACCTACTGGAGGCAAGGAAGCCAGACCAAGGGCTTCTTTCCTTGTCCTCAAAGGCTGGAGGAAACAAAGGCAAAACCCAATGACTGAACGCCACCTATACCACCTTCCTTGAACACGGTATCAATACCTGGACAGCAGCAACTATAGGGTTCCTTGAAGAGGCCATGGAAGCCACCTTCAAGTACATCCTATTTTTAAAAAGGGGTGTAAGTGAGGGGGTATAAGCTAGGTTTACTTTGGTGAGTCCCTGGAAGAAAAATTAAAAGCAACCAGCTACCTATTCCTTATAAGGCTGAGCTTTCTGATAGAAACGTACAGCAAAAAAATGTGCTACCTTCTGGAATAGTGAGCTTGCTGTCATTGGAAGCATTCAAGCAGAGGCTGGACCATCCCTCCTTGAGAGTAGTATATAGAGCATATATTTAGAGAGTAGATAGTTTGGCTAGATAAATACTAAAATACCCCTCCGAGCAATGGCATTTTGTGTTCCTCTAAATATTTCACACTTGAATGCCTTAGGACAGTGGTCAGCAAACTGCGGCCCCTTGAGTGTGGCTCTTCCACAAAATACCACGTGCGGACGCGCACGTACAGTGCGATTGAAACTTCGTGGCCACACTCAAGGGGCCAAAGAGCCGCATGTGGCTCGTGAGCTGCAGTTTGCCAACCACTGCCTTAGGAGATGGATTCAGACAAAGCTCATCTGTTCTGTAATACTTGGCTACAGTACAACGCCTGCTGCTTGGTCAAAAGCATTTCATAGGCAGCTGTTACCACCCCTATTTCAGAAATGTGGTGAAAAGGGAATTCAGAGACAGGTGAGGGGCCTGCCACCACATGAGCAGGTGGGAAGAGGCCCCCAGCTCCGGAGCTGTCTAATGCCTGAGCCTGCACACTTCTCAACTGGATCTTAAATCAGTGGTTGTCAACCATGTGCAGTGATCCCACCACCCCTGGGAACTCCTAGAGTTTTCCCCTTCTAGTTTATAAAGTCACACAATTCCAGTGTTTGAATCTTTGAAGTCACAGAGTCAAGCTCTCTGGGATCCATAGGAAAGCAATGTTTCCCACTGGTTCTAATTGAGAACTAGAAAATGGAAATGAGCTCCATGGAATCCTAAGGAATTCTGTCTGGGCCCAGAGAGAAACAGGGCAAAGGTCACAACCACATCTTCTGCCAGCTTTTCCTGAGGAAGCCAGTCTTCATGGAGGGAAAGGGCTGAGTTCCAGGAGTAGGAAAAACAATATAGTTTGTTAAGATTGCAAGCACTTGGAGCAACAATAAACAATAATGGCACAATTTTAGGAATCTTTCTCTGGAAAGGTCTCCGTATTTCACAGATGGGGAAGCAACAGGATCTATGAGAAAGCAATGAACTGGTAATCAGAAAATCTGTGCCACCACTGTCTTGCTGTGTGACCTCAGCATAACACTTAACCTCTCTGAGTCCTGGTTTCCTTACAAGGATGACAATTTGCACCTAGGCTTGATTAGAGGGTCAGATGAGATCATGAATGTGAAGCACTTTGTAGCTGGTAGAATTAGACAAATGGGAAGTGTTAATATGATTGTGCCTGCTTTATATACTTTTCCTGAAGTGAGTTGATGTTATTGTTACAGTATCCTCTATTTCCAGGAAATCAAGAGACGGAGATGTGAAGTGACTTGGGTGCCTGGACTAAAAGATGAAGTCTCCCTACTTTACCATGCCTGACCATGGCCTGGTACTTTCTCTCCTTCTGAGAATGATACTATTACATAACTGTTTGGGGAAGCCCCCAGACCAAGGACACTTCCTTCTGCCCAGCTGTGTGAGACATTCTTGGGTGGAATCAGGAAGATGGCCACTTTCACATCAACTGGGGAGGCCCAAGACCTACCTTTCTTCTCCCCACACTCCCACTGCCCACACCCTGCTCTTCGTGTGGTCTCTGCTATTGAGCAAAGGGTGAATGAGGGAAGTAATCTCTGGTCTCTCTCTGGTTCTCTGCCTCAAAGAATGTCCCAGCCATCATCTACCCTACACCCCTGTCCCCAAAGCACTCTTCCTTTTGCTTCTCCATCAGTGTGGCCTCTTCTGTGAAGTTCTCTAACCATGGGTTTCCCCAACACCTCCTCTCTATCCACAGGCTGCCCCTCATCATCATCTTCATCTCAGAAAATGAGACAAAAAAGACATTCAAGTGACTCATCAGTCCACATAGCAGGAGCAGAAGCAGAGAGAGTGAATCTGTAGGTCCAGATGAGGATTTCTGCAGGCCTCTTGACTGTTTCACAAGATCTGCTGAGATTCATGACAGATAAGATATAAAAAGCTGAGTGGTGCCATGTTGTCTCCAACAGCAGCCAGTATGAAAGTGAAGTGTGATTGCCACCTCCCCAAAACGCAGGGCAGCTCCCGCCTCTTGTGCTCAGCTGTGGCTCAGTGGCTGGCTAGCCAGTCTCAGGACAGTGGCCTACACAGTCAGCACCACTGAGCCTCAGCCACTTTCCTGGCCCAGGGCCCCTCCAGGCCTCCAAGCCACTCTCCATGGGTCTGATGCCCACTCCATTCAAGCACCTGGATATACAACTGTGTCTGAGCAAGGAGACAACAAGGGGGTCCCAGTCCACCGGCAGCACTGGGCTTGGAAATTCTCAAACTCAATGCTCTTGGGCTACCTGGAGGCCTGCTAGACAAAAGGTTCTTCCCAATGGGGTGTGCATAATGAGGGAGAGTCAATGGGTGGGCCTGACCCTTCAACCCACCAGAGGCTCTGCTCTAATCCACTTTGCATATGGGCATCTGTTTGAGGTTTCAGTGGGGGGTGGCGGGTGGGGGGAGATCAGAGTTCACTTCAATTACAAACAAAAGAGCAAAACAACTTTGAAAGCCCCCATTGATCTAGCCCAGTGTTTCTCAAACTTGAGCATGCCTCAGATCTCTGGAGGGCTGGAAAAAACATGTATGGCTGGGCCCCTCCCCAGAGCTGCTGATTCAGCATTTAGGACTGGGGCTGGTATTCTGTATTTCTAGTCCCAAGGGATCCTAGTGTTGCTGTTCTGGGGACAAATTTTAAGAACCACTGATCTAACTCAAATTTTCCCTTCAGAGCAAGGGAAGGTGATTTTTCCAAGGTACCTTGGCAAGTTAGAGATTAACTAGACTAGAACCCCCATCTCTGGCAGCCCCTCTCCCCACTTCCCACCCTAGCCCTGCCCTGTCCAGGGCTTTTCCATCACACCTGGTCACCTGCTCCAGGCCTTCCCTGAGCTTGTAAGTTAGATAGCATGTAGCCCATTTTCATCCATGGGTTATTTGGATTTTTCTGGTTGATGGACTGGCCTAACCCACATCCTCCCGTGTCCCATCCTGCCAGACCTCCCTGCAGGAACTACCTCCACACAATGAGTTCTTCCCCTTTGTCCAGTAAACACACACACACACACACACACACACACACACACACACACAAAATCAAACGGGCCCCCACTGAAATACAGCTGTGAGATGATGGGAAGCTGAGAGCCTGGCAGAGAGGTCACTCAGGCCTGGGCTCTTGGGCTTTATCCCAGGGACAGTGAAAAAAAGGAGAGAATTCCAGAGCCCAAGCTCAAACAGAGTCTTTCATTTTGGGAAGTTGCATTGTACCCCCGGGTTATCAGGATGCTTGCTTCCTATAACCTCACTTCATTCATTATTAAGCCTTCCACAATCTCGTTCTTATTTTATTTTATTTTATTTTATTTTATCCAATACATCCTGATTGAGTCCTAGATCCCGGGATACAGAAAGATAGGTTCTAGCCTGCCTTCAAGGACTTCACAGTCAGGGAGGAAAATAAGCCCAGACAAGTTACCACCTTGTGATGGAAAAAGAAGGGAGTGCCTCAGAGGTGAGCAGTGAAAGAGAGGAATGGGGAGGGTTTCATCAGGTAGATAGGAAGATGTTAACTGACAAGGAGCATGGGCTTGGGGCAGGGAGGACATAGTCAGTGTAAGGATTAAATAATAAGAAATATCTATTGACTATTCACTGTACACAAAGTGCTTTCCATACTTCTTTTGTCTTCACAACCAACCTTCCAGGAGGTACCATTATTAAATCCTCACTTACAAATGAAGAAACTGAAGCTCAGAGAAGTTATTCAACTTACCCAAGGCAACACAGCTACCAAACTTATATTTTCTGTCTTAGAACCTGGTCTCTTAGCTACTTAACCGTCTTACTGCTCTCAGCTAGTGTCTGTTTGGAGGGCAGTGAGGAGTAAGTTTACTGAAGCACTGGACAGGTGTGGGAGTAGTAGGAATGCAGTGGGAAAGATAGGGTGGGGCTTTGTTTGTTCAGGGGCTTGACTGCCAGGGTGAGTCATTCGAACCTAAGTCAGGAGGCTTTGGGGACTACTGAAGGGTTTGAGCAAGAGAGGGACACATGGCACAACTGTGTTTTAGGGAAATTCCTCTGACAGCAGTGAGCAGATTGGGTTGGAGAGGGGAGCCATTGGTGATCAGAGACCACACTGGAGGCTACTGCAAAATTTCAGAAGCAAGAAAACGAGGGCCTGGCTTAGAGCAGAGTGGCAGGTAGGGTGACCCAAAGGCAGATGCTCTTCTCACCACTGATATTGCAAATATTTTCTGACCACTGACCACATGCTTTACTTATATTAACTTATTTAATTCATTGAATCCTAAGAGTGGCTTTTACATCAGATTCCTTCCCTTTTGACATTTCCCCCCTCCTTTATCTTGACTGATGGGTCCCGAAGCCTGGCAGTTTTCCAGTTTGGTGTCCAGGACCTAAAACTTCTTCCTTGAATATTGATGAATCATGGGCTGAGACAATTCAGGGTTAAGAAAACATGATCAGTCCAGCCGGTGTGCTCAGTGGTTAGCATCAACCCATGAACCAAGAGGTTACTGGTTCAATTCCTGTTCAAGCCACAAGCCTGGTTTTCAGGCCTGAACCCCAATAGGGTGCATGCAGGAGGCAGCCAATCAGTGATGTTTCTCTCTCATCACTGTTTCTATCTCTTTATCCCTTTCCCTTCCCCTCTCTCTAAAAATCAATAAAAACATATATTTAAAAAAATAAATTATGATTAATCTCAGAACTATTTATTTTCTCCATTTGATAGCTAAGGAAGCTGAGAACTGGAGAGGATAAGTAATTTGTCCTCTCTAGGCAGCCACAGAAGCTGGACCAGAAAAGGAACATCTTTTCTCTGCCTACACCATGCTCCTGCCCTCCTGCTTCTGGGCCAGGCTGGAGGCCCTGCAGCTGTGGTGGCTGCCAGATGGCATCTCAGTCACCAGGCTGGAGGGCGCCTGAGGACGCTGTGGTCAGCCCCAGGTGGGCAGCCCATCTACCACACTGACACTGTGGGCACGGAGCAGAGGGCCTGAGTGAAGAGAGCACGTGCGGTGGAAAGGGCAAGAATGTTGGTGACTCACGCACTTTGTAGTGTTCACAGCTGCTCAGGGGGCATCCCAGCTTGGACCAGGCAGCTGCCATCTCCACTTTGTCTGAGAGTCATGCTTGGCCCAAGCAGCCATCACAGTAAGAGCAGAAGAAAGAAAATTGGGCTGTAAACGGGTAGCACTGGGCAGAAGAGATAGTAGCTAGTTGTGCGTTAGAAAATCTCAGCTCCACTCCCAGCTCTGCTCTTGCTCTTTCCAATGGCATCACCTTAGGCATGCTGTCACCTGAAGCTGATGAGCCTCACTCTTCTCATCTGTTTGTGGTACTATAATCTTTGCCTGCCTTATCTTGCAGATATGGAGAGTGACCAGTAGCCTAATGAATTTAAAAAAAAAACAAAACCTTTTTGCAAGTCTAGAGGGTTCTACACATATATATGTATACTAGTGGCCCGTTGCACGAAGCCTTCTTCACTTTCTGCCCTAACTGCTGTGCAGTGTTACCGTGGGCTAATGGCTGCCACCTTCCACCCCACACCTGGATGACATCCAATGGCAGGTAAAAATATTCCTTCCTTCAACAAATAGTTAGAGGAGCCTCTGGAAGGAACATGAAGTGTGCAGCATCACTGAGGCCCACTTGCCCTGCCATTGCCTTGTTTTTGGAATTGGTCACCCTCTTGGCTCTTCTTCCTTCAACTGCCCCTTTCTATGCTTCCCAATACTGTCTGTTGATGGACTGGGAGTTCTGGTCTAGAATCACAGAAGAGCACAGCATTTCAGCTGAAGGAAATTCAAAAATCACCCCCTTTTTTCTAAGCAGTAGAACCTTCTCTCCCCTTCTCCCCGCAAACAAACCTGACCTAGATTCCCAGTATATCAGGTAGACAATGCAAAGTGCCTTTGGTTGAAGAAGGGTTAGGGGGCTTAGTTTAGTTTCCCCTTCCTCCTCACTCTCAGTGGTGTGGAGGCCAAGCTACCAATCCCATAAGCCCCTAATTTATTTAAGCCTTTTCATTTTAGAAGTGATGGTTGTTGAAACCTAGAGGCTTATCCCAATTCACTCAGTGAGTCAAAAGAAGAGGCCAGTTTAGGACCATGGTTTCCTGATATTCAGTTCAGGATGTATCTAGTATCCATATCCAAATTCCCCAAAGCTTACAGCATGGGTGAGATACACAGTAAATACTCAGAAAATCCATGTTAAATGTCATTGACCTCAATTAAAAGAGGTTCTGGTGCTCTTAGGCTCCAATTTAACTGCTGGCCCCTGCATCGTTGGTTGGCATTAGATGCTTTGAGGCCTCCTTTTTTTTGTAATGCTTTTGTACCACAGACCAACAAAGTGATGATAGAGAGGATTGGTAGGAGGACTTCAGGATTCTCCCCTTTCTGTTGATTGTAATTAGGAAAATAAGTCAGACAATTTGGTTCAAACCCTAACCCTACTAAATCAAACATCTATTATAGTGTGTGACCACTTACTAACCCTCTCTGAACTTTATTTTTCTTATCTGAAAAATGGGGACAAATATTATTTAGCTCACTCAATAGCTCATTCATTTGTTCTTTCAACCAACATCATAGGAGGTACCCTATGTGTTAAGAATTCATTGCAGTGAAGAGAGATATGGCCCCTGTCCTGATGAAGCTCACCCTTAACAAGGAAAACTATTCCAGTCTAATGTTATACCCTGTGATAATGCAGGATAGAGGAAGTGCTGGGTACTGAAGGGACATGGGCTAGGAAAACATAGGCCTGGGCTGAATCTTGAAGGGGAAGAGTTTTCCAGGTGAAGAATGGACTAAGAATGTGCAAATGTTAAGAGAACATAAGGAATCCAAAAAATGTTTCATCATATGGATTCCTTTGTCTAAAGACCTGGATAGAAGAAAGCATGTGGTGAGGATTTACTAATATAAGATAATGAGATAGTATATGTAGAAAAATGTATCACATAAGTGCCTGGCACATAGTAGGTGCTCAGGAAATGCCACTTGTCCCCCACTTTTTTTTTTAACACATATACTATAGATTTTATTTTCTCAAATCTTAGACCAGAGATGTAGGCATAGTATTGAAAAGTATAGCTCTAAATTTACTGAAATCCATGTTCTCATTTATGATCTTCTAAACAAGGCATAGTTATTTATCAGGAAGGCATAGGTTTAATTTTTCAAATACATGGAAAAAATTATTATAAATATATTTATGTGCATGTATTTTTAAAAAAATTTCTTGTATGAAACAACCATCTTTTCTTGTCTACAAGAAGAATTTATTACCTTCTGACTTCAAATTTTAGTGAACACAAATGTCAGTGTTTGTTCTATAACTTCTAATTATCTCCATACACCTTCTACTCTTTGGTCGTTGCAGGCTTTTCACATCAGAGTTCTTGGCCCACCTGGAAACTAGACTTCAGAAGCTTTAATAAGCAGCAACTACAGAAAACTCACTCGGGTTATTCTGTTAAAAACAAGAATGAGAGCAACAACCTCCAATGCATGCGCTTTCATTTTTCTTGGAGTTTTCAAAATTATACATGTACCAACAGAAAATACATCCCTTATTTTTTTAAGCCATGGTGGCTTAGATTGCACATCTTAACTGATTCATTGTCTGGTAACAGGATACCGATGTAAACAGAGATAAGAGGGTATAGAAAAATCAGAAAAGAATGTAATTGTCATTTAATATTTTTTCAAGATGTACATGTCTGCACTGAATACATTCTTCCTTTCTTTCCTTTTTTGAAATATAACATCTTCCTAATAATAACTTGTATTTGTCCAGTACTTTGCCAATTAAAATGGCCATCCTTATTTTTCTTCACAGCATACTATAAGGACAGTAGTTCTTATTTTTATCATCATTTTCATTTTGCTATGACACAGAGTCATCCAAGGTTGTATAGGTTGTGAGTGACTGACTAAATCAGTACTCCAAATTCTGGCTTTAATTTGTCACCCCATGTTTCTTTGCCCGTTATCTTCACCCAGACAGTCTCTAAGGTCTCTTCCAGCTCTGAAAGAATAAAGTAAAAGCTTCATGAGGAGATAGAAAGCCCCTTTGGTTCAGCATTCTATCCCCATTACTATGTGCATGTCTGCAAAGTCCAAGATGCTTGGTTTTTGTTGTTGTTTTTCATTTGCAACAACATGGATGGGTCTTGAGAGTATTATGCTAAGTGAAATAAGTCAGGTGGAAAATGACAAAAAAGTATCATATTTATCACTCATGTATGATATAAAACAAGAAGCAACAAACAAATAAAAAATAAAATAAACTCATAGATACAGACTACATATTGGTGGTTACCAAGGGGCAAGGAAGTGGGGAAAGATGAAGTGGATAAAGGGGGTCAAATATACATGGAAGGAGACTAGGCCTCAGGTGGGTTTGGGACCTTGTTTTTTATTAAATTGAAGTTTATGTCCTAAATCTCTTTTATAGCCTCAGGAGTGAATGCTGAAGTGATTAATTATTGAGTGGTACTCAGCAACTGCTACCCATGAAGATGATAAACTAAACCCATTATGAGACCCAAGGATATACTATGACATATAGCTGTGCCACTGCCACAAATAGCACTCATAGATAGGGTGCAGATTATATCACATGCAAACATCACCATTGCTGGTGATGGGAGGAGGGGGAAGAAGGCAAGTGGGATATCCCCTGACTTCCATTTGTGTATCTTCCTTTCCCTAAAGGCATCACTACCGGATGCTGGAACTCTGAAGGTTTCCTATAATTTGGTCTGAAAAATTCACTGGGTTTTTCCAATCTGTTAGTACTTCCTCTTTAAAGCTTAGCTTCTCAAATTGGTAAGCATTTAATTTCAGTTACAAAATTAGTTAATTATTGGTATGACATATTAAGCTGATAATTTACCAATGAACAACCAGTTACAATTTGCACATTTTTCACAAGACAACTATTTTTATAGAGGAGGAAGGAAGATCAAGAGAGCTAAGTGTTTTGCCTTAGATCACACAGCAAATAATGTATAATGTTAAATTCAGGCCTTCTAACTCAAGATACTCAAGTCATTCCATTATGACACTTCCAATGTAACACAGATACTATCTACTAAACAATGAATTAGAAAATGGGTTACAAAACAAACAAACAAACAAGGAAGCCTATTTGCTCCTACTCAGGATCCTTCCTTTATTCATGATGCATTTCATCAACACGACCCACTTTTCCCCACTATGCCTTCAGGAATTCTTCCTTTCTAGGTCTGCAGTAGCCAGTGGTGGTTGTAGTGATATCTGTGAATTCTCAGGGTTCAGAGGACCTCTCTTTTGAGAATTTTGCCTTCTTGTCATCTTCATGAGAATGTTCTTTAGACATGTACCCTCAGCACACAAAAAATTCAGCTCAGCATATTCTCCCCAAACTTCTCTTTCTTCTATGTCAGCTCTGTTTTGTCATGCTCATCCACTTAGACGCCTACATTAGTAATCCAGACATCATCCTAAACTCCTTTCCCCCACTTTCCTTTTTTCACCATGTATTCCTTAAGACTGGTTGATTTTTTTCTCTGAAGTCTTTCTTCAGTCTGTGTCTACTTTATGACCCTAATGCCACTTTTAAGTCCCCATCATATTCCATTTGGATGTCAGCAATGATCTTCTAACTGGTCTTCCACTGTTACCTCTATAATGCGAAAAGTTTAATGTTTGACTCTGCTCCAAACAGAGTGGAAGGAACAGGCCAGGGCCCATGTAAAATGCTCTACCACCCTTTCCAAGAACAGGCAAGTAGACAATGCCAGTGTGTGTGTTTGTCTTCACTTGCCAACTTCCTCTCCACCCTGCTCTGTTCACATTTTTCTTCAGAGAAACCACACTGCTGAACAACAGATGGACATTCTAAACTAGGACTCTGTGCCTGGTCAATAGATAACGGCATTCTGGCCTAGACCAGAGGAAAGATCACAGAAGGCAGCACCTAAGAGGAAGTGGACATGACCTCAAAACACACATTACAACTCCCTGCTCAGCAGAGGCTGGGGCTCTCCCTGGGCAGTTCTCAGCAGATATGCACAAAACATTTGCCTGCAGCTCTCTTAGGGAGCTCACGGTCTGCTCTGAATCTTTGCTTTTCTTGCTTGGTTCACAGTCTCCTGCTCTTTGGGAGCCAGTACATAGCAGAGACAAGGTGACAGCCAAAAGACTCCTGATGACCATGGCTAACTGTCTTTATTTCTTGGAGTCTTTTCCTACCTGTTAAATGAGGATAGTTACCCACACCAAACTCACCTTTTGGTCACAGTGAGAAATGAGAATCTCACAACATACTGAGGTTGATGCTTGAGAGGACTGAGGATATTGGTTTTGGATTCAGAAAAACTGGGGTTAGGTTCAAGCTGAGCTACTTTCTGTCAAATCCAGGCTCAGCCAGTAAGCCTCTCTGAATGTTAGCATCTTCATCTTGGCTCATGCAGGCAAGACAATCCCTGTGAATCATGAAGCACAATGTATATATAGCATGATAATATTTTTATAGTGTATATGGAGCACTTTCTGGAGTTTTATGTCACTCCAGGGTTCCCTTAACAACCCTCCTTGTCTATTCATAGGTACTCACTGGGAGTCTGTTTGGGACTCATCACACTAAGCCGCTTGACCCCACCTGCTGGGGAAGAGCATGTGCCTGGGGTGCATGTTACGCAGGCTGAAAACTCCCAGTGGAAGGGATTCTGGCTTGTGTGGAGATGTTCTCTTGCTGTAGATAGTCTGATACAAACAACAGTTAAGTATAAATCATGCAGGGACCACAAGATGAAACAGGTCCTTCCAGGGCGGAATCACTTAATAGTATACCTGGGATTGCCTGTTTTTATGTGAGTATCCTCACATGTGTGTTTCAGTGTGTGTGTGTGTTTGGAGATCAGAAAGTAATGACCTATCATTGAGACATTTAGGCTCTTCAGCCAAGTCAACTGTGTCTTCAATGTAGGTAGGGGTGAGTAGAAAGAATACTGTGCTGCCATCATAAGGCCTGGGCTTCATCCTGACCTTACTGATCTGGGCCCAGTCACATCACTTACCTCATTTTCTCCTTCTGGAGAGCTCAACCCACCTCACAGAAGTCTGCATGGGTCACAGTGAGTGTGAAGGAGCAGATAGCCCTCTGTGAAACAGGGAGAGTCCCCTCTTGCTACACGGATGCTGCAGCACAAGGAAGGCTGTATTCCCAAAAGCCAGGATTCATTTCTGCTCATGGTACCCCTGGCAGCAGCTGCTATGGGAAAGATTTGCTTCCACAACTTTTAGTAGGTGTGCCACACAGAGGCTCACTGAATATAGGAGGTGGTATGACTAAGACTCTTGAATGTTTATGGATCAAAACTAACGACACGTTTAAGAAAACTGGTTTAAAATTGTTGATATTGTAACAAACAAAAACAAACAAACAAAAAAAGACAAAAATGAATGCCAAGGAGTCAAGCTTTACCTAGTTATGAGGATAAACCAGGAGAAATAATGCTAGACCTGGGCTTAGGGAGCCTGTGATCTCTCCCACTCTCCCCAGTTTGGCTTGTAAACTCCCTGAGAACCAGGTCATGTTTTGCTCATAATTGTATCTCACTGTGCCTGGCACATACAAGGGTGCTGTTTGAAGTATGCGCTTGTTGGCGTATTGATGTGACAACATGTTCACAATATATCATAGTGGGTTAAAAAAACATTATGAACAATATGTATATATTTCCATGGTAAAAAGGTTGGAAAGATATTAGTATTGTTATAATAACAGCTTTATCTTTGCATATATTACATGTTACTTTAATTTTCTTTTTCAAATTTTCATTCCATAACTTTCTACATATATTAGATGTAGAATGTATAATAAAAAAGCTTATAATGTATATATAAATAAATATATAACTATATTTTAAATATCTCTAGTTTTACAGTAAACTACAAAAATAGAGATTTGAGGGTTTGAGAAAAAATAAAGTGTTAATTCATACAAAAATAAAAATGTTTGCAAAAATTGGCATCCAGAAGCAATAATGGAGGCTATTTTTGTTCCCAGTAGTGCGCAAAGCTCAGTTCAGTGTAAGATACTAACATATAGCAGGAATTAGAAAAGCCTTCATACTTTCTACCTGTTCATTGCAATAAAGTTGAAAACAACTCAAATTCTCAAAAATAGAGATCTGGATCACCAAACCACAGGATATCTACACTTTGGATCATTAAAGTGCTTTAAAGACATTTTTTAGTTTTAAAAGTTCAAGTATGCACATTATGGTATTTTATAGAAATATTTATGTAAAAGAATGCTAACTTGCCTATAAATACTTATAATTCTGAGAAAACTCGTGTTTATTAAGACTAAAATCCAAACAATGTAAAATAGAATTGTCCTTTATTTTTTGTAGAATTCCCTCATTTTATAATTTTTATAAATACAAAGTAGGAAATAGTGAATACCTATACAGCAGTAATTAAAATGATTTCTAAAAGTCTTTGGAATTCCAGAAAATTATAAGCAAAATGTAATAGGTTAACAAGTACCCGTATACTACACTGTGGCTAGGAGTGTAAATAGACCTAAGTTTTCTGAAGCATAACTTGGAAATATATATGTCAAATTTTAAAAGTGTCATTTCCTTAGTTCTACCAGTTCCATTTTAAGAATTTAATCCAGGAATAATCAGAGACCCAGAGACATTCATCTCACTGTTATTTGTGATGGGGGAGGGGGGCGGGGAAAGAGGAGTTACCAAAATGTCCAACAGTAAGAAATGGGTTGAATGGATATACCAATGAATGTAATAATTAGGCAGCCATTAAAAACATCTTATGGAGGAGTATTTAGTATTACCAAAAAAGTTTTATTAGATAGGACATGCCATATAATAACATTTTTTAAAAAAAAGACGTGGAAGAATATAAACCAAAACATTGACAAAGGTTGTTTCTGGGGCACATTTACTCTGGGCTTCTTTTCAAGTTGGCTATTATCAGGGGAGAATTGAAGGATATATTTTCTCAGAGCCTCACTTTCCTCATATGTAAAATGAAAAGTTGGACTAGATCAATTCAGAGGTCCCCTCCAAGTCTGGTCCTGAATGCAAGCCCTGAATTCAAATATTATAAACATGTCTTGTGGTTTGGTTCATGCGGAACATGTACATAATATCAATACGGACATTCATGATGCATTGGATGTCATGAGGTTTTTTTCCTCTTGTGTGGATAGTGGAACTCTTCAAGTTGCACAGATCCTTCTAGACCTTTACCTGCCTCCTCCCATGCCCTAGAACCGTGGTCGGCAAACTGCGGCTCGCGAGCCACATGAGGCTGTTTGGCCCCTTGAGTGTGGCTCTTCCTAAGCCTTAGGAGTACCCTAATTAAGTTAATAACAATGTACCTACCTATATAGTTTAAGTTTAAAAAATTTGGCTCTCAAAAGAAATTTCAATCATTCTACTGTTGATATTTGGCTCTGTTGACTAATGAGTTTGCCGACCACTGCCCTAGAAGAGCAATAAAGGCAATTGAACTAAGGTGTAGCAATTAATTTTTGTTTCTTTCCATTTTTTCTACAGATTTTAATTTCTTTTTCAATTTTTCTTTCTTTTGTGTGTGTGTGCGTGTGTGTGTGTGTGTGTGTGTGTGTGTCACACACAAGATAGAAGCCATAAATTCCCCTATATCCCTCTGGATAAGGGAATAAAAAACACCCAACTTCACATTGAACACCATACTCTACTGCCCAAGATACTCTAGTTTGAAATCCAAACTTGAATTTTTATTCTAGTTTGATATCTAAAAGTTGACAACCAAATTAAAAATTAAATGAGTTCAAGTTTATATTTACGACATATAAAAGGAAAGTTTTGAGATCACATTTCATTGTTACATATAAAAAGTGAAATGTTACACACTAATTGCATGCCTGGCACCTGTGTGGGAATTCTGCCCTCCAGCCAGGCTCAACCCCTAAATTCAGAGAGACTCATGGGATAGAGAGGACTCGAACCAAGGTGGGGTATCAGCTGGGCTGGGGAGAAAAGCAGGCTCATCCTGTGGTGCTGCATCATAGTGTTTATTGCTCTCAGAGAGGATGCTGATGGCTTTCAGGTGATGCATACTTGGTGAGCAAGCAGGTCTCTTGTCCACTAACAAGGCCATGACTATGGACTATTTATAATCTCACCTTGCAGTCCTGGAAGAATGGCATGCAAGAGACAATAGGATCCTAGGTACCAAAGCTTCACCAACCCTTCATCAACTTTGTAGAAAACTCATTTTCTTCTCAGATGAAACAGATGAATCATTCATTCATTCATTCATTCATTCCAGTGCCAGGATTTGGTCACAGATGAGACCTGCTCTTTGGAGAACTCATTGCAGGGAGGACCAGAGTGCTGGCTTTGGACCAGGCTGCCTGGTTTTTCCCTTCCTAGTTGTGAAAGCATGGACAAAATCAGTTAACCTTTCTGGTCCCCAATTGCCTTGTCTATGAAATGGAAATAATCACAACACAAATGAGTGCTGCCTGGCCCAAAGTAAGCATGCACATTAATCATTGAAATACAGCACAGGTGTTTTGCACGCTTTAACAGAAGTATATGGCCACAAATGATTAATGCTGGGGAGTTACAAAGGATTCCTGATCAGTTAGGGTTCCATCAAAGAAGCAGCACCACTACATAGGATATAAAATCAGAGATTCAGCCCTAACCGGTTTGACTCAGTGGATAGAGCGTTGGCGTGTGGACTCAAGGGTCCCAGGTTTGATTCCGGTCAAGGGCATGTACCTTGGTTGTGGGCACATCCCCAGTAGGAGGTGTGCAGGAGGCAGATGATCGATGTTTCTAACTCTCTATCCCTCTCCCTTCCTCTCTGTAAAAAATAAAAATAAAAATAAAAAAATCAGAGATTCATCATTGGGGCTCAGTCCTCACAATTGTAGGCATTAGCTAATTAGTCTATGTGAGACTGTTGCCTCAGAGCTTGGTGCTGGACTTGGAGTCAGAGGGGCAAGGAATTGGGAAGGAAATAGGCATGGCCAAACTGAAGCCCATTTCTGAATCTCACTGCTCCCAAGTGAGAGTGTTAGTGACCTGCAGGCATTCCCCTTGCTGGTCAAGGATTCAGAGAAAATGCAAGGGGAGATCTGGTAGAAACTAGAGGAGCTGAGGGCTCCAAAACAGGTAGATCAGGGACAACAAAGGTAAGACACCACAGCACACTATGTCCCACACCAATCTCTAAATCTTAAAACATAGTGGCTTTACTTCCATATTCCAAATATTGTGAAAAATGTCTCTTGTGGCCAACACTACTCTGCAGGGAAGGGGAGTCTGGGAAACATAGTTCCAGCTTACCTAAATTGACCTGGAACAAATCCACTATAGTTCTACAGAGGAAATGATGAAATTGGTTCTGAAAGAGTATTTGCCACAAGAAGAAAGGGAAAGGATATTCCAGACCCAATGAAAATAATGTGCCAAAAATAAAAGGTCTGGTGTGTTCAGGACATCCATAGTGGTTGCAGCATAAGGTGTTTTTGTTAAAAAGCCACAGAATCAGTCCAATATAATCATGAGCCACTGTAGTTTGAAGAAGTACAGATCTGTCTACTTATTGGGTCTAAATTTTCACTTTTAAAAAAAAGAGACTTCTTTTTCTAATGTCTTTACCACTATCTAGGCAATTAGACAACAGCATTGAAAGGAAATGAACCTGGGTTTTGTCTCAGCCTTGCCCCACACTCTATGGGTGACCTTGGACAATCCTTTCACCCTCTAACCTCAGTAACCTCATCTCTAGGGATTTGAATTGAAGTGATAGCCAAGTCTCTAGAGTCACTTTAAACTTTAACATTCTCTGTGTTTTTTGTTTTTTGTTTTTTTGGCTTTGGGGGGGGGGTGTTGGTTTTTTTGTTGTTTGGAAATTACTAGGAGAATAAAAGGGCACAGCAATTTTCACTGTGATTAAAGCCCAAACAGAAAATGTAGGGCCCTTTGCCATATCACTTGACTTTTAGCTCTAGGTTCTGGAGGCAGGCAGCCTCTTGTGGTTGTTCCTGGAGTCTAAACCTGGTCTACGTTATGTGACCAAGGCCAGGTCAAGGCTAAATTATATTTGTCTTAGTAGCAATAGCCTTGCAGTGTGCTGGAAGCATCTAAAGCTGTCAACAAATGTTGCATGAATGAACTTGTGGTATCTGGTCCCAAATGTTCCATAGGTTTGGGGACAGTGTATGCGCCACTTTGAGGAGACCCTACCAGCGGTTCTCAACTTGTGGGTCGAGACCATCAGAAAACACATATAACATATCCGATATTTACATTACGATTCATAACAGTAGCAAAATTACAGTTATGAAGTAGCAATGAAAATAATTTTATGGTTGGGGGTCAACACAACATGAGGAACTGTATTAAATGGTCGCGGCATTAGGAAAGTTGAGAACCACTGCCCCTCTTAAGCAGTGGTTCTCGACCTTGACTGCACATTAGAATCACCTGGCAATCTTTTTAAAATCCTGATTTCTGGGCCTCATCCTCCGGAAATTCTGTTTCTTTGTTTCTTTGTTATGGGGTGGGGCCACAACATTAGTAACAAAGAAACGGAATTTCCGGAGGATGAGGCCCAGAAATCAGGATTTTAAAAAGATTCCCAGGTGATTCTAATGTGCAGCCAAGGTTGAGAACCACTGAAGGGAGACTCTGAATTAGAAACAGGTTCTTCAAATTCACTGTAATCTTGTCCCGTGTCCCTGGGAGGATTACAGGATAGAAAAACTATGGAGAGAGCCAGGACAAAACCCTGATACATGTTTAAAGTAACATGAATTCTAAACAAAGAAACATCCAGCTGGCCTTTACACCTGTGCATATATTAATAAATAGCTCTGATTGGAATATTTCTAGATGTAGGTATACCGTCTCTCAAAATTATTGGGGAAAGTCAGATATTGCCCCACATTCTTTGCCTATTTTCAGAGATGTTCAAATGCTGATGCCCAAGGAAGACAAGGTGCTGTTCTTTGTGGAACCAAATAAAATGCTGATATATTTCATTTCTGTCCATTATGGAAAAACAATGTTGCTAAAATACAATAAGTCTGTATTCTATGGATGCAACTTGAAACTGTGGAAAATGTGGACTTTGGAGCCAGGAAACATAGCTTCAAGTCTGGGCATTCCTGATTAACAGTTGCATATACTAAGCAAATTATTTCATCTCTGAGCCTCAGTGCTTTATTTTGATAAAAGGGAATGAAGATACTAATTTATTAAAGATCTCAAGTGAAAATAGTATATATAACCAGTGGTGAGTGTTCAATAAATATTATTTATTTTCCTTATATACCTCAAAAAGTAAAAATATCTTATTTCTGAGTTTTCCTAATGCTATTTGTCTGTTATTAGTTTATTTGTTGGGTTACATGCTTGCCCTTGCAAGCAGACAAGTGATAACAGGCACAATTGCTTAAGGAAAAAGAAACTGTGGGAAAAATAAAACTGAATACATTATTTTTTTGCACAGGAGTCAAATTCTGGCTTCATATAATCACGTTCTATGCAGGGAAGGGCTCTGAGCCTTGTTTTCTAGACCCACAGGCCATGAAAGCTGAAAGGTTCTTAGAGGTTGGCAAAGCCATTCCATGGATGGGGAAACTGAGGCTCAGAAAGGGGAGTGAGTTGCCTAAGATCTTGTTCATGGTAAGAAATAGTGTGAGAAAGGGAATTGAAGTCTTCTGATTCCTCGTCCAGTAATAGCATATTGCCTCAGAGTCTTCTCTGATTCATCACTGGAATCTTGGAAAATTTCCTGTTCTCTGTCTACCAGTCTTTCCACAAAACAAAAGGCGGCAAAGGTAACTCACAATCCATACCTCACAGAGAAGGCTCAGGCTGCAATGAGTTCAGCTCCCTGGAGTTGGGCATGGCCATTAATTATTCATAAAAAACACCTAAATATTACAAGGGAGCTGCTTTGTAATTGTCAGATGGAAGGACCCTTTTTCCATGGGGATGGGAGAATTGATGGTTGAGTCCATTGATGTGTTGAATAACCTGGAATAAATCACTTACCCTCTCTCAGCTCCATTACACTTAGCTGTAAACTAAGGAATATGGTCCAAAGTCTAACTAAGCTTTCTTCTAGCCCTACTAGTCTAACTTTCTATCAGTTACTTCATATAAAGACCCAACCATGGGATGACTAACTACACTTCCCAATGCAGGGACCTAGAGCAACTTAGAATCACCACTAGGAAAATAAAAAGCTAATGAGAATTAAATTAAAAGTAGGAAAAGAATATACATTTCTTTTTAAGCACTGTTTATCTGGTCTATAATCCTAATTATGTAAGGACACACTAAGACCTCTTAATCTTTAATAAGATTTCTAAGCAATGTTTCAGAAATATTTCAGGCTTCTCCTTTCTCTTCTTTCTCCGGGCAGACGTGGACTTAATCTAAGGACATGTATTGATAGGCAGTGATTAAAAAACAACAACAAAAAAACAGGGTAAGTGGATCCAGACCAGGACTTGGGACCAGGTTTTTACTTTATTTAATTCCCTCTTGCATTATTACAGAATGGAGAGAGCCACCAGCCCTGTTCAGAGAATTGGTGGGGGGGGGGGCTGGGATGGGGTGGGTGGGTTGTCACTGGCCAGCTAGGAAAGCCTTGGCCTTGCTTATTCCACTTTGAGCCTCGGTTTCCTTTTGTATAAGAAAAGGGGGTTGAATTAGATGCTCTCTAAACTTCATTTAAGAGCTAAAATATTAGGCTTGCCTGGGTTTTCAGGGCAGAGTCACCAAATTAAGCTTCTCTTTGTCTCACAGCCCAAAGATCTCCATTTCTTCTCCCTAAAGGACCCCAGTACAGGGATTCTGTTTAATTCATTTACAGCTGAAATCTGTTTCCTTGCAATGAGTATATGCATTTTCATAATTTTATAAAAGCTTTCAATCAATAAAGCCAAAGGTATTCCTCAAGGAGCTGCAATTAAAGAAGCAAAAATGGTAGGGATTGGTGATAGAAAGGGAGTCGGGGGAGGTGGGGACTGTGGTTTCCCTTGAAATCCTACCAAGCACAAGCAGCCATGGCTCTGGTACCCTGAAACTGCTGAGTTGACAATGCCTTAATGACACCTGTTCTCTCTAGCCTCAGTTTTGTATGTTCTTACAAGGAATCCTTCATCTGTGAAGACAGGTACAAATTGATGTATCAATAGAGACTTCTTTTAAATATAAGCCTAATGAGTTCACTCTCATTTTAGATGGCTTGGGAAGTAATCTGTGGATGAAAGAGTTAAAATTTCACTGGCTTGAGCTCTGTATCAGGCAAACCTTCCCTGAACATTTGAGGAGTGAACATGAAAACAGAGATGGGCAAAATTCTTTAGGTTCAAAGGCTTATTTGGGAAAAGAACCCAAAAGGTTGAGATGCTTAAAAGCTGAAGCTTATCTGACTTATTTGGGCCGGGGATGGGAGAAGGCAGAGGCATTCATGGAGAAGACAGAACGTGATATGTGTTCTCAGTTCACCGTTGTTCTCACTTTGCCTTTGCTTTAATGCTTATGTGTATTTTGATGGGAAATGTAATACACATATTTTGAATCCTTTGCACTTAAACCTATGGAGGTGCTGGTTGGTGAGAGTGGCCCAGATGACCAGGTGGCTGCTAAAGAGTTGGAAATCCTTGAAGCAGAATTTCATCAAAGCATGGAGATCAGTCCTCTCCCCAAGTGCAGGCAGAGAATGAGACAAAAATAGGGGGTATCAGGGAGGCAAGCAAAGTGACCTGGCGGGACATGGTCTGTGACCCCATATAGAGGTTGGAGGACTGTACAGGAAATCCTGAAGTTGGGATTAGAAAACTGGAGCTTGAATCTCTTTAACAACCATAGTTTCCTCCCTTTTAAAGTGGACATTTTGATCAACAATTCTCACTCCTTGTGGTTGTGAAAATTAAATGAAATAATGCTTATGAAAGTTCATGGTTCTGCCCTTGGCACAAAGTAGACACCGGATAAATATTTTATTATTGCTTTTAATGTTTAAGTCCAATGCAAATTCTTGTTTCTTTATGTGTTTCCAGAACTGGTTTACCCTGTCTCCCACCCACAAACCCTAGTGTCACCCTGAAAGTGGCAAGAAGTGCGCTCTCTCTGGAAAACAATATAAATTGGCTCACATATTTTTTTCATACTAACAGCATGATTTCAAAACACTTGAAAAAACCAGAGCCAAAGCAAATTCCTTCTCCACGCCAACCCCACACAAACTTTTTAAACCTTGGAAATCAGACAAGAGAGAGAGAGAGCAAAGAGAAAAAGCCCAGCCTTCCATTGCTTCACATCATATATATCGAGTTCATTTCACAAACACAAGGTGCACAGTCAGAAGTGCCTTGGGCAAAGTTTGTACCTTCTTGAATTCTGACTTTTGTTTACCAAGGTAATAAACCAGTTCTCTGCTGCCCCAGGTGTAAAGCTATTATGAAAAGGCATATTTGTATTTCACCCCGCCTCAGAGGTACGGTATGTGGGACATCCTGCACTGTAAGAGCAGCCGGGATTTAGTATTTACAGAGAGAGGCACCTGAGCGCGGAGGGCAGTGTTGTCTGTCCAGCTGGGAAAGGCTGAGCCCCAGCAGACCTGGCCATCTCACCTTCCTCTTCCTCTTCATCCACCTGCCTCTTGGACACCAGCACTCACCCTCTTTGCCTTGGCAAATAGCCCAGCCTGCAGGCGACCCTCTGGGCAGACTTTCCTGCTTCTATTTAGACAAGTTACATCCTCTTCTCTGGCTTTTTGTCCTAGGTTTTCCTACCAACCCAATGCTGATACACTTTGTACAGCCAGAATAGAGTAGATAAATACCGCAGCTGCAGAAACTTTTGCTCCAATCCCGGGTCTGGAAATATCCATGGCCTTTCTTCCCCCTCCTTCACATAGTCTGTCACACCCCGATGGGTTATCTGAGGCCTGGGATGGGTGGGAGGAAACTTTCACCCAAATCTCTGACTGAGCTAAATGGCCTGGAACCCACTCTAAATCATCTACTGAAATCTTGGCACGGGAAGGAGGAAAGAATGTATGGAAAAGGGCAGACTGAGAACTCCGGGGCCGTTCGCATGGGCCAGTGGGAGAACTGCTGGGGTGACTATGCCTCTGGGCAAGTCTGGCAGACCAGCCAGAAACTTGCACTAAGACACTCGGCAGCATGACACAGGCAATTCTCTCAGTCATTATCAGACCTTGGCTAGAAGTGGTGCCTCCCTTTTATCTTCTGGAAGATGATTCTAGCTTCTTCAGTTTCTTCAGAACTTTGGGTTCCCATATGTCCTGAGCCCCTACTAGGTGCAGCAGCTTGAGCCAGCAGCTAAGGCAGCATAGGCACTCCATAAATACTTTTGAACAATCTATTAATTCCAGCTTTGTTGCTTGACAAAGATCTTGAGCAAAATAACTTCTATGAACTCAGATTCATCATCTGTAAAATGGGAATCATAATAGTAATTTTCTTTCAGAGTTTTTATAAGGATCAGGTGAAGAGCCCTGTGTAAACTCTAAATTGTTGCACAAACATTGCTACTTACAACAATGTCAAACTCCTCCTTAGACCCATGCTTCTAGACCATGCTTTGTCAATCACTGTCTCCCTCATGCTGCCTGGAAACTCAGTATGAAACACACCCACTGAATCTACAAAGGTTTAGGGTCAATAGAAGGCAATGAGAGCACAGAGATTAATATAACCCTTTCCTTAGGGAGCTTAGTAGGAGAATGAGGATAAGAAACAAATATCCCATCATTGAATGCATAATTACTGAGAGCTTAATATTTAATCATTCAATAACTATTGAGGGCCAATTATGGACAAGGCATTGGGAATTCTTGGCTGAGAATTATTTCAGTTAGGGTAGGCTAATATCATGACTCAACACAAAACATATTTATTTTTCATTCACATAACAGTGCAAGATAGGTATGTAGGTTGCTGGGGCAACTCTCCTTCATGTAGTCATTCAAGAGCCCAGGTTCTTTTTGTCTTGTGCCTCTATCATCCCCGAGGGCCTTGTCATCATCTGGCAGGAAGAAGAAAGCATGCAGCAGTGTGCATGGGAGGTGTTCACAACCAGGCCTGGAAGCAACACTAGAGATTTCCACTCGTGTGCCATAAGGCAAAGCTCTGTCACGCCCAACTACAAAGGAAAATGGAATGAGCCTTATTGTGTTTCCAAGAAGAAGAAACAGATTTTGGTGAACATCTAGCCAACTTTACAATAATATAACAAGTAACAAGACAGGATCCCTACCTTCAAGGAGCTTAGAGTTCGAGGAAAGTTATGATAAACAAACATACAACGAA
The DNA here is from genome assembly GCF_000147115.1 of Myotis lucifugus. NCBI lineage: Eukaryota > Metazoa > Chordata > Mammalia > Chiroptera > Vespertilionidae > Myotis > Myotis lucifugus. The sequence continues at coordinate 7,182,669 of NW_005871062.1, forward strand.
GATAATTTCAGCTAATAGCAGGTTCTCTAAAGAAAATAAAACAGGGGAATGTGATGGTGGCTCTGGGTGAGAGGGCCTATTTTAGATGGGAGATAGGGTTATCTGAGCAAATGACAGTTGAGCTGAGACTGGAATGAAAAAAAAAAGTGATCAATGAGGGGAGAGGCAACGGATGGGGAGTCCAGTAGAGGCTACAAAATACAAGTGCCCCAAGATGGGACTTGCCTATCAAGGTGAGAACAGAGCAAAGGCCTCGGTGGTGGGGGTGCTGTGAATAATGGGGAGAACGTTATGAATAAGGCCAGAGAAGTTGGGAAAGGGCTTCAAAGCCATGGTAAAAAACAATTGGGTAAACAAGTTTCAAGATTCATGGTGATTGATGTAGAAAGGAGGTATCTGCAGATCTTCGGCTTACACTTCCTCAAATCCATTCACTGCTTTCCCCCAGCTCTGTTCTGTTCTGTACTGTAGGAGGGCTGACCCTGTGTATCCCAAGATCCTATGTCAGCTGTCTTCCAGCTGGTAACAGCCAATGGGAGGCACTGGCAGAAGATTGGAAGGTAGGAGAAAGGGAGAAGCAGGGTATCTCTCTCTCTCTTTCCCTTTCTTCCTCAGGCAGCTTCTACAGCAGGGCTCTGTCCCTTCATGGCTCCAGCTCCTACTATACAGGCCCTTCATGGTCCAGGTTCCACTTGGTGACCTTCTCTCTTTGTCCCTCTAGTTCAGCCTGGTAGCAACCCTTGCTATTGCTAATGGTTGGACTGGCTTCCCAATTTCAATCACCTGTGTGGCCAATAACCTGAATTAGATTTCCTGTATTTAGACACTTAGAGTGGCTTCCATTTCCCTGGTTGGACCCTGATGACGATGGATAGGTACAAGGTACAAACCACATACCATGGGAATGTTCCCTCAGTCCCTGGTACCAGGCCTGGCATATGGCAATTCCACAGTGTCTGTCTTGTTTTTGTTTTTGTTTTTTTTGTGTTTTTTTTTTAGAGAGAGAGAGTGTGGAAGGCAAAGAGAGAGACAGAGAGAGAAACAGGAACAGAGAAACATCAATGTGAGAGAGACACATCGATTGGTTGCCTCCTGTCCGCTCCCTTACCAGGGCTAGGGATTGAGCCTGCATCCGAGATACATTCCCTTGACTGGAATCAAACCTGGGACCCTTCAGTCCACAGGTTGATGCTCCATCCACTGAGCCAAACCAGCTTGTTCTCAAGGTTAGAGTTCAAATGTGTCCTACTGGCCTAAAACCAAGGAATCTCTAGGAAAGATCTGTTTTCATGCCTTTTCCAGATTGTAGAGACTGCCCACATTCCTTGGTTCATGCCCTCTTCCTCCATCTTCAAAGCCAACAATGGCAGATCAAGTTTCTCACAATGCCACCACTCTGGTTCTGACTCTTCTGCTTCTCTTTTCCCTATTTCAGACATTTGGGATTACACTGCGGCCACAGGGTAACCTAGATGGCTAATCTCTATTTTTTTCAAGGTCAGCTGATTAGCCAGCTTAATTCCATCTGCAATCTTAACTCCCCCCTCCCCACAGGATATAATATATTCACAGGTTCTGAGGATTAGCATGTGGACATCCTTGGGGAGTCACTATTCTGCCTACAGCAGTGACTAACAGAGCACATACGTCAAAATGGGGAGAGGGCGGTTATAGAGACTTGCTACAGGAAACAGTAGCTTGGGGCATTCTACTGAACACAGTAAGAACTCCATGTCTGTGAACTAAGATGAGGGGCTATCGTACTCTGGGGAGAACATTTGTGTCCTCTGGTTCGGGGAGTCTCTCCAGAGAAGCTTGAAGCACCGCTTGCTGTTGGAAACCCCTCTGAGTGTGCTCTTGCCTGCCATGTCTGGGATGCAATGCTGGGATGCAGCTCCTGTTAATCTCTCACCCAGGATGGCACGTAGGTTTCTTGTTTTCTCAGAGAAAGGTTCATTTCAGAGTGGGGAGTGGGTGAAGGCAAACTGTTGGATGAAGCACATGAGGCCCATCAGTTCCAATTCAGGGACAACTGGAGTTGATGCAGGCATGCCATCCAAATATAATCAAACGCCTCCTGTTGCCAGACGACATGCTATTCAGTGGGGGATGGTGGGGGCTGTTGTGAATCGAGATGCCTTCTGTAACTTTATCAGATGGGTACTGGGAGGAAAGAGAGGGAAATTCACTTTACTGGTAAATAAACTTCCAAACTGTAGCAAATTCCACAATAAGCAGGGGGGCGGGGGGGGGCAGCGCATGCTCAGAGTGGCAGGATTTGTGACAGTGTAAACCCATGGGCAGCACACAGCACCAGATCCCAAGGAAAATCTTGGGATCCACTCCCCCACTTGTGTGTGTGTGGAGTGGGTGGGGTGGAGAAATGAGTCTGAAGAGGATAGAGTTTAGGTAAGTAGAGAAAAGCTTTCTCTCTTTTGAACTACATTTTATGGAAATGACTTTCTTTAAACTGCTTCATTGGAACTGGAGTTCCACCACCCACTCTTCTCACCTCCTAGACCAGCACCCAAGAGCAGAACAAGGTGAGAAAGACTGCCAGGCCTGATCTGGGAAGAAGAAGGAGCCTGCCTTTAGGGACATTGGTCTGGGGTTAATGTCTTAGTCACTACAACCCAAAGGCATGCAGACTCTGATTTCAAGTTCTGAGCTTCTTGAACTACTGTGGGGTACTGAGAACATCTCAGGGAAATCTTTTGGACAGTAACCTGTTAAGCGATTGCATCTTAGTTGAGTCCCTCCAACTACCTTTGTCATTTGGGAATGCTGTGTCATTCTGGTTATGTAACTGGGATAGAGGTAGTATAATTGTATATTTTATCAGCACAGAGATGTTACATTAGGGACATGTTTCATTCTTGTAGACAATTTTTGGTTCCTGAGAACCTTGAAGGATTAATGGCTATTAACTCACTCAAAAAATGTTTAGCAGTAGGCATAGGACTCCTCTCCAAGGATATATGGGAGGCAAGAGCTGGAGAGAAGCTGACTTTGATGCTTTCAAACTTTGTACCTTATGTATCTGTTATTTATTCGAAAAATAAATATATTATAAAATATACAGAATCATTATGATCTCAACTATATACAATCAGCAGGTAGAACAAGGGGACTACAATAAAATTTAATAGCACTCGACTTGCTCTGATGATATTATTTGTCTTACCTATGATACCTCTGCATATCTTCTATGCCAGTGATGGCGAACCTTTTGAGCTCAGTGTGTCAGCATTTTGAAAAACCCTAACTTAACTCTGGTGCCGTGTCACATATAGAAATTTTTTGATATTTGCAACCATAGTAAAACAAAGATGTATATTTTTGATATTTATTTTATATATTTAAATGCCATTTAACAAAGAAAAATCAACCAAAAAAATGAGTTCGTGTGTCACCTCTGACACGCGTATCATAGGTTCGCCATCACTGTTCTATGCCTTCCTCAATGAGCAATATAAAAGATATTTTCTGGGAGTGTGTCCATGCAGCATCCACTTACTCCACTGCCATCTTATTACTCAAAGATATTTTCAATGATTTAAAAAGTTGCATTTTTTAAACAATCAAGGAAGCAGTATTTCTTATGCCACTGCTACATTAATCTAGCTGATAAGATAGTCCCCGCCCCTATGCCTTTTCCAGTTTCTTTTCAGTTTGCCAGTGAGTGGGCTGCATCTCTAAGTCTGATTCGTGGATCTCCTGTTGTTCACTCAGTCATAGTGAAACGTTGTGCGTATGTCACCCTTCGTGACTGCTGGGTTTCGGTTCAGTTAACCTCCCTGTTATCACTGTCATCTCCACCGTCATTCAGCACTGTCTCACACTGTCAGCCAGCAAGCTTTTCTCAGTTCAGTGCCATAGGAGTTTTTAAGCACTTGCAACCTTTGACCATGTGCTGTGGGGGTGTGGAGGTGAATCCAAACTGTTCTGCTCCCTGAGATACTTCCTCTCTTGAAGGGAGAGCGTATATATGGAGTTAGCTTGGTCTGGAGCTAGAAAGCCGTGAGGGCTGTAAAAGCTATCATGACATATTATGACTGTCAGATGGGAGAAACAGGAAATGAGTGCTTCAAGGAGGAAACCTTTCTTCCTTCCTTCGATCCTCCTGAGTTCTTCGCTTGTGCTTCCTCTCTGGTCTTTATCACAGTCTGCAGTGTGTCATGTCCTTATCTCAGTCTTTTTTATTGCCTACTGTGGCCCGGGTGAGTGCCATAGTGCAACAGAGATACCAAGAAAATGCTACAGAGCTTGGAGGAAGCTGAGATTAATTTCATTCTGGAGGCAGAATTTGTAGAGGAGCTAACATTTGATCAGACGTAAGGGATTGATGACATTTAGATGGCAGAGACAGAAGACAGAATAACTTAGAGGAAGAGCAGGGCAACAAGGATGGGGTTGCTGTGTAGGGATGAACTTATCTAAACTTTAGAGGCCACATCTGTAATGTGAAGTGGACTCTGAGGCTCAGAGAGGTTAAGCAGTATGATGAAGGTCACACAGCTTGTCAGAGGTTGCTGCCAACATCAAGTAGCACCTGGAATAGTAGAGCTAATGTTTATATAGCACCCACTGGGTGCCCATGCTCACACAGCTAGTAAGGAGTAGATCCAGGGTACATGCTCAGGGCTCAGAAGTGAAGGCCTTAGCCACTATTCTATATCACCCTCAAAGGATAAGAAAAATGGCCCATATACCAAAGCATTCCATTATTCCTTATAACTTGAACCTGTCCCTCAAACCCCAAATGTTGTTGATCTTTAATTCTAGGTTGTTTCTGAGCTAATTAAGCTTCCCAGATAATCACCAGCCTGTTGACCTGGTACCTAGTCTGCTTGCTAAGATGTTACTCTAGGGGTGAACTTTCCCACAACTGGAGAATTTAGTTCAAACCCTGGACCCAGCTTGATTTGGCTTGGCCTAAGGCATTGGGAGAGCTGCCTACTCTAGGCCTGACTGTGGCTGTAAGCAGAGCTCCTTGACTCCAGGCAGCATGCAAAAGCCTCTCTCAGTTCTGAAGTTCTACGATGGGGAAAGACATGAGCCACATAGGCATCTTCCAGGTTGATAACCTTGTTGAAGAAAGAATCAGCGTAGGGCCAAGTTACTGCCAGGTATGTGAACAGCCAAATGGGACATTCTTGCCATTGCCCAATGCCATGATGCCTTTTTTTTCAGGAGACCTTTCATTATTACTGGAAAAATGCTAACTCATGGCCTAATAGAAATCAAGTCTTGGAACTGGCACTGTGGCAGTGTTCCCTGAGAATGTTCTCCATTATTTGTTTTCATTACTGCCGTGGTGGTACCTTCAATGTCACCATTACTGCTCTTGACAGAAAAATGATCTAGGAATAAAGTTCCTTTCTATGCTCTCCCAGGGAAAAAAATAAACACTTTAGAGTGATAACATGCTATTTGTTTGTGCGTTTTAGTTCACAGTACTTTCACATATTGCACTTTCAGTCTTCCTAACAAACTTTTGGTTGTGTGTGTGGAGGTGGGATGATGGGAGGAAGGTTCATGGAGGAGAAGCATTACTTTCTTTGGATTCATGGGGACTCTGAGGCTCAGAGAGTTAAGCAATATGATGAACATCACACAGCTTGTCAGTGATAATATAGGGACACAGATGCCAGTTTCCTGCCTCCAGACCCTATGCACTTCTGACATTTCTGAACTCCCAGAAACATGGTCCTTAGAATTGGAGGGAAGTCTCAGCCTGATTTCCACACCCTCCCAAGTTCACCCTTAGCTATATTATTCTAAGCAAGCATGTCAAACTCGCGGCCCACGGGCCTCATGTAGCCCACAATGAATATTTTTGCAGCCCAGCCAATATAACAGTATGTAAGAAATGTTTTAATAAAAAAAGAAATTTTGTAACTTAATTTTTATAATATCCTGTTATACATAATTATTAATAACGACATAATGTTCGCTAATGACTGATTACTATAATCGTGTTCCATTCATTTCCCTTATGGACCTTACACGCAGGTACACCATTTCTCTCCACTAATACTAGCAGCGAATATTTTAGCAGCCAATTGCCATGTCATTAGTCTTGGACTGACTTGTTTAGTGTGCACAACAGGAAATATTTTGCTTTCAGAGAACAAGAAAAATAGGTTTATTTGCGTTAAGCTTATTAATTTGTGCAGTTATTCAGTGTCTGGTAAGTTAATGTTCAAGAAAAAATATTAATTTTTATTAAAATATTCTATTATTTTATGTTAATGATTTCTCATTTATTTTAGCCCTTTGTATTCAGCATGTCTCTATCGAAATAAACTTATGTTTCTATAAAAATTAAAGCTTCTGTTTTTTTGTGACCCACATAAACCTAAACCTTGTTTATTTGGCCCTTTACCTTTGAGTTTGACATGCTTGTTCTAAGGAATTTGTCAGTTTCTGTTGGGAATGCAACTCAGGGCTCAGACTCCACAGGGTGTAGATTTTGCCCCCAGAGAACAAACAATTAGCAATGTCTGGAGACATTTTAGATTGTTACAACTAGGGAGAGGGAAGTGGATGGTACCTGCATCTAGTTTGTAGAAATCAGAGATAGTGGAAAACATCCTATAATGCACAGGAGAGCCCACTATAACAAAGAATTATCCAGCCTAAGACATTAACAGAGCCGAGGGTGGGAAGCCCTGGATTTGATTAAAGGAAAAAAAACTCTTCAATTCCCAGATTCCCATGAACATAGAGGGTTTTCCATGAATGTCTTCTTTTTCAAAACAATTATAGACAAAATGCATGCATTTTTCTCCTCTGACCATAATGATGATCTGCCAAATATGTCAGAACTCAAAGGGGAAATGAGGCCCAGAAAAAAAGAGGTAACTGCTCAGGGTCACCCAGCTAATGTGTGATAGGGAAGGAACAGCCGGTTCTCCTGCCCCACCTTGAAAGCATTTTCTATTTCATGATGCTACATTCCCCTGCTCACTAGCTCTGCTTTGAGCCATTTTCTGACTCACTGACTTAACAAATGTTGTGATCTGAATATGCTCACTAACACAGACCTGCTTACTGAGTATTCTAATACAGAATGAGGAGGCGTGAAACAACCTAATGGATCTGAGAAGAACCTCCTTGATTCTGCCTCATTTCTCTTTCAGTCCTCAGGGTCCTCAGACCCAGGCCCTTAGCACAGATGCTGGGCAAAGGGGCTTGTCCTCTCTCCTTAGGAGACAGAAGCTCAAAGATCTCTCCTGGAAACGAAACTGATACCACCTAAACCCTCAGATTTCCTTGCAGGAGGCATATTACTGAAAATACCTAGGTTTCTTGGAACTGACAGGTTTTCTTTCTCTTGATTTTTCATAGCTGGTTCTGTTTGTTTTTCACTCAGCCAGTCAGTGAAACTGGGTTGGTCAGTGAAACTTTCTAAGGACTGTAGGTTTCACTTTCAGGGTCTGAAAGTTTAGGTTTGGGCTTTCAAAAGCCTTCACAAAGACAATTAGGGTGTTCAGCATTCTAGGTCAAGAGTGAATTTAAAACTGCAGGAACACAAAAAAGGCTTAGTTTTTATTGAGTAGATTGATTTATACAAAATGTTTATTTAACACGTGCTCTGTATTAGACACTGCAATGGCAATAGAGATACAGCTCCGAGCAAGACCAAATGTTTCCTTCCCTTGATTCCTTACAGCCTGGCTGGGAAAGTTAGTCAGTAAATAGCTCCCTTCTCCCTGCTGCCGCATCCCCTCCTCCAAAAAAACAAAAACAAGCAAACAAAAAAAAAACAGCCTTTATTTATTCTCTTATGAAAATACTCTCAGCTTTTTTTCTTTGTCAAATTTCTTTTCAGTCTTCAAGGGTAAAATCAAATGCCAATCCATTAAAAAAAAAAACTTTTAGAGCCCTAACCGGTTTGGCTCAGTGGATAGAGCATTGGCATGCGGACTGAAAGGTCCCAGGTTCGATTCCGGTCAAGGGCTGTGGGCCTGCGATGTTTCTCTCTCATCGGTGTTTCTAACTCTTTATCTCTCTCCCTTCCTCTCTGTAAAAAATCAATAAAATATATTAAAAAAATACTTGTAGATATCTCCCTAGGCAATCAGGAAATGCTTGTTAAGTGTATCTTCAACCTCTTCTCCAAATGGCTACAAAACCGTTCAGCATTTATTGTGGCTTCTTGTAGGGAAGCAATGTAGTCTGGCTGTTAAGAGATACCTGTGTTCAAATCTAAATTATATTATGTACCTACTGGTGCCTTGGGCAGATTACTTAGCCTCTCTCTGAGCCCAGTTTCCTGGTCTGCTGTGAGGACATCATAAAGCCTCCACAGTACCTGTCATGTGGCAACTGCTCAGTATGGATGAGCCTAACTGCCAGACAGTAGGCTCTGTAATATGGAGGATCCCAAAACCCAAGTGACATGGGCACTTCTTCCTAGGAGGTCATAATATAAGGGTAGACAGCAAGGTCACAAAATGTCTGCAGAAGAGAGTCCACACATTTACTATAAGAAGTATTTGAGAGCAGGCAAAAATTAATTCTGAATAAGTGAACCTGATTCTATGCAAAGTTCTTTGAATGAATAGAATTTAAACTAGACTTTGAAGAGAGGACAGGGTCCTCCAGGCAAATCCTGGCAGGCAGGGGAGTAGGGAAAAATGTGTGTTGGGTATTCTCAGAAGAGGATGTGGCTTACCCAAAAGCAGTGAGTATAAGAGTACTGGGTATGGTCAGGCGTTGTGTACCTAAAGAGTGGGGTTCTAGAGGTTAAGTGAGGGGTGAGAGGAAGAAGTTTTGCGATTGAAATTAGATGGAATAAGGGGTGATTAGCAGAGTTAATTGGAAAAGTAGACCCAAATTCTTAAAGACTTTGAATGCCTAATATAAAGATTTGGACTTCCCCTTGAAGGCAAAAGGCTCCCAAGGTTTCTTTCCTACTTAGAGGGATGGCACAAGCCAATCAGATCCCTGCCATCAAGAAGCTCACAGTCTATTCAATGAGAGACAAGTGGAGAATGATTGCTAAAACGATGTAATGAATGAGATGCAAGAACCATGAAAAAATAAAGTGCTATGAGGTGCAGAAGAAAAAACATCTAAGGAGGAAGCCTTTGTGAGAAGAAAGGAAGAAATCTAATACTGAGTGTTCCCCCACCATTGCAGTCCCACACTGTATTATACTTACCCTTTAATTTTGTATCTCTTCCTCTCTGGACTGTTAGTTCCTAAGGGTCCAGATACAGTGAGTATCTACATTCAACAAACTTTCAAAAATGTTGCTTAAAATGAAATATTGGCGATAACTCTGGGCATAGCATGTACAGTGGATTGGAAAGGAAGACTATTGAGGCTGGAAAACCACTTAGGGAGTTTCTACATTAGCTCAACTGAGAGTTGGTGAGGCTGGAAAAAGAGCAGTGAAGTGGGCATGGAAGGGATGAGATGGACCAGAGATAGACACAGAGGAAGAAAAAAACATCAGGAACTGATTGAAGATAAAATGGATGAGAGAAGAGGTGGGGTCAGAATGTATACAAGATGTAGAATCAAGGTTCTCTGAAGAATAATTATGCCATCAGCCTATCAACCCAGAGCAGAAGAGCTCAAATCACATGGACACAATATAAGTGGGAATTCAATGAATACTTGTGGAAAGAATGGATGGATGGATGGATGGATGGATGGATGGGTCTTCAACATTAATCCGGGAATTATGGACTCATTTATTATTAAAACTGAAGGGGAGTTTATTTATCATCAACCTTCTCATTTTATATATGAGTGAAATGAGGTAAGATGGGGGAACCGAGTGCTTTTGATCACACAGCTCCTAAGTGATAAATTTAGGGCATGAAATTAAATATCTGGATGCCTAGGCTAGTGTTCTTTCCAGTATGTTATATTTTCTTCAATTCTTAAAAAGAATTTCAGAGGAAATGGTATGCATGAATATCATATCCCACTTGTAATTTTTTTAAACTAAAAGCGACATTGGAATTTCATTTCCGTTTCGCTGATTAAAATAGGAATTCTGAAAGTCATGAATATTGATCAAGGAGTCCTTGCCTTTGGGGCCAAATTCTTCCAGTGGCTGTTACCTTCTACAATCTCATCTCCCCAGACATTCTTCTCTGGCCCACCCAGATCCACAACTTGCAGCTGAAAAATATGGGGTGTTCCCTGGTGAACATGTGTGGTAAAAAGGCTAGCACCATTCTGAAGGCACTTCCAAGAGTACCTTCATCACTTTGCAAATGTGATAATGACTTTTAGATAGCTACCTGGTAATTTAATCAATCAATATCTATGAGGCACAACTCTAAAAGTGCTACAGTTTTCCTTAAATCACAACCAAAAAATCCTATTTGTTTTCCCCATTTTTATGTATTGAGTGCCTCTGGTGTGCTCCTCAACACATTAGTTGTCATGGAGGAAGAGATGATAAAAGAAGTTTAAGATATGATCCCTTTTTTAATGGGTGTGAGGAGACTCATGAGGAGAGGATACTCATATGAAAGAAAAAAATCACAATAATTTATGCTGTAATAACTGTCTCTCTTTGGTAACTTTCAGGCATTAAACAACTAATAGAGTGAGAGAATCTCAAACTCAGAAGCTCAACACTTCACATTTCTTTTAGGAATTTAAGGATGATTACAGCATCCTAGCCTATATAGGTTATCAGTCTCTGATGTCAGAGAACTACCTTCTCACTTTCTTGTCTCCCAGGGACAGTATTATGGTGGACTAATGAATCAACTAATAAATTTAATGTTGTGAAGCTGAGTGCTAGGAGAAGGGACACTACACCTAGCCTGGGAAGAGCTATCCAGAGCCTCCTTACCTGTGTTCTCTCTTCTCTCTAATTCCTCTCCCACACTGAACCAGTTGTTCAAAGCTACACTCACATCATGCCAGGCATCGTCCTTAATATTTTCCGTGCATTACCTTATTGTCTAGCGACAACAGATTTGGAATCTTGGTGCCAGCATTGCCAACACTGAGGTGTGTGTTATTAGACAACTGATCATTCTCTCTGTGCCCTTTCTTCATCTCTGTAAACGATGAGGCAGTTCCAGAGGGAGAGCAAGTGTGGAAGAGGCACTCCATGTCAATGGCCTGTTACAGTGTGAACTAACCTTTATAAAAGAAGTGATATAGCCATAGCCAGTTTGGCTCAGTGGATAGAGCATCGGCCTGGGGGCTGAAAGATCCCGGGTTCGATTCTGGTCAAAGGCATATGCAGTCTCGATCCCCAAAAGGAGCCATGCAGGAGGCAACCAATCAATGATTCTTTCTCATCATTGATGTTTCTATCTCCCTCTCCCTCTCCCTCTCCCTTCCTCTCTAAAATAAATAAAAATATATATATATATATATATATATATATATATTTTAAAAAGAAGTGATGTAATTCCCAGTAAGATTTATAATGTACATAGTCTTTGATTTAACAACCTAACTCTAGGAATCTAGCCTATAGAAATAATAACAAGAGTACAGAAGGGTGCATGTGCAAGGATGTCTGCGGCAGCATCATTTGTAAAAGCACACAGGTGAAATCATCATAAATGGCTATCAACAGAAAAATAGCTAGAAACTTATGTTATATCTGGTCTATGGACTAGAATGCATATGAGGTATGAAGTTGGAAGTTTTTTCACAATATATTTTTAAATAAAAAACAGATCAGTATGTAAGGCATAATTTCTTTTCCATAAATATGTGTGTGAGTGTACATGTATATCTATGTAGAGAGAGATATATTTGATTTAACTTAGGAAACTAAGTTGACTGATAAATGCTAACAGACTAAACGAAGAAACTTTAACTTCATTATGTAATTTTTTAAAAACTTCATAAGGGCAATGTTTAATTTTTTATCCTTTTAGAACTTTTTAAATACAAACTCACATCTGCCTTCTAGGGAGGAGGATCTGGGTAAACAGGAGGCCCTTTCCTTCTTGGATTGCTTACCATCACCAAGAGGAGGCCTAACAGCAAATCTACTGTGCCGGGGACAGTCAGTCTAGAGGGATGAAGACTTAAGATGAGAAGAAAGACAGAGAAAACCTACTGAGAAGGTAGGAGGTTTGGGCGACCACAGGAGGTAAATAAATCAATGAAAATATCCTAGTAGGTCTCTTAAGAGAAAAGGACTAACATATTTGGTTCGAAATTATTGGAGTTGCTGTCATGTCCTTTCCTCTGTGTCCAACCCCAGGCATCCTCCAACAAACATACACTCACATACACTCACATACAAAATTTAAAAAATAAAATAATGACAAAGATGGCTTTCATCATCTCTAAGCTCCCTTCTGACTAAAATGCTGGTGACTTTGTACCTTTATAGTGGCTGTCCTCACCTGGCCCACCTCCACCCCACCCTCATTTCTCCCAGGCTGCCTGTCCCACCATTCATCCTCCAGATGAGCCCTGCATTCCTACACCTTCCAGCTCTTCTCTGTGCCTCTCTTGGTCTAGGATCCCTCTACTCTCTCTGCCTCAAGGACCCTACACAACCATTAAAGCTATGCTCAAATGTGCCCTTCCTAAAAATCTTGCTTGTCCTCAAAGCAGAATTAATTAACATTCCCCTCTGAGCTCCTTCTGTTACATTGGGTAGAGGAAATAGTGTTGCCATCACTCTCCCCCCACAGCCCAAATGTGTTTGCTTATCTCCTGTCCTCAGCTTCTAACACAGTGTCCCACACATTGTAGATGTTCAAAAATTATTGGTAAATACTGAATTAATGAATGAATGAATCCAGCTTTTGTCTAGCTTTGATTTCAAAGTCCTTCCTGGCATTGAAGCTGAAATCTTTCTCCCTATAAAATGCATCCAGTGGTCCAAGATCTATGGGAACATTCTGCTCTAGATGCCTCTTGCTCTACCCACAAACATGTCTCAGGGTCATTCCATCAGTTGTATATACCAGGCTGTGCTGGTCCCTGGAGTGTTCTTGAAGCCTGTTCAGATTCCTAAGGTCCAGTTTTTCCAGGATGAGGGGTGACATCTAACTGAGTTTGAGCCAGGGCCTGCCAGAGAGGTGGTATCTGGGCCAGGGGAGGTGACACTGGCACAGAAAGAGGGTTTTTCTCCAGGTAAAAGGCTGATTTTGCCCTGCGGGTGATGGCCCTTTAATAGCATAAGGTTCTTGTGAAAGTCCTTGGCCTGGCCTGGCTGGGCACTGAGAACTGGCAGTGCCAGTCCTGGCAAAGAAAAGCCCCACCCAGGTTCATTGATCTGTTTCTATCCTCCGACAGACCCTGGGCAGGAGTCAGCACATTTCCTCTGTGTACAGATCTTCCCTGTGCCAGGCTCACAAAGACAGTTACCTGAGCTGAGCAGGTCAAGCAGACTTTGAGTTGTCCATGTCTTGTGTGTGTACCCACATGCCTTCATTGTTACTCCACTTCTCTTTTCTCTCTCCAAATGTTTCTCTTATTTTCTTTCTAGTTCTGATTTTCTTTCTTGATGTCTATGTCTTTTTCTTTGTCTCATTGCAACCTTCCTTCTTTCCTTCCTTCCTTCCTTCTTTCCTTCCTTCCTTCCTTCCTTCCTTCCTTCCTTCCTTCCTTCCTTTCTTCCTTCCTTCCTCTCTTGCTTCCTATGTTTATTTCTTCTCAGTCTTTCTTAACTTCTGTCTCTCATTCTTACACCCTGAGTTTAGACTCTTCCTCATTGTCCTGTCCACAAGGACTTCCTTTCCCTCCTCATCCTCATGCCATCTCCTCTTCACCAGCATTGCAGAAGCCTCCCCTTTGCTCTCCTGCCTGCACTGTTGGAAGGAAGTCAGATGACTTTTTGTATTATCTCCCCCACCTTCTCCTCCAAGGCTCTGAGCAAAGAGGCCACACAGTCTCCCACTCTACGCAAAAATTGTTTCAGGTACCACCCCTGGCGCCTGACCCTTACCAGGATTCTCTCTCAAGGGTCAGGTTGACCAATGCTGATACACAAAGAACAAACCCGGGCCCCTGGCCAAGCCAGAGGGAGGTTGGCTCTAGGATGCCCTCAAGCTGAGAAGGGCAACCCAAAGAGCAGTTCTTACTCTTTCTCCCCATTTTCTAAGTCTGGGCAGGGTATCTCTGGGTACTCTGGCCACCTCTGGGTGGTCATGAATAAGTGCTATGAATTTACAGCCATAAAGATGTAAGGAGATCTGCCCATTCTATACCCTTTCCTGATTCCTCATAAAAGTTGAAATGAAGGCCCCTGCTAAGCTCATCGCCACTCTGAGGGGCTTCTAGGACATGGTGTGGATACAGATGAAGTGTCTCTTTCTTCCATTAATTTATTCAATTAATGTAATTGAGCAGTAGCATCTCTGGGTTTGGGAACTGAGATACAAAATGTTTCTAGTTCTCAAAGACATTATGACTGAACAGAAGACATGGATCAGTATACAGGCAAATTAGAAAAGCTTGGATAATTGCTAAGGACAGTATGGATAAGGTGTTGGAATATAAACAGACTAGCATATGTAAAGATACAGAAAAGGACATTTGAGTCCTTAATTTTTGCAGAAAACAACAATAAAAGAACATTTGTGTACAGTAGTCTCCCCCCTTATCTGTAGGAGTTACATTCCAAAACACCCAATGACAGTACTGAACCAATATATACCATGGGTTTCCCTATACATGCATACCTATGATAAAGTTTAATTTATAAATTAAAGTAGGAAATTTCACAGTTAGATTTGTTCTTACCATAAATCTTGGACCTAACATACATGTTTTTCTTTCTTTATTAACTTGAGAACTTTCACCTTTTCACTGAAAGGAAGCACTTTACAGCTTCTCTTTGGCATATCTGACTTGCCAGCATCATTACTCTATTGCTTTGGGGCCATTATTAAGTAAAATAGGGGTTACCTAAACACAAGAACTGGGATACCATGATAGTCAATCTGATAACCAAGATGGCTACTGAGTGACTAATGGATGGGCAGTGTATGCATCATGGAGACACCGGACAAAGGAATGTTTCACACACCAAACAGGACTGAGCGGGACAGAGGGAAATTTTATCATGCTATTCAGAACAACATGCAATTTAAACTTTATGAATTGTTTACTTGTGAAATTTTCCACTTAATATTTTTGGACTGAAGTTGACCACAGGTAACTGAAACTATGGAAAGCAAAACTGTGAATAAAGGGGGACTGACTACTGTATATGCAAAATGCTCAGGAGAACTGTTACTAATTATAATGGGGGGGAAGTATGAAAAAATGAGCAAAGTCTTAACAAAAACTAATGGTCAAAGATTTGACTTGCTTTCTACCTCCACAAAACTCTACTGATATTTTTATTTGAAGTTGATATATGTTCATCAGTCCTTAAGTCCTGATTCCCCTTAAGCCCTGATTCCAGATCAGACATACTGCAGACAGAAGAAGAAAGACATGGTAGAAAGAGGATTTAGAACCAAGAGGTTGAATCATAGTTGTCTTTAACATGTCACTTTGAACAAATCCCTTCTCTGTTAGCCTTTATTCCAAGGCTCCATAAACATTAAAAGTGATGTTGTTTCCCAGACTGATAGCCAACTGGTGGGTTCTGTCATGACCTTGCAACTGACTCTTCTGTGTCCTCCGTTATCATTCCTGAGTTCCTAAAGCAACAGTTTTTTGGGGAAGAAAGTGTGGGGTATATTTTCACACATTTTATAAATGAGGAATAGAAAAATATTTCAGTCCTACACCTCACCCCCAACCTACCATTCACCACATCTTTCCAGTCAAGTAGATGGAAAGAGGCAGATAAAAGACTTGAGTTATATCTTAAAAACAAACAAACAAACAAAAACTGTATGGAATGAAGCAGGAAGATAAGCCAGTTCAGCTCCTAATTTTAAGATTGGGGAAAATTAAGCCCAGAAAGAAGAGTGGCTTAGCCAAGTTCACATAGCAAGTTAGTGATACAGCTAGAACTCAGAGCCCTGCGGAGCCAGCTGCCAGTGCTCTGTATTACACTCAATGTGTCCACATCTCTGCCTCAGTTCCCCAGGTGCCCCATGACCAGTTTCTCTCCCCATTCTGATACCTGTTGCCCACAGTAAGGCTCCATCCTTCACAGAGATAGCCCATATCCTACAGAGCACATCAGGGCCACTTCAAAGTGTGTCTTGGTGAGTTCATGAGATCTGTCACCCTTCTTCCAGGTGGGTCATTGAGGCTTTCTGCAACAGGCAGGTGTCCCATTGGCAAACGCCAGCATTGCTTCATGGAAGTGGGTTTCTGCTGACAGTCTTGAGCCATAGCAAATTCTCTTCTTACCTAGACAGAGAATGGGTGAGATACAATATAGAGGTAGGGTAGAGGAGATGGAGACCTACTTATTTCTTTGCTAGAGGACATACACACTTCCAATTTCAACCAGAACAACATGTATAGAATCACAATCCTCCCTCCTAACCCTCAGGAAAGAAAACTGATTCTTTATCCATAGAAATAACATGACTGACATCAGGAAGGGTGAGAGGAAGTCAGCTTTGTGGGCATTTATATAAATAATAATTTTCCACTGGGAGCTGTGAATTCTCCTTGTCTTTTCTATTTTTAAATGTTAATTGCTTCTAATTTTGTTTACATAGGCGGAGCTAATGAGAACATAACCATTGAACTTAACATTTCTGTTTTTGGACACTTGTGATTTATTTTTGCACACATGCACCAAATTAATGCTAATTATTTTAAAGGATCAGGGTTTCTATTCCAAGAGGGATGACGACAGAATGTCAGTTTGCAGTCTCTAAGCATAATGTCCCAATTATCAATGCATTCCAGACCAGAATGGACTTGGCACCTTCTGGAAGGGATTTGGCTGCACTTTTATCAGCAAGTCCATGGATGTAGTTTTATTAAAACTTGCTTTCTAGTAACTGCTGAGTATGCCTATACTTTCCTCTGTCTCAAGGGCCCTTTAGTGCCATATCAGAATTCCAAATACCCACCTTTCCATATCCAGGTACAATACTTCTCTCTTAGAGTGTTTTTTGATCTTTTTGGTGGAAGATAAATGTTACTTCTGTGAAATTCCTAGAGTTTGTTGCTAATTCTTTCCTCAAAGCACTTTCTACATTGTATTGAAATTATTTATTCACCTCTTATCTCCTTTGTGCTTATAAGCCTCTTTGTGACAATATCTTATCTGAGTTATCTTTGTCCCCACTGCATGTTAAACTTCTCCTGTGGCTTGTATATATTATTAAGTGCTTTGTGCATTGATTCAATTGAGGATTTTTATACCTAATATTCTACCTGCCCCAATAAGATTTTAAGGAAGGTTTAAATAAATGTATATGAAACAAAAGAATAAATACATCTACACACAAAAAATGACCAAAGTCTATAATAAATTATATTAATAATCTGACTTATCTGAATAAGCCAAAGTTTAACTCATACCTAGAAAAAAACCCAAAGGTCTGTGCTGTGAGAGATGGTTGGAGAATAGTGACAAAGGATTTAAAACTTGACCCTTCCACCAAAGGAATCAAAACTTCACATAGTATATTTCCTCAACACAAATGTTAAGATGAGCACAGCAGATGAAAACCACCCCACTGGTGGAAAGGGGTCACTGACTACATTGAATGAATGTGGAGTATGTAGTGGCCAAGGAGATATGGCCACAGAAGAAAACCAGTAAACAGGTCCATCATAATTTGTTCTTATACCATTCACTTATTCACCCAACAAACTTTTATTGAGAAGCTTGATGTCAAGCACTATGGAAAGGTGAAAATGAACTCTTTAGACCAGAGGTCAGCAAACTAACCCAATGGGCCAAATCTAGCTCACCATCTGTTTTTATGAATGAAGTCTTATTAGAACACAATCATGCCCATTCATTTATATATTGTCTATGGTTATTTTTTTTCTCTACAACTTAAGAGTTGAGTAGTTCTGACACAGACTCAATGTCCTACAAAGAGTCAGAGAGAGGGAGGAGCTAACAATGATAAGATTTATCTTGAGAAACTGGGTAGAAAGTAGAGCTACTCTCTGGTATTGTGATCCCTCCAACTTTGTTCTTCTTTCTCAGGATTGCTGTGGCTATTCCGGGTCTTTTTTTTCCAGATGAAATTTTGGAGAGTTTCTAAACCTTTGAAGTATGCGATTGGTATTTTAATGGGGACTGCATTGAATATGTAGATTGCTTTGAGTAGTATGGAAATTTTAACGATGTTGATTCTACAAACCCATGGACATGGTATGTTCTTCCATTTGTTTATGTCTTCCTCTATCTCTTTTTTCAATGTCCTGTAGTTTTCTGAGTACAGGTCTTCTACGTCCTTAGTTAAGTTTATTCCTAGGTATCTTAAATTTTTTGGTGCAATGCTAAATGGGGTCGGGTTTTTTTTTTTGTTTCTCTTTCTGTGAGTTCATTATTGGTGTACAAAAAGGCCATAGACTTCTGGGTGTTGATTTGTATCCTGCTACATTGCCGAATTCATTTATTAGGTCTAGTAGTTTTTTGATGGGGTCTTTGGGGTTTTCTATGTATAGAATCATGTCATCTGTGAATAAGGACAGTTTTACTTCTTCTTTTCCAATTTGGATGCCTTTTATTTCTACTTCTTGTCTGATTGCAATGGCTAGCACTTCCAGTAATATATCAAACAGGAGTGGTGAAAGTGGGCATCCCTGTCTTGTTCCTGTTCTTAGGGGAAATGAGTTTGGTTTTTCCCCGTTGAGTATGATGTTGGTACTAGGTTTGCCATATAAGGCTTTTATTATGTTGAGGTATGATCCCTCTATTCGCACTTTGCTGAGAGTTTTTATCAAGAAAGGGTGTTGGGTTTTGTCAAGTGCTTTTTTGCATCGATTGATATGATTATGTGATTTTTGTCTCTCAGTTTGTTTATGTGATGTATCACATTTATTGATTTGTGGATATTGTACCATCCTTGCATCCCCAGAATAAATCCCACTTGGTCATAGTGTATGATCTTTCTATGTAATGCTGAATCCAATTTGCTAAATTTTGTTGAGGGTTTTAGCATCTATGTTCATCAAAGATATTGGCCTGTAGTTATCTTGTTTGTGTGGTGTCTTTATCTGGTTAAAGGGATAAGGGTAATGCTGGCTTCATAGAAGGAGCTTGGAAGTGTGCCTTCCTCTTGAATTTTTTGGAATAGTCTGAGGAAGATAGGTTTTAGTTTTTCTTTGAATGCTTGGTAGAACTCCCCTGTAAAGCCTTCTGGACCAGGACTTTTGTTTGCTGGAAGATTTTTTATCACTGCTTAACTTTGTCAGTAGTTATTGGCATATTCAGATTTTTGATTCTTCTTGATTGAGTTTTGGGAGCTTGTATTTTTCTAATAAGATGTCCATTTCATTTAGGTTGTCCATTTTGTTGGAATAGAGTTGTTCATAGTATTTTTCATAATCGTTTGTATTTCTGTGGGATCAGTTGTTACTTCACCTTTTTCATTTCTGATTTTGTTTATTTGGGTTCTCTCTCTTTGCTTCTTGGTGAGCCTGGCTAGAGGTTCATCAATCTTGTTTATCCTTTCAAAGACCCAGCTCTTGGTTTTGTTGATCTGTTGTATTGTTTTTTTTTGGTCTCTATGTCATTTATCTCCACTCTGATCTTTATTATTTTCTTCCTTCTGCTTATGATGGGATTTTCTTGTTGCTCTCTTTCTAACTCTTTGAGTTGTAGGGTTAGATAATTTATTACCATTTATTTCTTGTTTTTTTGAAGTAGGCCTGCAGAGCTATGAACTTCCCTCTCAAGACTGCTTTCACTGTGTCCCATAGATTTTTGATTGTTGTTGTTTTCATTGTTGTCTGTTGCCATGATGCTTTTTATTTCTTCTTTGATCTCTTTGGTAACCCAATCATTATTTAATAGCACGCTATTTAGCCTCCAGATGTTTGATTTTTTTTTCATTGTTTTTATTGTAGTTGATTTCTAGTTTTATGCCATTGTGATCTGAGAAGATGCTTGATGTGATTTCTATCTTCTTGAATTTGAAGAGACTTTGCCTGTGTCCTAATATGTGGTCTACCTTTGAAAATGACCCATGTGGACTTGAGAAGAATGTATATTCTGTGGCTTTGGGGTGAAATGTTCTGAAGATGTCAATTAATTCCATCTGATCTAGTGAGGCATTTAGGATTGATGTTTCTTTGCTTATTTTTTGTTTAGAGGATTTATCCAGTGGTCTTAGTGGGTATTAAAATCCCCTACTATGACTGTATTGCTGTCAATATTTCCCTTGATATCCTCCAGAACTTTTTTATGTATTTGGGTTTTCCTGTATTGGGTGCATATATGTTTACCAGAGTTAATATCTTCTTGTTGAATTGCTCCCTTTAGTATTATGAAGTGGTCTTCCTTATCTCTTGTCATGGCCTTCACTTTGAGGTCTAATTTGTCAGATATAAGTATTGCTACCCCAGCTTTTATTTCATTTGCATTTGCCTGAAAAACCTTTTCCATCCCTTCCCTATCAATCTGTGTGAGTCGTTTGTTCAGAGGTGGGTTTCCTGTAGACAGCAGATATATGGGTCATGTTTTCTTATCCACTCAGCTAACCTATGTCTTTTGATTGGGGCATTTAATCCATTTACATTTAAAGTTATTATTGATAGGTACTTGTTTGTTGCCATTTTTATTCTTTATGCCTGTGTTCCATCTTTGCTTCCTATTTCTTCTTTTTAAAGCAGACCCTTTAGCATTTCTTGCATTGCTGGTTTGGTGGTCATAAACTTCCTTAGTCCTTTTTTGTCTTTGAAACTCCTGACTTCACCCTCAACTTTGATTGATAGCCTGGCTGGGTACAGTATTCTTGGATTCAGACCCTTGCTTTGCATCACTTTGTATATTTTATTCCATTCCCTTCTGGCCTGATGTGTTTTTGTTGATAAATCAGTGGATAGTCTGATGGGAGATTCTTTGTAGGTAAGTTTCTGTGTCTCTCTCTGGCAGCCTTTAAGATTCTTACTTTGTCATTGGTGTTTGACAATTTAATTATAATGTGTCTTGATGTTGGTCTTTTCGGGTTGATCTTGTTTGGGACTCTGTGAGCTTCTTGGACTGGTGTGCGTTTTTTCTTCTTCCCAATATCAGGGAATTTTTCTGTCATTATTTCTTCAAACAGGTTTTCTATGCCTTGCTCAGTTTCCTCTCCTTCTGGGACCCCTATTATGTGGATTTTGTTTCATTTCATGTTGTCCCAAAGTTCCCTTAGGCTCTCCTCCTGTTTTTTTTAAAATATATTTTATTGATTTTTTTACAGAGAGGAAGAGAGAGGGATAGAGAGTTAGAAACATCGATGAGAGAGAAGCATCAATCAGCTGCCTCCTGCACATTCCCTACTGGGTATATGCCTGCAACCAAGGTTCATGCCCTTGACCGGAATCGAACCTGGGACCCTTCAGTCGCAGGCCGACGCTCTATCTAGTGAGCCAAACCAGCTAGGCTCTCCTCCTGTTTTCTAAGCTATACTACCAAGCCATTGTTCTCAAAACTGTCTGGTACTGGCACAAGAACAGACATATAGACCTATGGAACAGAACAGACAACCCAGAAATTGACCCAAGCCATTATGCTCAATTAATATTTGACAAAGGAGGCAAGAGCATACACTGGAGTCAAGACAGTCTCTCAATAAATGGTACTGGCAAATTTGGTCAAATACATGCAAAAAAATGAAACTAGATCACCAACTTACACCATACACAAAAACAAACTCAAAATGGCTAAAGGACTTAAATGTAAGATGGGAAACCATAAAAATCTTACAAGACTCCGTAGGCAGCAAAATAACAGCCATATGTCGTAGCAATATCTTTACAGACACAGCTCCTAGGGCAATGGAGACTAAGGAGAAAATAAACAAATGGGACTACATCAAAATAAATAGCGTCTTCATAGCAAAAGAAACAATCAACAAAATAATATGCATGGGGAAACATATTTGCCAATGATATTTCAGGTAAGGGTTTAATCTGCAAAATTTACAGAGAACTCATACAACTTAACAAAAGGAAGATAAACGATCCAATCAAAAAATGGGCAAAGGACCTAAATAGACACTTTTTGAAAGAGGACATTCAGAAAGCCCAGGGACATATGAAAACATGCTCAAAGTCACTAATAAACCAAGAGATGCAAATCAAAACAACAATGAAATACTATCTCACACCTGTCAGAATCGCTATCATCAACAAATCAACAAATGACAAGTATTGAGAAAAAGGAACCCTCTTTCACTGCTGGTGGGAATGCAGACTGGTGCAGCCACTGTGGAAGACAGTATGGAGTTTCCTCAAGTTAAAAAAGGAACTCCCATTTGACCCCGTGATCCCACTTCTAGGAATATAGCCCAAGAAACCAGAAACACCAATCAGAAAGGATATATGCACCCCTATGTTCATAGCAGCACAATTTACCATAGCTAAGATTTGGAAACAGCCTAAGTGCCCATCAGCAGATGAATGCATTAAAAAACTGTGGTATGGCTACAAAATGGAATACTACGTCACTATAAAAAAGAAGGAATTTTTACCATTTGCAGCAGCATGGATGGAACTGGAGAGCATTATGCTAAGCAAAATAAGCCAGTCGGAGAAAGATAAATATCACATGATCTCACTCATATGTGGGATATGATGATCAACATAATTTGATGAACAAGAATAGATCCAGAGACAAATGGCAGGGAAGGAAGGGGTTAGAGTGCAACCAAAGGATTTGTATGCATGCATATTAGCATAACCAATGGACACAGACATTGGGGCGGTGGGGGCTGGGAATGGCTGGGGGGGGGTGTGGCAAGCAAGGAAAAAGGAGACATATGTAAAACTTCAGACAATAAATTTTTTAAAATGCCAAAAAAAGAGAAAGAAAGTAAAGCTCATCTCTGAGATGGGAAACACATAAGAAATAAACGCTTTAGAAGAAGGAAAAATATTCGCTCAATTTGGGACATGCTGAATTTGAGGTGCATATGAGAGACTTTACAAGGAAGTTAAATATGTGGGTTTGAATCTTGGGTGGGTAATCCAGTCTAACAATCTGATAGTGGGAGTCATTAGAATCCAGAGAGTAATTAAAACCACTAGAATAAGTAAAATTTCTGAGGGAGAGTATGTAAAGTGAGAAAAGAAAAGGGTCAAAGGAAAAAAGTAAAAAGCCTGATGAATGCCAGCACTTAATAGAAGAACAGAGCTCAGGTACTCCTTGAAAGAGACTGAGAAAGAACATCCAGGAAGATAGGAAGAAAACCAGCACAGTTCAATGTCACAGAGCCAAGGGACATCATCTAGCAAGGGTAAGAGTTTCAAATAATTAGGAAATGTCTATTGCAATAAAGATTAAAGCAGAGATATAGCTAGGGCAAATTTACTATTGATTTCATGACAGCAGCTCCAGTAGAATGGTGAGAGCAGGAACAAGACTGCAGTGAGCTGAACCAGGAATGGGAGGTGAGGAAGTAGAGACCTACAGAGCATATGTGAAGGAACTTGGGTAGGTCAGACAGCTGCTGATAGTCATTAGAGGGAGGTTTCTTTTCTTTTCTGTCTTTGTCATTTTTTTTAAATGAGGAGAGATTTGGTCATGCTTAAATATTAGTTAGGAGGAAACAAGGATCACATTTGAATAAGTCACCAGGAAAACTTTGTTTCTGGAGAAGACTTCACAAGTTTGTCCCCTTAGAAAGAGAAAATCCAGTAACCCAGTGTGTTCTCTTTTTGTATTTAGTTTCCAAGAAGCTTAGAATCGAATTCAGTTCCCCTTAGATGTCTGGTAGTATTTACAGCCACTTCCTTCATCTGCTTTCTGTTCTGTTTTAAATCTCAATATCTTATTTTTTAAGGAATAATTACCATGAGCAGTTTATAAGGCACTTTCATACTTGAGAACTCACAGCATCCATCCTCTGTTCAGCACAAATTTAATGAGTGCCTGCTGTGACCATACACTTTGCACCATGCAATAGACACAATGATGAGTAAGACAACACAGTTGCTACTTTTACAATCTAGTTCAGGAGACTAGACATTAATGGAATTATTATACTGATAATTACAACTGTGGTAAGTGGAGCAAAAGAAAGTACTGGAAGCCTCAAGAATCTGAGGGGTCAGGAAAAGTATCCTTGAGACTGAAGGATAAAAGAGACTCAGAGATGGCTAGGGTAACATCCAGTCAGAATAAAATCTGCTCTGTGGAAACTCTGTAAATCAAGCATGTCAAACTCGCAACCTGTGGGCCGCATGCAGCCCACAACAAATATTTTTGTGGCCCAGCCAATATAACATTATGTAAGAAACATTTTAATAAAAATTTCGTAAATTAATTTTTACAACATCCTGGTATACGTAGTTATTGATAACGAACTACAACGTTCGCTAATGACTGATTACTATAATCGTGTTCCATTCATTTCCCTTACATGCCTTGCATGCAGGCACACCATTTCTCTCCACTAATACTAGCAGCGAATATTTTAGCAGCCTATTGCCATGTCATTAGTCTTGGACTGACTTGTTTGGTGTGCACAACAGGAAATATTTTGCTTTCAGAGAATAAGAAAAATAGGTTTATTTGCATTACACTTACTAATTTGTGCAGTTATTTAGTGTCTGGTAAATTAATGTTCAAGAAAAAATATTAATTTTTATTAAAATGTTCAATTATTTTATGTTAACAATTACTCATTTATTTCAGCCCTTGTATTCAGCATTTCTCTATCAAAATCAACCTATGTTTCTATGAAAATTGAAGCTTTTTTTTGCGACCCACATAAACTTAAACCTCGTTTATTTGGCCTGTGTTAGCCTATGAGCTTGACATGCTTGCTGTAAGTGATCATTCAGCTCCTGCCTGGACACTTGCAAAGATGGGAACCAGTGCTGCATTTTTGAACAGTGATAAAAGTCAAAATAGAGCAGAATTTGGCTCATATAGCTTCTGCCAAGAGTTCTGTACCTTGAGTCTACACAGATAAGCTTAATTCTCTCTACCATGGCTTTTCACAGCTGGAAGATAGCAGCCATAAGCTCCCCATACACATGTTTATAGATAGATCTGTTCTCTCACAGTTAAAAACAGTTTTCCAATTTTTTTGTTGTTGCCCAATGATGTCACATTTAAAGAGACTTCTACTTGTTTGCAAATACTCATTCTTAGCTTCTTCTACAGAAATACAACTCCTTGCTCTCTTGTACAGAATTGTTATCTAGATACCTGGCTGTCCAGAAAGGAAACACACACACACACACACACACACACACACACACACACACACACACACCTACATTTTTCAGCTTCTATTGCAGCTAGGTGCAGCAGATTACAATGTTTAACAATAAGCTCTCATGAAAGGGGGGAGGGGTGGGGGGAAGCTCTGATTTGTAAAATTTCCCAATGTCTGTGGTGTTAATTCTCCCATGGCTGATTTCAAGCTACCAACATGATTCACTGAATGTGGAGTTGGGAGGCAATGTACAGAGTAGGCTCTCACATGCCTTAGGAGTGGACTCCAGCACACCACTGGCAAGGGGGAACCATAAAATTAAGTTCTCAATGGGATGTGAGTGGAAGCAATGTGTATAACTGCCCGATTGTGCCTTAAGTGGAAGTGGGGACTTCCACTTTCCCTTTTCCTCCTTCCAGTGGTCTAGAATACAGACCGGATGGAGAATCCATTTATACCATGTAGATAGGGCATCATTCAGAGACGGTGGAGCAACAATTAGGATGAGCCTGGCTTCCAATATTTTAAAGATGCCTTACTAGCCCTAGTTTCCTTGTGGGTGGTATTTTTTTATATAAACAAGAAATAAATATCTAACTTGTTTCAGACATTATTATTTTGAGTCTCTGTTAGAACAACTGAAATTGTATTCCAACTGATAGAGTCATCCATCACAAAATGGCCATCAGACCACTGCTCTAACATCATGCAAAATGCTGCTAATTTCAAGCTACAGTGTGAATAGATGAACTAGACACCCTCCCTGCTCTGGAGATCACAGCCCAGACCAAAGCTGCATGTAATCAATTTGCTATCAGGCAAGGTAAGAGGTCATGAGTGTTCTAAGCAATGCAGATGGTCAACTACACAGATTTAAAGGAGGGAATGGTGATGATGATGATGATGATGATGATGATGATGATGATGATATAGAAAAAGAAGGATGATGATGAGGAGGAGGCAATATATGAACTCAACCTTCAAAGATGGTTAGAATTTTGACAGGTAGAGCTTTTCAGGAAGAGTGATTGTACTTTTCATTCAGATTTTAGATTCCAATCATTCTGAAAATGTGATCCTGCAGAAAATCTCTACACTGCTATTTTCCTTCTTTAATAGAATGAATTAATATTGTAAAACTATGACAAAAATGTTTTAAATATTTAAGAGAATCAATTGTTTTCTGAGTCTCTGATCCCCCATTTACAAAGAAGCCCTTGATTTGCTCATTTCAAAGCTTTTGGTGGATTAATTAAAGCATTCCTCTAAGTGCTTTCCTAAGCAGTGCTTTCTGGGTTTATTTTGAATTGCTAAAGGTGCATAAAGACACTAAAACTTCATTCCTTTAAAAAAATCTGTGATTCAAACTTTTCATTAATACAAACAGACCTCCCTTCCCATTAATTTTACTTAAGGAGAGGAATGAAGTCTTGTGTTTCCTTTTTATTACTTCACAGTGCCCAGTATAGCAGTGAGCACAAGAGAAGCTCTCAGTAAATATTTATCAGTCTGAATGGGAGTCACAGAATTTGAGACAATGGAGGAGAATGTTGGGAAATTGGGATGAGGAAGGGACTGCTTAAATGGCCTAGAGATGTAAAGGAAATGTCTTCCATGTGCATGGTAAAGACTTAGGAATGAGCCAGCAGATCCTAATAGCAAAGCCCCATTCTCCTCTTCCCTTCATTTCACAGGTAAGAAAATAGAGGCCCTATAGAAAAATGGCCTTGACCCCTGGAATTGGGTCTAGCTCATCCTTGTTTCCAATTTTTTTTCAAAGTTGTATTATAAACAAAATACAAAGAATACTATGCATTTTTGACATTCAACTTCACACTGTGTCTCTTCCTCAGAAAATGAATGCATGCATACACATAAATAGGAACAAAGTCACATATTGAAATTCCAAGGCTTAAAAATGTAACTTCTTTTTGTAAAGGAACAAAAACATTAAAGATTGGGGGTTCTCCTAACCCATCAGAACATCCAGGTGTTATCTGCTTAGCTTATCCCTCTCTTTAGAGTTAGATAAACTCTAAAGTTTAGAGTTGGACACAAGCCAGGGAGGCAGATTCCTATAGAAAAAGCAGTCAGAACAGAAGAACTAGAATTCCCAAGGGCTGTGTGAGGCTAGAGAAAGGGGATCAAGGAACCAAGATGGTACAGTCAGGCAGCATGGAGAACAGCCCATTCTTCTTAGCTGCTGAGAGAAGACTGGGTGGGGTTCCTCATAGGAGCAGCCACAATGATATACTTGAGCCCCTCTAACATATCAGCAACAAATTATATTTATAAAGGAAAACTTATTATGGAGGATCCAGGACTGAGACTTATTATGCAGGTCTAAGCTTAGTAACTTTTATGTAATTTGGACATTTTATCTCCCTTTTGAGACTCTGTCTCTATATCAACACAGTGGGATCTCTTCCATGTCTAGCAACCTGTGCTGCTTTCATATGTAAAAATAACAATATTCATTCTGAGAGAATTTCAACTTTTCTGATTGAACTATATTCTACTTTACCATTAACTACTATAGAGCCTTCAGAATTATTTTCTTTTGCTTCTATTGTTTAACAATTGGCAAAATTATTCAGCTCTCAACCTTTTTAATGATTCAAGTCATATACAAACCAAGTGTAGTGATATAGAATACTACTTTATTTTTAACAGTTGGAAGGAAAATTTGTCAATAATTACTTGCATTATTCTAGAGAGGTAGAAACAGTCACCTAACTTTGCATTGAGTTTACATTTTCCTGAGCTCTCCCATAATTCAAGTCTTTAAAGATAAGTTGTCCTTAAATTTGGCCTAGAGAATTCTCTTTATTTGGAGCAAACAGTACAGACAATTATGGTCCAAGCCACAATCATTTTAGGCTTAAACTCTTGGAATAGCCTATTAATCCACCTCCCTTCATCTTTTCACCCACATCCCTTCTCTCTGCCCACTCACCAAGTCTACTCCCACCTCACAGCCATGGTGATCCATTCAAAACCTGAGTCAGATCATGTGACACACTCTGCTCAGAAAAAAAGTTCCAGTGACTATTAGTCTCAGAGTCAGAACCACGGTTCCATTTAGTCCCTGTAGGACCCAACAGGCTCTCCTGCATCCTTGCAGACCTCATCTCCTACTGTTTTTCCTCATGAACTCTGCTCCAGTCACCGGACCTCCTTGCTTTTCCCAGTATACCCAAGCATCTCCCACAACAAGTCCTATTCAAATGATGCTCCATCTGGAACACTCTTCATCCAAATGGCAACACCATGCCTTCCTTCCTTCAGATCTTGGCTCAAATCTCATTTATACTAAATAGTAACCTTCTGCCCCTATTGCTCTTTATCCTCTTTCTTCTAATGTAGTCTTCTGTATAGTGTTTTGCATCCTGTTATATTTTCTAACTGTGTCTTTCTTGACTCTTTCTTCCCACTAGACTGTAAGTTCACTGGATTCACCGATTTTTTTCTGTTGTATTCATTCATCCTTATAATTGTAATGTTTAGAATGGAGGTGGCATACAGTAGGCATTCAGTAAATACTTATTAAATTAATATTCATAATGAGCTACTTTTTTCATATGTTCAGTATTTTGTTTTATTGAGCAACGTGTACTCTCTCTAAAAGAACAATTCATATTAAGTAAAAATTATTTTTCTAAGATATAAAAACAATGACCACAAAAAATATCTAAGTCACTCTGAGATCATTACCAAGAATGGCAAATTTCAGTGTACTATGGAAAGACAGAGTGAGCAGTCAACTAAAAAAAGTTCAGGAGTCTTGAAGACCCAGAACTTCTATCCTGTCATACATTATGGGGCCATTTCTACCAAGTTGTGGAGCATGTACAAGTAAACAATGTTTTTCTTATGTCTTGGGAAACTTAACTTTATAGGTGCTATGCAACTATGTCCTCCATGACAATGACTATACTGATGTGAAGATCTTTCTGTAGATTGTAAATCCATCATACCTTGATTCTATGCGTGTTAACCTGATCAGATGGCTTGGGCTCGGGAAGACAGTATTCCTGTTAAGCAGACTGAGCCTTCAGGAAGTACCAGAGATACACACAGAGAAAGAGTGCCTGGAACAGGGCCCAAATTCTCCATAGAAAATTTTAAATCTGAGATCAACTGCTCCACACTGGGTGGATTAACAAAAGCCAGTTAACTTCCCCAGACCATAGTCTTTTCTTCTGCAAAATATTAACCACAAACAATGCCTGTTTTACCATCTCATGGCATGAAATAACCAGGGTGAGAATTTCTCAACGTATATAGGACTCCATGCACACTGCTCAATGGATGACTAAATGCCATTACCTGGGACCTCTGGCTGATTCCTGGAAAGATGGTTGGGCATGTTTAGGTAAACAAGCAGATGAGTGGATTAAAAAACTTTGGTACATCTACATAATGGAATACTATGCCACTATAAAAAAAAAAGAAGGAATTTTTACCATTTGTAACAGCATGGATGGAACTGGAGAGCATTATGCTAAGTGAAATAAGCCAGTCAGAGAAAGATGACTATCACATGATCTCACTCATATGTGGGATATAATGATGAACATAATTTGATGAACAAGAATAAATCCAGAGACAAATGGCAGGGGAGGGGAAGGGGGTTAGAGAGCAACCAAAGGCCTTGTTATGCATCCATATTATCATAACCAATGGACACAGACACTGGGGCAGTGGGGACTTGCCCGGGGTGGGAATGGCTGGGGGAAAGGGGTCAATCGGGGAAAAAGGAGACATATGTAAAACTTTAGACAATAAAAAAATTATAAAAAACAAACAAACACACAATTGCATCTTAGTCCTGCCCATCACCAAGACACTGAAACTAGGGAAGGGAGAAATCCAGTTTTATGGTATCTGATTTTAGGTGCTATTCTTAGGAATTTGTTCATTCATCCAACAACGCATCTATTGAAAACCTACTCTGATGTAAGGAATTGAACCTCAGATTTTGTGGGATAATAGATTTGAATGTAATCCAACTCTTGTCCTTAAGGAGCTCACACAGAATAATGGAGAAGACCACATACACATACCCAAAAAACCTCTAATGGACATAGAAATTTGTCAAAAGGAAGACCTCTGGAATGAAATCCATTCACATGGCCTTTGGCAGTCATTCCAGTTCTCTGGGCTTTAGTTTCCTTCTCTGCAAAGTATAATAATCACAGGGTGATTGTCAGAATCAAGATGGGCTATTATTTTGTTTAGGTGCTTTGTAAATGTGAATTGCCATCCAAGAGTCATTCCTTCTTTTCTGTCTCCTTCTTACTTCCTTCTCTCCCTCCTCTTTCTTCTTCTTCTTTTTTAATCATATATGTGTATTTATTCCAATACTGCCAGCAGTATGGGAGAGCAGCAGGTCATCCACAAAAATCTGCTCTGCAGCCCCCCATAAGCCAGCTGCTTATATAGGGTAGGACAAGGATTACATGAGGAAGTAGGAGGGTGGGACTCCATTGTTTGGGCAACAAGGTTGTTAATATTTCCATGATAATAAGCAGTTCTTAAATGAGAATGGTTCCAAGGTTGATTCCCATGTCCAAGGTTGACTCCCAGGTCTTGGAGACATGCAACTCCTAGCCAAGAATGGCAACTCCTAGCCAGGTCAGAATATCCTTTCTTTAACCAACACAAGGCAATCATGGTTAACAGAGCATGATTAATATTTCCCATAATCATAGATAGTCCCCAATATTCTATTTTTGCCCCTAATATTTCCCCACTGCTATTTCTATCATCTCATATCTATGAGATTAGTTTTAGATGAAAAGTCTCATCCTGCTGGACTGCATCTGCTTCTGCCTTGAAAACAGTTCCCAGGGATGGAATGCAGGATGGATTATACCAAATGCAGGATCATGGATATATGTTCTATCAACCAAGAATTGTCAGAAAGATTAAAACAGCACATTCCTTTAAATTCCTCACAACCATGGTTATGCTGCAACAGCAAATAATCTATTGCTGCCCGATTTTCTAGAACTGCCTCCCTGACCTGGCTCAGCTCTTGATTTTCCCCACTTATAGCCCTGGAGGTGGCATTCATGGCTTTTACCATGCTACAAGCCAGCCAGGTCACTTCTACATCAAGAGAGCCTATCATTACCAGCATAACAAAAATGGTCAAAGCAATATATTCAGCAGGTGGAGATGGTCATTGCAGTCCAGTGCCACAGCCTTGAGAAAGTCTCTTTTGGTTCAGACCCTGTAATGTTTCTGAGGCAAAAAGACAGTCGGTCATCATAAGGATGCTGTTAGCAGGTACCCCCAATGTTGTTAGCAGGGATAAATAGTTACCCCACATATCAGAAGCCAACCAGCCAGAAGCTTAGTATGTCCATTACTATAAGGGAAGGTGAAATTATCAGAACAATTCATATCGCAGTTAGTAGATAATGAAAGACAATAACTAGAGCATTCAGTAACGTCAGACATTTGCCACAGGGAACTACTGCAGTAACCTTTAGAGGAAACATCCCTGCATCCTTTTCCCAGACAGTGGGTCCCAACATATAAAGGTCCCTGTATATGACTTCCCAAAATGAATGGAATAATTCTATATATTATCAATAGGTGTCCCAACTCCTACTCAGCAAAATTGAAAGGTCAGTTCTACACAGGTTCCTCCACTGCCAGCTTCAGAGAAATTGGAGTGATGGGAAGCATGTCTCAGCATCCCATCCATTTTTCCTCTGGTTGGCCCATCATCCTTACTCTGATCAGGTCTAGCTGCCTACCACATCCCCTCAAGGATCTTGGCTCTGAATTCTTTCAGAAAAAAAGGGGTGCAGAGTCTCTTCTGTAACCTCTTCATGCTGAGGAGGGACAAAGTTTTTCCTTCAGAGCCAAGAGATCCTTGCTCTCTGTCAGAGGGATGATGAGGCCTAGTCATGGAAGAAGGGAGAAATGGTGTCTAGAGGTGGTATTCCCTGAGTGCGAGTAGGGCTTGTAACCTGCTAGAGACAAACTGTTATAAAATTTAGTATTATTGGGCAAAAGTTAGAACAGCAAGAATGATAAATGGCTGGTGGAAGGAAATGACATTTCATTTCCAATAATTTCCTATTGAAACACAATTTTTCTCCCCCAAATCACCCTCATTTTTATTAAGGACAATTTGGCCTGATTGTTTACATGAACACAATAGGAATAACATTTGATCAAATAGGCTATTCTTTAAAAATATGCTTTGCTAGACTCTCATGATCAAGCTTTAATTAACCCTGCAGGGCAAAGAAGCTGAGCCACCAAGCTGCCATCAGGTGTGCCTACAATACTTATAGATGGGAGAATTCCTCAAGTTGAGGTCTCCAATGATGTCTTGAGATTCCTTCCTTGCCATCTCTCAGGAAAGCAACCTTTGTTCCTTACCTAGAAAGACTGCCATGAACCATGTGACCAAGCAAAGTACCAGACTATTTCTCCAAGCACTCATATTGGCTCCAAAATTAGCTTTCATTCCTTAAAGCTTCCTTGTGACATCCAGCGTGTGGGTATGTCTCTCTCAGACATGACATTCCAGTCAGTCTTGGTTAATATAGACACAATTGGAAACAAGTCTTATTGAATTCATGCAAAGAAACGTATTGCCACTTATTAAGAATTGTCAAATTCTGGAGGGACAGGTAGGAAGAAAAATACATAATTTACTAAATTGCTTTAAAATGCTTCCTTATATCTGAAAAACAAAAGTTTAAGAATCATCAATACTTTCAACAAAAGTTACAAAAACTATATAATTATTTTCCATTCATTCAGCCCCATAATCAAATTTTTGTTGCTCCTGATTTTTCCTGCCAGTCCTTCTATAAATCCAGATACTTTATAGAGTAATGCAAATGACATGGAATCATGTCCTTTCTGCAAAACACAATATTCCAGGATAACAATTAGAGCTATAAATGAAAGCATAATATAGTTGTCATTATTATTTGACAAGGCTTCCCATGTACCTTAAGCAGAAAATGTTCCTTCATGAGAGAAAAAACAAACACTTGAAGCATTCCAGGGCCTATTGGAATTACCTAAAGCCAATTCTAGGTCAAGAAAAGTTTCTTAAAATTCAGACCCTGGGAAGGTTGTCAAACTTCTTTTACCAAAAGTTCATATATCATTATTATTATGCATTCCAAGTGACAAAAAAGTATTAAACACAAACATAGGCTAGCAATCTTCAGTTCCCAGGATTAAAAAGATGGCTTTTTAAAAAAAAAAATCAAGTGTCTGATTAATATAATATAATTATTTCAATAACTTATAGAACTTTTGCTTTCTGGGCAAAAACAGGAAAGACCTTTTCCCTTTTAATAGACTATAAAAGGACTAACCAAAATGATGTTTAGTCTCTTAACTTTATTTGTCCTTGGGTATGGTCAAGCAAATGACAGTAATTGGATTTCTGCTATCTGTCTCCCTCCTCTTCCCCTTTCTTTTTCTTCCCCTCTCCCCCTTCTCCTGTTTCCAAATTTATTCTTCTCCTTTCCTCTATTCTCTCTTTGCTTTTAAAAAATATATATTTGTATTGATTTCAGAGAGGAAGGGAGAGAGAAACATCAATGATCAGAGGAAATCATTGATCAGCTGCCTCCTGCATGCCATACAGTGGGGATTAAGCCCGCAATCCAGGCATGTGCCCTGACTGGAAATCCAGCCAATGAACTCCTGGTTTATAGGTCAATGCTTAACCACTGAGCCACACTATGGTGCTCTCTTTGCTTTGGTAAGACCCACTCTCCATCACATTCTCAATTAGCTGAGTCTAGCTTGAACATTAAAGTAACAGCTAGGTTGGAAATATTTTGATCCAACCAATTTCGTCATTGTATCACATGGTGGTTAAGAGTTTTAGTGGAAAATCCAAGATGGCTGCTGATGGGACGGGAGGCTGCAAGATCGTGTGTGAGTGAGAGAACAAAAGGAGAGTGTGTAGACGTGTGGGGAGTGTCTGTATTTGTGAGAGAGGGACAGCTATATTCCACAGGACTGTTGGGGACTGGCGGATCGGGCTCCCCTAGCCAGGCAACGTCTATTGCTGCTGAAATTTCTCCCAGAGCAGCCGGCTCTGCCACAGAGACCATGCCATCTTGAAGGGGAGACCGGCTGTTATTGGAAGCCCAGCCTTACCTTCAACCAGGGAGAACTTGGATACCTCCCAGGACCCTAAAACCAAAATGCCCAGGGACCAGCTGCCTCAGTTGTGAACCTATGAACATGGGGACTCCAGCCTCCTGGACCTCGGGCACCTAAAAAGTCTGTCCAGGGGGAGACAAAGCAGTGCCGAATACATGGTTGGGCTCTGTGCCTTCTCACAGAGCAGATAGAAGGAACAGCTGAATTGAACAACACTCACCTGGAATTGGCAAATTAAACACAGCTGGTGAGGCAATCCATGGACGAAAAGGTCAGATATTGCCAAGAGAAAGTGTTGTATTTGGTGCCTTTAAGTCAACACAGGAGAAAGAGAACTACATAACCAGAAACCCTGAGAGGAGCTATCATGGGAGGACAAAGAAAGAGCCCACATACGAAAAAAAAAAAAAAAAAAAAGGAGGAATCACCAGAAAAGGAAGTAAACAAAATGGAGTCAAGCAATATGTCTGAGAAAGAATGCAGAGCAATGGTCATAAGGACACTAAAATGGATGGAAGACAAATTTAACAATATGTGTAAGAACCAAAAGGAAATGAAGAAGAACCAAGAAGTAATGAAAAATGACATCACTGCAATAAAGTACTCAATAGAAAACATCAACAGTAGACTAGAAGAAGCAGAGGACCACATCAGTGACCTAGAAGACAAGGTAGGAAAAAAATACCCAAGCAGAGCAGCATCTAGAAAAAAAAAAACAAACTTGAAAAACAGGAGGAGAGCCTAAGGGAACTTTGGGACAACACAAAATGAAACAACATCCACATAATAGAGGTGCTAGGAGGAGAGGAAACTGAGCAAGGCATAGAAAATCTGTTTGAAGAAATAATGACAGAAAAATTCCCTGATATTGGGAAGAAGAAAAAACTCACACAAGTCCAAGAAGCTCACAGAGTCCCAAACAAGATCAACCCAAAAAGACTGACACCAAGACACATTATAATTAAATTGTCAAACACCAATGACAAAGTAAGAATCTTAAAGGCTGCCAGAGAGAGACACAGAAACTTACCTACAAAGGATCTCCCATCAGACTATCTACTGATTTCTCAACAAAAACACATCAGGCCAGAAGGGAGTAGAATGAAATATACAAAGTGATGCAAAACAAGGGTCTGAATCCAAGAATACTGTAGCCAGCAAGGCTATCAATCAAAGTTGAGGGTAAAGTCAGGAGCTTCACAGACAAAAAAGGACTAAGGAAGTTTATGACCACCAAACCAGCAATGCAAGAAATGCTAAAGGGTCTGCTATAAAAAGAAGAAATAGGAAGCAAAGATGGAACACAGGCATAAAGAATAAAAATGGCAACAAACAAGTACCTATCAATAATAATTTTAAATGTAAATGGATTAAATGCCCAATCAAAAGACATAGATTAGCTGAGTGGATAAGAAAACATGACCCATATATCTGCTGTCTACAGGAAACCCACCTCTGAACAAACGACTCACACAGATTGATGGGGAAGGGATGGAAAAAATGTTTTTCAGGCAAATGCAAATGAAAAAAAGCTGGGGTAGCAATACTTATATCTGACAAATTAGACTTCAAAGTGAAGGCCATGACAAGAGAAAAGAAAGGCCACTTCATAATACTAAAGGGAGCAATTCAACAAGAAGATATTAACTCTGGTAAACATATATGCACCCAATGAAGGAGCACCCAAATACATAAAAAAAGTTCTGGAGGATATCAAGGGAAATATTGACAGCAATACAGTCATAGTAGGGGACTTTAATACCCACTAACACCACTGGATAAATCCTCTAAACAATCAATCCTAAATGACTCACTAGATCAGATGGAATTAATTGACATCTTCAGAACATTTCACACCAAAGCCACAGAATATACATTCTTCTCAAGTGCACATGGGTC
The DNA here is from genome assembly GCF_000147115.1 of Myotis lucifugus. NCBI lineage: Eukaryota > Metazoa > Chordata > Mammalia > Chiroptera > Vespertilionidae > Myotis > Myotis lucifugus. The sequence goes on from NW_005871062.1 coordinate 7,218,950, forward strand.
ATTTTCAAAGATAGACCAAATATTGGGACACAGGCAAAGTCTCTTCAAATTCAAGAAGATAGAAATCATATCAAGCATCTTCTCAGATCACAATGGCATAAAACTAGAGATCAACTACAATAAAAACAATGAAAAAAATCAAACATCTGGAGGCTAAATAGCATGTTATTAAACAATGATTGTGTTACCAAAGAGATCAAAGAAGAAATAAAAATCATCATGGCAACAGACAACAATGAAAACACAACAATCAAAAATCTATGGGACACAGTGAAAGCAGTCTTGAGAGGGAAGTTCATAGCTCTAAAGGCCTACTTTATCTAACCCTATAACTCAAAGAGTTAGAAAGAGAGCAACAAGAAAATCCCATCATAAGCAGAAGGAAGAAAATAATAAAGATCAGAGTGGAGATAAATGACATAGAGACCAAAGAAAAAACAATACAACAGATCAACAAAACCAAGAGCTGGGTCTTTGAAAGGATAAACAAGATTGATATACCTCTAGCCAGGCTCACCAAGAAGCAAAGAGAGAGAACCCAAATAAACAAAATCAGAAATGAAAAAGGTGAAGTAACAACTGATCCCACAGAAATACAAACGATTATGAAAAATACTATGAACAACTCTATTCCAACAAAATGGACAACCTAAATGAAATGGACATCTTATTAGAAAAATACAAGCTCCCAAAACTCAATCAAGAAGAATCAAAAATCTGAATATGCCAATAACTACTGAAAAAGTTAAGCAGTGATAAAAAAAAAATCTTCCAGCAAACAAAAGCCCTGGTCCAGAAGGCTTTACAGGGGAGTTCTACCAAGCATTCAAAGGAGGACTAAAACCTATCCTCCTCAGAATATTCCAAAAAATTCAAGAGGAAGGCACACTTCCAAGCTCCTTCTATGAAGCCAGCATTACCCTAATCCCTTTAACCAGATAAAGACACCACACAAACAAGATAACTACAGGCCAATATCTTTGATGAACATAGATGCTAAAATCCTCAACAAAATTTAGCAAATTGGATTCAGCATTACATAGAAAGATCATACACTATGACCAAGTGGGATTTATTCTGGGGATGCAAGGATGGTACAATATCCACAAATCAATAAATGTGATACATCACATAAACAAACTGAGAGACAAAAATCACATAATCATATCAATCGATGCAGAAAAAGCATTTGACAAAACCCAACACCCTTTCTTGATAAAAACTCTCAGCAAAGTGCGAATAGAGGGATCATACCTCAACATAATAAAAGCCTTATATGGCAAACCTAGTACCAACATCATACTCAACGGGGAAAAACCAAACTCATTTCCCCTAAGAACAGGAACAAGACAGGGGTGCCCATTTTCACTACTCCTGTTCAATATAGTACTGGAAGTGCTAGTCATAGTGATCAGACAAGTAGAAGAAATAAAAGGCATCCAAATTGGAAAAGAAGAAGTAAAACTGTCCTTATTCACAGATGACATGATTCTATACATAGAAAACCCCAAAGACTCCATCAAAAAACTACTAGACCTAATAAATGAATTTGGCAATGTAGCAGGATACAAAATTAACACCCAGAAATCTATGGCATTTTTATATACCAATAATGAATTCATAGAAACAGAAACAAACAAAAAATTCCATTTACCATTGCACCAAAAAAATTAAATTACCTAGGAGTAAACTTAACTAAGTATGTATGAGACCTGTACTCGGAAAACTACAGGACATTGAAAAAAGAGATAGTGGAAGAGATAAACAAATGGAAGAACATACCATGTTCATGGATTTGTAGAATCAACATCATTAAAATGTCCATGTTACCCAAAGCAATCTACAGATTCAATGCAATCCCTATTAAAATACCAACAGTATATTTCAAATGTCTAGAACAAACTCTCCAAAAATTCATCTGGAATAAAAAAAGACCCCGAATAGCCACAGCAATCCTGAGAAAGAAGAACAAAGTTGGAGAGATCACAATACCAGATATCAAGCTATATTATGAAACCACAATTCTCAAAACTGCCTGGTACTGGCACAAGAACAGAATATAGACCAATGGAGTAGAACAGACAACCCAGAAATCAACCCAAGCCATTATGCTCAATTAATTTTTGACAAAGGAGGCAAGAGCATACACTGGAGTCAAGACAGTCTCTTCAATAAATGGTGCTCATAAATGTGATCATATACATGCAAAAAATGAAACTAGCTCACCAACTTACTCCATACACAGAAACAAACTCAAAATGGCTAAAGGACTTAAATGTAAGATGGGAAATCATAAAAATCCTACAAGACTCCATAGACAGCAAAATAGCAGACATATGTTATAGCAATATCTTTATAGACACAGCTCCTAGGGCAATGGAGACTAAGGAAAAAGTAAACAAATGGAACTACATCAAAATAAAAAGCTTCTGCACAGAAAAAGAAACCATCAACAAAAGAACAAGAAAGCCCACTGCATGGGAGAACATATTTGCCAATGTTATCTCCGATAAGGGTTTAATCTCCAACATTTATAGGGAACTCTTACAACTTAACAAAAGGAAGATAAATAATCCAATCAAAAAATGGGCAAAGGACCTAAATAGACACTTTCTGAAAGTTGACATTCAGAAACCCAGAGACATATGAAAACATGCTCAAAGTCACTAATCATCTGAGAGATGCAAATCAAAACAACAATGAGGTACCACCTCACACCTGTCAGAATGGCTATCATCAACAAATCAACAAATCAACAAACGACAAGTGCTGGTGAGGATGTGGACAAAAAGGAACTCTTGTGCGCTGCTGGTGGGAATGCAGACTGGTGCAGCCACTGTGGAAAACAGTGTGGGGTTTCCTCAAAAATTTAAAAATGGAAATGCCATTTGACCCAGTAATACCACTTCTAGGAATATACCCCAAGAAAACAGAAATACCAATCAGAAAGGATATATGCACTCCCTATGTTCATAGCAGCACAATTTACAATAGCTGAGATTTGGAAATAGCCTAAATGCCCATCAGCAGATGAATGGATTTAAAAACTGTGGTACATCAACACAATGGAATACTACGCTGCTGTAAAAAAGAAGGAACTCCTATCATTTGCAGCAGCATGGATGGAACTGGAGAGCATTATGCTAAGTGAAATAAGCTAATCAGTGAAAGAAAAATACCACATGGTATCACTCATTTATGGATAATAAAGAACATTATAACCTGATGAACAAAAAGATAGATACAGAGGCAGAGAAGCATCAAACAAACTGTCAAATTACAGCAGGAAGGCTGGGGAGGGTGGAGGGGAGAGGTAAGAGTTCAACCAAAGGACTTGTATGCATGCATATAAGCATAACCAATGGACGCAAGACACTGGGGGTTGGTGGTGAGGGCATGTGCCGGGTGGTAGGGGAGGCCGGGGGAAGGTCAATGGGGAAAAAAAGGAGACATATGTACTACTATTTGTAATACTTTAAACAATAAAAAATAAAAGAATAGATCCAGAGACAAATTGTAGGGGAGGGTGGGGGGTTAGAGAGCAACCAAAGGATTTGTATATATGCTTGCTCAGGGTGGGAATGGCTAAGGGGGAGGGGGACGGAGGGATCAACTGGGGGAAAAAGAGACATATGTAAAATTTTAGACAATAAAAAAAGATTTTTAGTGGATTTAACCCTTGCCTGACTGGAAATACTTTTTTTCTAGTTTGTTGATATACATAAGATGTAGAGTACAATTAAGGTGAATAATGACCTTTATTTCCTAAGGGTTTACATATAATGAGAAAGGGGATGAAATTGTTTAGATATAAAATGTAAAGTGCTCAATATTTCAAATCAATTAGCATTTAAGAACCATATAAACATACCTACAATTTCTGGTTTCATCCATTTCATATTCTCTTTCTCCAGCCAAACTTCAATTCCCTGGAATTTATAATAGACTTAAACAAACCTTAGCAATCAGATTATTTGATGACTTTCTTTTGTTTTGTTTGTTTGTTTGTTTCTCGGATGGTGAATTGAGGCTCAGCAAGGAGAGGAATCTGACCAAGGTCATGCTATTTAATTAGCAACAAAAGAATCTAGAACTCAGATTTCCTGGTTCACATTCCATCCCCCGCCCCCTCACCCACCCCCTTTGTGCCAGACTGAAGGTCCAATGGGCTGGGTAGCTACAGGCTCTTATTATTTCTATAAGCTCTCCCCTTTTCTCTTTACCACCCCACAAAAACTGACTTTCTGCACCTCTGACAACCAAGACTCTTAAACCTTCAAAACCACCAATCCAAAGCAGGACTCATGAATAGCTGGGCATCATGCTCCCTGTGCTCCATGCTTATGTCCCCTCAGTAAGGACCATCTTACTTAATCTTTATAAAAAATCAAAGAGGTGTCATTATTCAGTTGGCTAATCTTATAGACTAACCAACTGAATCCTCAAAGCACTGTTTCACTTACCCCCCAGGTCACAGCTAGAAAGTAGTAGGGCCAGGATTTACATCTGATCCAGTGTCAGAGCAGCTGATTATTGCTTTATTGCCCCTGACCTTGGAAAAGAGAACCCAGTGGTTTAACTGAATACCCAGATGGCAATTGAATCCTACCTCTTCAACTGGAGGAGAAGGCACTGTGATCCTGGATTGTTGAACATTTCTGAATCCTTAACCACATACTGTGCAGTGAGAACTAGGGCAAGTAACTTTACTGCCACTCAGGTAGGATAGGTAATAAAACACTGTTGTCTTCTTAACAAATATTACAGAATACATATTATGTGCCAGAGACTGGTCTAAATACACTCTATTCTCCATCATCTCATTCAATTATCAAGAAGTATGTACCTTCATTATCTCCATTTTATAGATGAGGAAACTAAACCTTAAAGCATTTAAGTAACTTGACTGAGGTCACACACCTGTTAAGTAAAAGAGGCAAGTTTTTATAAGTGTACATGGTGTATCTGATATTACTTTATACCACATCTGTCAAAATAAAACTTTTAAAAACTCTTGAGTGGCCTGCAATCAAGGTATCCAGTACAGTAGAACATAGGCAACATGTTAAAAGCTCACCAGTGTGTGTGTGTGTGTGTGTGTGTGAGAGAGAGAGAGAGAGAGAGAGAGAGAGAGAGAGAGAGAGAGAGGATGGGAAATAGACAGAAAAGCATAAGAAAATTTAAGCTAAAGAAATCCACTGTAATTGACCATAAAAGGTACCTCTGTACTTCCTTACACAGAGACTTATAGGCTTACCAGCTAATTCATTGACCAATAAATAATTGAGCACTTACTGTGTGCAAGGACAAGTGTTCAAGTCTAGAGAATGCAGAAAACATAGCACAGAGCCTCCTTCATGGACCTCACAAACTCCTGGATACATTGTCAGATAAATGCACTTAAAATGTGTGTGTGTGTGTGTGTGTGTGTGTGTGTGTGTACCACTTAAGTAAATTTCCTCAAGGGTGTGCTGAAAATTGCCCTTTTATACACTGCTTAAGGAAATAAATAAGAGCATCTAACTTCATGAAATATGAGAATAGGTTTTGGAGAAGAAGAGGTGAGTTACTTAAATTGGTCAAGACATTGAGAAATAAGATACTTTTATCTTTAGTGGAACTTTGAGCTCTTTGCAAAATATTTTTTAAAAAAATCCAATGTCCTGAAAGCTAAATAAAGCAAACTGTGCCTTTAATTCCCCAAGGTTCAGATTAAGAGCCCAACTCTTCCATGGAGGACAAGAGAGACTGGATTTCCATTATAAATAACCCCAGAGTTCAGTCAATAACAATTTCTTTTGAAGCCCTTTAAGAAACCTGGGATGAGGCCAGAAGAAAGGTACCCACTAGGCCAGGCCAAGAGAACAGGAAAAAAATCTATAGCTGATTTCATTTTACAGAACACTTATTGCTGTAAGTCACAGCAAAAGAAAGTGGTCAGCAGGGGCAAAAGTAACCCCTGACTTGAGGCCCCTGTCTTCAAAATTTCTCTTCCCCGCCACTCAGCATGGCTTTGACTTCCCTTTTGCATCTTTGCATTCTTCTACCTCAGAGAGCAGAAATTTTTTGAATGAGAAGCTATGCTATTCACATCCCAGTCCATCCAATTAACAGCTCTTGCCACTGGGAGGTTATCTTATGTCCATGTAGTTGCTTCATCTCCTCATGTGGCCTACTTCATAGGGCTACTCAGATGACATGACAGATGTTAAAGTATATCGGGAGGTAATCTAATTTCCCAGACATGAAGGAATAAATAACTTAAAATCTCAAAGGTCTGAATATAGGTCCCTATACTCACCCACTGTTAAAAACAAAAATGAAACCAGTGAATGATGCACATACATCCACAAATACCCACCTGTGTACATAGAGTAGAATCCAAACTCCATGGTTTTCAAGGTCCTCCCCAAGATATTTCCAACCTTTTCTCTAGGATAGAGAGACTCTATCCTTCTTATGTCTTTCATAGTTCTGATAAATTATTTGTCCAATGACTCAAGAGCCCATTGTATGGGCTTGTTCTTTAATACCTCCATTTACTTATTGGGCTATTTCCACCTCCTGGAAAGTCTCTCTCCTACATGACTATATGTCCAAACCTGCTTAATGCAGCCTCCTCCAGGAAGGATGCCTTCTCTGACTTTTTCTGCTTTAAGTCATCTCTACCAAACCTGAGCACCCCTAGCATTTTTATTTGTACCTCATATTTGAATAACATATATTCTCATGAGTTTTTTGGTTCCTTGAGAAGAATGATCATGTCTGATTCCTCTTTGTTTCACTCACCATGGAAATAATAATAGTTAATTGGTGAGATTTATTGAGCACTTAATATATATGATCTTCTTGAATCCTCATAGCTAAGGATATTAATACAGATACTTTTTCTCATTTTGTAGATTAAGAACCAGGGGCCCAGAGATATTTAGAAAGTTGCCCAAGCTATTAAGTGGCGAAGTCAATTTAGAAACCAGAGATTTCCACTTTAAATCTATGGTTTTTAACATCCATGCCTCCATTTATTATATGTTCTTAGCATAGAAAGTACTCAATAAATGCTTTTGACTGAATGAACAAATTTATGAATGAAGAAAGTGTAAGTCTTCAAGCATGAATATTCCCATCCCATGCACAGAACTTCACATTCCCTCAGGCAGTAGCCACTCAATGAATATTTGCTGAGTTAATGACTAGAGGGATTAGTACTAGAACAGACTCAGAGATTGCTGAGTCTAGAACGCTCTCAAAGGGGAGCCATTACTCATTCTTTCAACATTTACTCATCATTCATTCATTTATTCTTTCAACACATATTAAAAGGCTGCTATGTACTGAAGAGATGGTATAGAAATAAAAAATAAACCAGACATGAGACCTAGTTTTTTGGAGCTTACATTTCGGTAAGAGGAGAATTGGTGTTTTTTAAGTCTAAGGAAGAGCAGACATTGGCAGAGTGAAGATAATTCAAACTCAGGGACTGGCCAACAAAACAGTCAGAGGTGAGAAGTAAGATAACCCTGATGCTGAACATAAAGAAGGCTCCCCTTAAAGAGGAAATTAACTCAGCAAGAATAACTGGATGACTCACCCATCAAAATAGGAAGCTCTGTCTGGTAAGGAAGATGGTGGCATTGAGGTGGCAGAAACCACGGAGATCCTGCTCAAACACTTACCACAGTAGACTTCACCCTTGCTGCTTGGGTTACTGTCTGTGTGGAGGCGAGGGGCGGGGAGAACCTGCTCACTGGCCTGGGCTCAATAGAGACAGTGCAGCATTGCAGTGGAAGATCCCTTGCTCTTGGAGTCACTGCCTCATTCTGAGCAAAAGCTCCCTCCCACAGCAGCTCTGCAAACCTGGGCATATATAAAGGTGAATAACAATTTCTCTTTACTAAGTTGTGAAGGTCAAAGAGTTAATACCTGTAAGTGCAGAGAACAATGCCTAGCTTATAGGAAGCACTCACTAAAAGTTAGCTATTTTTATTGTGCTTCTATCATTGACTCTAATTGTATGTTTGAACTGAAGAATCCCCAGTGAATTTTAGAAGAGAGAATGCTTACATTTCACTTGGCTAAGAAATAGGGAGTATAAATCATACGTCTTGCATCTTATAACAACTTTACTTATAAGATGACAGTTCTTCCATCAATTTGGGGACTGACTTCTCTAAACTGCCATATAATTGTCCTCTGCAGCAGAACTGCCAAGTGGATCATGATGTTCCATGTTTGTGGACTTTCATCCAAGTCTTGGAGCAGCAATAAAATGATTCTGCTAAAATCACAGTCACAGTTCCTTTCACTTTACCAGACCATTGCACCTAAAAATAATCCATGATCTATTTTGGATATATATATATATATATATATATATATATATATATATATATATAATCCATCTATTTATTTTCTATTTAAAACATAGAACTGTACATCTTTAAAATATATATATTAGAGAAGAATTTATTTATGCAAGAGTTTATAACCAGATGCTGGATCTACCTCTATTGCAAAAAAAGTTCTGATTTTTAATTTTGCAGATAGTTTTTAACATAAATATGTTTTAATACAAACAACAGTTTTAAAAATTATGACTAGTGAATAAATATTCTCAAAATGTTGTATTTATTTATTTATTTATGTTTACATATCAAACATTGCAAGTTACCACAAGATGCTAGAATCTTACTTTGCCTTGTTTTCTGTGAAATGCATTAAATATGAAGAACACACCAATAAATGGGGGAGATACTTCCCAAAATTACTGTTACTAAATTGAATAGTCAAGGAATTTCAAAAGAAATCTCTAGTTTATTATACACCAGCATAAATTATCTAAAATGTTTAGGGCTTGATGGGCAGGACATGGAATAAGTTTGAGATCATCTAGAGAAGGTGGTGGCTATGAGGAAAATAACATAAGATTTGGAGCCAGAAGATTGGGCTCCACACTGACCATGTGTCTTGTGAGCCTCACTTTATTGCCCTAAAAAACAATCATAATAACACTAACCTCATAGAGTTGTTGGAAGGATTAGAGGTAATAAGGTATGTAAAGTGCCTGGAACATAGTAGATGCTCAATAACTTTCAGTTCTTATGATAGGAATTATTTTTATATATTTGCATACAGATATAATCAGATGGTGTTTGTCTTGTATTTATTTGTTGTGTATTGATATTTTAAAAGGCATGTTAGCAATCCTCACTAGCAACATCATGAGGTTGCTGCATGGGAAGGCAGGAGAGACTGGGTCATTCCTCTATTCCATAAAAGTTTCTATAGCTCCTTTATAGAACATCACTCTCTTCCATACTCATCATATCATCATTAATAATGAAAAGTAGCACACTACTAGTAGTAGGGAGACCTATGATTTAGTCCTGACTCCATCTCAAAAAGGCTCTGTGACCTTGGATCAGTTGTTCCTTCTCTCTGCACTTTAGTTTTTTACTTTTAAGATGAGGAAATCAGAAAAGAGTTCCTCTGGAAATCTTTCAGTTATAAAATTATATTAAGTACACAAATTTATAATTTTTTGACTTAGGCATAGGTGCAAGAAAAAGAAAACTTGTAGAAATCATTAAAATGATGGGAGAGATTAACTGTCCATTTTGTGTCTGATAATGAGTGATAGTGACCTGATTTTCACATGTTCTCTTAAAAGCTAAAACCAAAGTAAATCAGATCAAGTTCCTTTTCCTGTGACAAAGCCTCATCATCAATATTTAAGATTGTCATTTGTAAATATTTCTCTAGTCCTGACAATAGATGTACACTATGTACAGCATACAATTTTTTTTCTGTTTGCTCTACTGACAAAGGACTTACATATAGGTTGAGATTTAGTGTGTAGTCTGTGGTCATGGACTCTGTTTGCATTCAGTGAGGTCACCAACCACACATAGTCCCAAATTTTTTTGGTAAGTGCTATTTTGCCATAAAATATCCCTTCCTATCTTTGAATCAATAAATAAGTTCAAGTTTAGATCATCCAACTTCTAAATCTGATCAACCATGGAATGGGCCCCTGGGAGGCAGAGAGTTTCTACCCTTGGAGATATCTAAAAAGGAGTTTGATGGACACTCTTTTAGGGATGTTATGTCGGAGGTTCAGATATGGAGTAATCTCTAAAGTCCTTCTGAACCCAACACTTTTATAATTTTCTGGTTCTACCTATTTTTACAAGGACAACTCTGAAAATGCGGGTGATCGGTTTTATCTTTATCTTTAAAAAATAAGTTGTTCAACTCTGTTGAAGAGAAAGGAGCCAACTCTTCACATGGGCTTATTGACTCTTAATATTAAAGATAACCAATATTACAGGATTCTAAGCCATTGGGTTCTGGGTAATGCATTTCAATGGAATATGAATAGTAACATTCTGAAAAATAGTTCAGTAGAGGTCATTGACATTCCCAGACCTGGGCTTTGGCAAACAGGAGGGGGCAATATGAAGTTTCTGGTATTTGCTGTTGGTACTTGAAAATTCTTTTCCTGCCTACTTCTCTTTGGATCCTCTGAGAATCCCTGGACTTGGCTTGGTTTGTGCCCAGTTTTGTGCCCATGGTCCAAAGGATTGTCTAAAGTTTCATACAGTTTTTCTCTTGGCATGCTGCCTGGCAGCCTGTTCCAACTCAGAAGTTAAAAGTTTGCACTTCCTTAAAATGTAGTATTTCCCAACTGAACCTGCATCAATCAACCGAATAGTGTAATTACTCATGCACTGCTCAAAGCTCAACACTGGCTAATGATCGCTAACTTTGTCCTATACCAGGCTTATTGATCCTGATCAATCTGAGAATTGACCACTTGAAAGGAGGTGCACAGGAAGATCTAAAATGCAACAGGGAGAACACCGTGTCAAATTGCCATAGTCGTGCAAGAGACAGCGTTTGCAGAATCTGTCCAGATCTGGTAAGGTGTTTGAATCTCTGTTTGAACTGTGGGGTGTGGAGGGTGACTTGGGAATTAAAGAATGTCATGGCAAAGGAACTATTAAAGAGGATTCCTGCCCTAATTCTCTTATTGGGCTCTTTAAAAGGCCTATTCACCTCCACTCCACTCTACCCCTGCCTCAGTTTTCTGATTCCCACTATTCATCTTGGTATTGTCTTGGTTTGCTGATGGGATTAAGGAAAACCCTATCCAATGCTGGTAGGCATGACTGCTTGCTCTGTGGGTCAAGAAGGGTTTGGAAACTACAGGAGTCACCCTGGCTTCAGGTGGAACCCTAGACTGAGAAGAGGGGCCTATCCCTGAAGGATTGTTAATGTAAGGTAGGGTCTCAAGGCCTGCCTCCCTCGCTCTAGGGTATCTTTTAGAAGCCACAAATGAGTGGTAACACCACTATTTGGAGTACAGGACTCATGTTTCTGCTCCTGCCTGCTCCCTATCAAAGGGTCTTTAGCCTTCTGTATTTTAAGAAAACTATTTGGCTCTAAACGAAAATGTAAGTCTCATTAACCATCCTCTATCCAAAGAATACAGCAGTATCTCTGTCTTCATATGCTTTCTTCTCTTCTTTCCTCACTGTCTTCCTTTTTTATTGTTTAGGTTATAGCACATGTTCAAACAGGGAATTTAAAGGTTTTGAATGTGTTGGTGAAAAAAGGGAATTGATACTGGCCATTGGGTGAATGGCGACATCAAAGAGAAGCCCACGTTCTGTTCCCTGTAGTGTGGCTGGGATTTTTTACTCCAAGAAGAGGATTAAACAACAGAGCTTTCCAGGAAAAGATTGACCTTTGTTTTTTTTTTTCTCTTTCTATCTTCCTTCCCAATCCATTCAGAAATATAAGCATTTGATACCTGGAAACCAATTTCATTTTGTGGAGAGGACTAATGCTATTGAGAACTAATTATAAAATTATAATTCATAAAAAATAATAATATCCAAATGTTTTTATACCCTTGGTGTTGATCCTCTGAACAACACAGCAGGGGCTGAAAGTTCAAATATAAACATTATCCCAGTTTTTTCATGGAGTAAACGAGGGCCAGAAAGTGAAGTGCTTTACCCAGGGTCATGGACTGGTTAGACAGAAGCATCAAAACATAGCCACTTTTCTGACTTTAGGCCTAGTCTATGTTTTTTAATTCCTTGCTGCCTCTTCCCACACAATAATCTCTTAAGATTACAGTTAGAGTTGGGTTCATGGAGTTACTAAGGGGACTAAGAAAAATGGAGTTTAAAATTGTCATATTCTCATGTTTCTCTGTGCAGTGTCTGAGTATCAAAGAAAAGAATTCTTTTTAAAAAATAATATTAAAATTGCTTTGAAAATTTACTGGTCCATGATTACTTGATCAATGCCAGCCAGACCCAAAAAAAATCCTGATATTAAAACCCACTTTTTTTTTTATTTTTTTCTTGGTTCATTACTTGTCTTAGCTGGGTGGCCAGCTATGTGCAAATTTACTGGTAGGACGATTTTCTGGGAGCAATGACCGGTGATGAGGGTTCTGTTGAGATCCAGGAAGCAACTCTAGAAAGGTACCTATCTGTTATCACTGACAAGGATGAAATATAGAGCACAGGTCAGACTGGTCAGCACTGCCCAAGAGATTTGTGTAGCTGAGTCTTGACTGCTTGATCACCACCGGCATCACAGGACTAGTGGAAAGAGAAGTAATGATTGTTGATCAGAAGCGGGATCTGCTGCCATGGGAAGTCCAGGGTCTTGAAAATAACTAACCAATTTGGGAAACATTTTCCAGCTCCTACTAAATGAGGGTAAGATTAAAGGGCCCATTCTCCCCTTCTCTCCTCCACTCTCAAGCTTCATGAAATCAGCCATGGGAGGGACCTTGGAGAGATGAGGTCTGGTGGTGACTACGCTCAGCTAGGATATGAAATCCCTGCTTCTCTCCAGGCTCTGTGTGGTCTTAGACAAGCCATTTGACTTTGTGGGTTTTAGTGTCCCCGTTTATCAAATGGGGAGTTGGACTACATGGCTTTTGAGATTCCCAGGCCTGACATTCTTTGGTTCTATCTAGAATATTAGATTCCAGTCTGACTGTGCTTAACCAAGAATGCCAAATGATGCCCAGCTTTCTTGTCTCTGGTTTGCCTTTCTCACCAAGGTCCAGGATGACAGTGGGCAGGAACAGTCCATCTTTCCCCATGGGATTAGAGGCCTCACTCTGATCACCTAGCTTCTAGGTCCTAGCATATCCCCACGCCACCTGCCCCAATTCTTCCCTCTGCCAATGACCCGAGGCTCTGACAAATAAAACACATACTAGTAGACACAATAGGAAACCCCTTATTGGAAGGGTTCTCACTTTAGAGAGAAGACAAGAGAGACACTGGGAGTGTGGGACCCAGTCACTTCCTGAGTTGGGCCTGGATGCCAGCTCAGGCATCCTGACACCCTAGTTGAGGGCCTATTCTACAGCAGCATCAGACTGGATGTTTCTTTCTTTAAGCTCTCACATGGATAAGATAGCATCTTCTGTTCATGACTTTCAGAATCCAGAAAATTAAATCTCCTAACGTTAATCAAGTGATTATCTATACTGAACTACTATTCTAACCCCTTCTACCTTGTCTCTTCCCTATAAATAGTTTTATAACTATAAGTGCTTTCAAAACATTATCTTAAGTTTTTATAGAGGAAAAAAAGGGGTTAGGTCAAGTAAGAAATAAGTAAGACCAAACCTTAACAATAAGTAAGAACAATGAAATAATTTCTAATTTGATACCTGTTTAGTGTACAAAATTAGAAAGCCAGTAAATGAAAGTAAAAATAAAACCTGTCATTATCCCATCATTCAGAAATGTCCACTGTGAACATTTGGTTTCTTTCATATATATATACATATTTACTATTAGTGCTTTTTCATTGGAATTTCAAATGGGTTATGAGGACTCATCACTGCATACCTTTGGTCTTTTATTAGTTGTGTATATCTAATTCCTATTATTTCATATCACTTAAGTGGTTTTCTTCCTAGTTGAATCCTGATTGATAGAGAGCATGTTGCTGAAACTCCTAAAGACATGTCAGTTCTGGATTTTGGTATCGGGTTCCCCTCCAGGACATATTCCAGAAAAGACTTTTGAAGCATTGGACAGTATGCTCCAAAACAGCTCTAGGGTTTTAAAAAAGTCAGCCATTGACTATTACATTTTAACATTTATTGAACATATGCTACACGTGTCAGACATTGTGCTAGCGATAGTACATGTATTTTATTACTTAATCCTAACTCCCTGGGGTAAGCATGTCATTGTTCCCATAATACAGATGAGAGAAAGTTGGCCTTTAGGGAAGTTACATGGCCCAAAGTTGCATAACTAATAAGTGGTCCAGTCATGATTCAAATCCAGGCAGTTTGGTTTCAGAGTCTACAACCTGGATTCAAAGTTGTCACTTGCTAACACACCAAGCTGGAGAGTACTCACTTCTTGGTAGGAGGGCAGGGTCTTAGGGCAGTCACTTGTACTATGGAAATAAATAACCCTGTGGGATGAGTCCTGCTGAAAAAGACAGCAGGTGTGCTGGAATGAGCACTGGTCTCGGAGTCAAACAGACAGGCTCCAGTCCTCCTGTGCCGGCATGCTAGCCATGTGAGCCTGGACATGTCACTTCCCAGTCTGAGCATTATGCTCTCATCTATGAAAGGGGAATAGTAGCATCAGTCTTAGAGGTCATGGTGAGGATGAAGAATGATAACATGTAAATGTACCTGGCATGTTTCCAGGCTTATAGTAGATGCTAATAATAGAGTTTAGTTGAATCTGAACCTGAGCAGAAAGTTTCTAATTGAAACCTGGTTTTGAGTCTTGGATCGACCACTTGGCATGTGATTTTGAACAAGATACTGGGGCCTTTCTAGGCCCAAGTTCCTCATCTTTCCTGGAGGTAGTTGGGCTAGAATCTCTACAATCCTGTCTCAAATTCTGGGCCTTCAGCTGGTCTCGAGAGGAAGGAATGTGGCAGGTAGTAGCTTCTCCTCTCAAATCAGTCTGAAAATGGTCAAAATTATCAGAATGCAGTGTTTTGCCTTGTCTCCTCTTCCCCGTGGAGGTTCTTGACTAGATATAAGCACTGGAGCCTTCTGAAATGTCTGAGGTGTGATTATGAAAATCACAAATATTTCTTAGAAAAAGGGGGTGAGGCCTTTCAGTGGCAGGTGCTGTTGCTTTTATTAGCCCTTCTAGGAAAGGAGGGGTCACAGCTACATAGGTTTCCCAACAATGAAAGAAAATAAGTCCTTGACTTGCTCCAAAGAATCCAATTGGGAAATCACAAAGCCAGATGATTTCTTGGGTCCCCCATGCTCACTTACATTGTGATTCAGCTGTAAGACACCTGTTGTGTTTTAACTGAAGGGCTCCTAGATGCTAAGACCTGTGGGGAGTGGAGAGTGACTTGATTCTCACTCTAAAGGTGCCTCTAGTCTGCCTCCATCAAGGAAACATAAACCCAGGGTTGAAGGGGATAGACAAGTTTTGTTAGAATTTCACAGAAAGGATAATCAAGGTTTTCTCCTTTGTCCCTGGCCACTCCTCATTCACCTGGCTGGGGCTTTCTCCTCTCCAAACCTCTAACCCAGAGAGGCCCAAGGCTCCGCCATTGGACCACTTCTCATCTCATGCTCACTTCCCTGGGGATCTTCCTCAGTTTCACAGTTTCAATAAAATCTTAACACTGACAACTCTTACATTTCTGTCTTCAGTTTAGATTTCTCTCTGTAATGCCAGACCCAGAAACCCAGCTGACTGCTCAGTTGTCTTCCTTTGACTGTTGGCTTCTCTAACTGAACACTTCTAAATTAGAGTTCCTAAGGTGCCCTCAACTCCTTCAAATCGGCTTCGCCGGCAGCCTTTCCTTTTGGACAAATAACAATACCATGAGTTATAGTTGCTCAGGCCTAAGAACTTGGAACCATGCTTGACTCCTGTTTCTCCACAACCTACATCTAAACTACTAGGCCCTGCCTTAAAAATATAGAGAATCTGAACACTACTCACCATTTCTGAGTCCAAGCTACCATCATGTCTCTCCAGAATTATAATAGCTTCCTAAATAGTGTCTATGCTCCCGCATTGCCCATCTCAACAGAGCAGTCAGAGGGATTCTGTGAAAATAAATTTTTGATCCTGTCCAAACTCTCAATGGTTTTCCATCTCATCCAGAGTAATAACAAGTTCATCCATTGACCAATGTGGTGTATACAATGCACTCCGCTTTCCTCTCCATCCTCTCCCACTGCTCTGCCCTCCTTCACTCCATGCTAACCACACCAACCTCCTCATTTCTCCTCAAACACACCAGGCATGCTCTGGCTCAGGGTCCTGGTGTGTATAGTTCCCTCTGTCCAGTTCTCCAATCCAGGAAATCCAAATGTTTCTCTCCTCCACCTCTTCTCAGTCTGTAATGTAACCTCAGTGACACCTTCCCTGGCATCCTATCTCACATTGCATCCTTCCCCCTCACACGTATCCTCTCTGCCCTGCTTTTTCCCTTTTTAGCATTTATTATAATAAAAACTACTGTATGCATTTACTTTCCAGTGTATTTTCTGCTTTTCCCTGCTAGAAGGAAACTCCAAAGAGCAGGGAAGCACAGGGCCTAGCATTCAGTAAATGTTAGTTGAAGAAATTGGGGAGGGGACGGGTTTGCCCAGGAGCCCATTGCAGCTACGCTCTGAACCAGAGGACCTGAGAGACCAGAGGCAGGGAAAGGAGTGCTCAGGAGAGAGGACCACTGAGCCAAGGCTGAGTGGGGTCCAGTGGAGACAGGGAGGGCCAGAATAACTGACTCATGTTCTCCATCCACCTTTACCTTCCTATTTTATTTCTTCCAGAATACCCATTGTCTGCCTTTTAGTATGTAGCAAAAATCCCAAGGCTGCTTAGATATTAGAAAGCTCATGGATGGAATTCAGAGTCAAAGACCTGAATCTAGCAGTGTATTCCTGGACTAGCCACTTAACCTCTAACCTCTGCTTGCTCATCTGTCAAAGATGGATAACAATACTGGCTTGTGTTCTCATGGGCTGTGGTGAAGATCAGATGAGTAACAGATGGGAAAGTGCCTCACATTCCAAAAGCTGGGCAATCGTAGTGGGGATTAGCGAAGTGCAGGAGAGTGTTGCTGCAATAATTACTCTGACTCACATGTAGGTTACCTACCTCACTGCCAATGAAAGGGGAAGCGGGTGTTCCAAATTGGTGACTAACTCGGAAATCTTTCATCTAGGCTTTTTAGTATGGGAGGGACACAGGAGGAGAGATTGGAAGATGTACTTTCCTGAGGATGTGGCTAGTGTCCAAATAAGGTGCTGTTTATTCCCTGTGCACCAGGTTCTGGGGATTACTTCTTCTCCTTTCATCCCTACTGACATTTGTCAGTTGGTTATTATTATCTCTTTCTTTAGAGATAAGAAAACTGAGGCTCAGAAAGATTAAGTAAGTTGCCCAGAGTCACACAGGTATTTGGTGTCAGAGTCAAAAGAAACCAGCTTTGTTTTAAGAGTCTGTGCTCTTTCCATAGGCTTCCTTTTCAGTGACTTATGCAATTAATTCCACAGCTGACAGTGAATAATACACACATCTGCCATCAGAGGCCCGGGCAGATAACAGACTGAACTATTAAACATAATTCTAAAAGTAAAATGGAAGGTGTGTGCCACCTGTGAATCCAAACCCTTTTCTAGACCACTGGCCCGAGCTATGAATGGTTTCTCATGGCAGTACACAACAAAAATTTAGAAGAACCCAGGATTTTGAGCTAAATATTTCATACGAGCCTAAGAATAATATAGCTGTAAGCAATGCCCACTGGTCTTTCTAAGCATCAGAAAAAAACGTTTAAAAGCAGTGGTATAAGAAATGATCTGACTTTTGGAAGATTAGCAATCCCAGTCTAGATTTTAACAGGTGACATGTGTAGCAACTCACCTGCTGTCTGCCACACTAAAGGGCTTAGTCAGTGTTCACTGAATGTATGTATGTATCGCTATGTGTACCATACGTACAACATATAGAGTAATGGGTTTGGTGTATGGCAGTGATGGCGAATCTTTTGAGCTCAGCATGTCAGCATTTTAAAAAACCCTAACTTAACTGGTGCCGTGTCACATATAGAATTTTTTTGATATTTGCAAACATAGTAAAACAAAGACTTATATTTTTGATATTTATTTTATATATTTAAATGCCATTTAACAAAGAAAAATCAACCCAAAAAATGAGTTCGCGTGTCACCTCTGACATGCGTGTCATAGGTTCGCCATCACTGGTGTATGGTAATAATCTATGTAAATTCATTTGGATAAAGGATAGAGGTATAGGTGGATGGATCTGAACCCATAGATTGGAGAAATGCAAACAAATTTTTAAAAAGGCTGTAACAGGAGACTGACAGAATACTTGCTTTAAAAATCTATGCACAAGAAAGTTTATTGAGCACCTACTAGGCGCAGTGATGGCGAACCTATGACACACATGTCAAAGGTGACATGCAAACTCATTTTTTGGTTGATTTTTCTTTGTTAAATGGCATTTAAATATATAAAATAAATATCAAAAATATAAGTCTTTGTTTTACTATGGTTGCAAATATCAAAAAATTTCTATATGTGACACGGCACCAGTTAAGTTAGGGTTTTTCAAAATGCTGACACGCTGAGCTCAAAAGGTTCACCATCACTATACTAGGGGCTGGTGGAAGGAGATGGGAGGCACATTTCTTTACATTGGCCTAAGGTAACCATAAGAAACATTTATAGATGATTTTAAGTTAGTGATTTTTATAGGTAAGAACTACTCATACCTGGAGACAAAGGAGGGAGGAACATTTTCCCTTTGATGCAAAGCACCAATTACACAGTGTTTGGAGAGAAAGCGGTCTGGGTGCACTGAGCCATTTTATTTTTATTATTTATTTATTTATTTTTATTGATTTTAGAAAGTAAAGGAGAGGAGGAGATAGAGAGATAGAAACATCAATGATGAGAGAGAATTATTGATCAGCTCCCTCCTGCATGGCCCCCACTGGGGATTGAGCCCACAACCTGGGCATGTGCCCTTGACTGGAATCGAACTTGGGACCCTTCTGTCGGCAGGCCGACTCTCTATCTACTGAGTCAAACCAGCTAGGACCATTTTAGACTGCAAAGTTCAGCTGTGTAAAGCAGGATTACACAGAGATTCATAGATAGGCTTTGAAAAAATAAAAACAACCCCCTCTCTAGCTACCACTGCTAGGAAACCCTGAAAATGGAGTTCAAGAGCATGGGCTTTGGGTTTGACTCTCCCATATCTGCTTCTTAGTTCTTTGATCACAGGGAGACTATTTCCATTCACTTTGGGTGGTGAGCACACAAAAGAGTGTACAGATATCAAACTATAAAGTTGTACACCTGAAATATATATATATTTAACCAGTGCCTGCTGGTCTTTTTAAGCATCAAAGTATTTTAAAAGCAGTGGGTTTTTTTTAAAAAAAAAAGCACCCCCCCCCCCAAAAAAAAGAAGAAGAAGCAGTGGTATCAGAAAGGACATGATTTTGTGATGGTTAATAATCATTGTGACTGAATATGCACAATAGATTTAATAAAAAATAAAATAAAAATAAGATTGGTTTGTAAGGGGCTCAAGCAGAGCATCAGGCTCACAGTGGCTCTCAGTCTTTTATTCCTCACCCAACCCTCAAACACCTCCTGAGCCTCTAACTTCCTCTGCACTGGCATCATTGGGCAAAGCACTTACTGCCTTTTCTCTTCTCAGCCATCACATTCAGCAAGTGGATTATATGATCTCTATGGTTTTGTTACATGAGTCTAACTATCTAGTCCTATTTCTTATCAAATGGCTGGGGTAGCAGGACAATATATCAAAGTCTACTTTCTACACTTTATGTTAATGAGCTATTTACTGTGTCTTACTGCATTTAATCCTCAGAAAATTCAACTGAAGGTAATGGTTGTTTTCCCCTGAGCAAACCAAGGCAAGAGGCACAGAGAGGAATCATCCTAGACCTCTGGTTTGGCATTCATCTTGCAGGGAAGACTCTTTTGAAAGGCTTAACAAGAGCATTAAAAAAAATGAGACCCTTCATTATACCCTTGGCCTTGAAAATCAAGTGGAAAACTTCCCCATTTTCACTCCATCCATTCTCCCTCTTCTTGCACTAAAAGCTTTAGTCATCTTTTTGGTTGTCTCTTTTGAATGTTCCCATTTCAGGCTGAGGTTATGCCTCTCCTAAGAGCCTTAATCAAATCTGGAAGGCACAGGACTGAACAGAGTCTTCCGTACCTGGTTCCCAGACTGGACATGCACAAACAAAGCTGATGCTCAAACAAAGCTGATGCCCCTGCTGCCTGAGGCCATGGGGTTCCCTATGAATTTTTACCAGCTCTTGCCTGATTATCTTTCTTCCCCATTTGACATACTTGTCACTGGATTTATGGTAGAGTGAACCTCTTTTTCTAGCTACTGATTTATATCCCCCCCTAAAGGGCCTAGAACTATGCCCTACACAGCAGGCACTCACTGAGCTAGAGATAGCATTGCCAACCAGTGCAGCCCCTGATTGCATCAAATATTTCAGCAATTGCACCAAATTGCTGAGCACCCTTAAAGATTTGGTCAGTCCTATTCCCACCCTTTCTCTCATAGATTCACAAAGCCCAGTTTTGGCAAACTCCTCATAATGCAATTAAATTTTTGGAAACTGAAGCCAGGTTTCATATTCAAATGTTGACTTCAACCACATGGGAAAGGTTGGCCAAATGCAGGAATGACTGGAGGATTTTGGCAAAAAGATTAATTGGGATTTTCCATTCTCAGAGATGCTGCATGAGCTAATGCATAGGTAATACTCTGTCTTCAGGGGTTCCTAGGGACCAAAGAGTGGACAAAGCATGAGACTGAAAACCCATATGCCTCCTAGGGAATCATTAATGTTCTCAAACCAAAAAAAAAAATTAAGTAGTGGAAGAATTGAACTATTTCTTCTTTGAAATGCAACAACACCTACCTCTCTAAGTATTGTGGTGATGCAATTGAACATACATGAATAGGCTAGCACAGGGCCTTGTTCAGAATAGAGAGCAATGAGTGTATGCAGTTGTTAATACTACAACCTGGGGAAAGGCACTTGTGTGAAGTTGAACAACCAGGTTTTGAACCTCACTTTGCAGTTAAGTAGCCCTAATCTGGGTTCTAATTTCCTATCTTTCGAATTGGAACAATAATCATGGCATACTTCACAGAGTCACCATGAGAAACATAATAAAGAATGTATATGGAAAGTCTAGTCCAGATCCAGGCACATAGTAGGTGCTCTATTCATAACTTTTGTAGCTACATATTGGTAAGAACTGAAAAGATCAATATATTGTTTTATTCCATGTAAAACACCCAACCAAATGGGTGACAAAATAAGGAAATATAGTTGAATATATTGTTTCTCCAACCTTTTCAATTCCTAACCCCTAGACTCTTACAATACTCCTCCATTTTCTTACTGAACCTTCAGGTTTCAGAGTTGAGAAAAGTATAATGTTCCTAGTGTAGTTGAGGAGACAAATATTATACAAGGAAATCCACAGATGAGTAAACAAGGGCAAGAGTGGGGGGGGGGAAGTAAGCCAGGCAGAGGGAGCAGAGGTGAAATAACCATAAAGAAGTAAAATCAAGACATATTCAGGGACTTGAAGGAAGCCACTATGGCACATGCAGAGACAGTGTAGAAGATGAAATTGGGGGTGGGGGGTCGGAAGCTAGACCATGCAGGAATTTAGACCTTTGTGCTGGTACAGAAAGCTGACTAGTTTCCCACCAACTCTACATCTGCCAATGTCTTTACTTCTTTAGCTCCCAGTTTTGCTATCTATTGAGAAGTTAGTTTCGACTGGAGTATTTCTGAGGACAATTCCACCTTTACTGTTTTTTTTTTAATTCTATTTCTCCTAGCTTCAAATACTACCTGTAGTTTGAGGAATCAAATTTGTCTCTAAACCCGACTTCTCTTGCAAGTTCAGATCTTGAATATCCAACTGCCTTCATCTATCTCAAACACATCAAGTTCAAAACTGAGTTCTTGCTTTCTATCAACTGCCCCCTGGAAGCTTTTCCCCAACAGTGTTTCTAATTCAGTAAATAGAAGCACATCCACCTCGTTGCTCAAACCAGAAATGTGGGATTTATTCTTAATACCCATTTCCCTTCACCACCCCCTCCTGCTCATTGCAATATGGCTTTCAATCTTGTTGACTCCACCTTCAAATGTCTCGAATCTCTCCATACGTCACCACTTGCCCTGCCACCTCCCTAGTCCAAATTACTTACATCTCTCACCAGGACTCCTACTTCTAACTCTTTCTAATTCATCTCCCATACAATAGCTGGGGTTCTTTTCTTAAAATATAAATCAGATCATGTCATCACCCTGCCTAAAAACCTTAACTGACCTCTCTATACACTTACAATAAACTCTAAATTCCTGCAACTTGCTCCCAATCTCTTTCCATGTATATCTCAACATTTGGGGATCCACTCAGCATTTGTGGCAGAGACAGGAAGCATAGATTCAGGGATTCTCTTAGCAAGTTGAAGTTAGCCCAGGGCTTCCTATCATTCAGACCTATTTCCTTATTTTAGTAACTATAGAAATCTACCTTGTTGATCCTAGAAAATGGCCCTGATAAATTGGGACACCGTCTACACCTTTTGCTAAGACTCAAGTTAGCTCAAAACAAATGATTTTTTTTTCCCATTTGGGTACAGAGGAAGGGTGTGGAAGGCCTAAGGTAGAAAGAGGAAAAAGAGGAAGAGGTATCAAAAAGGAGGATCTAATACTGGATTTCAGTTCCCACTACTGGGAAATGGTTCATTTCCAATTCTGCATTTCAAGAACAAAAAGACTTTCTGATTATCTTTTTCATTTTCTTTGGATCAGTATGAATCCTTAGCAGTAATTTATGTCCTCCTATAGTTAAAGGGTTAAGATATTTTAGGAAGTGAAATAACCATATTTAAGGATGGTTACAAAGTCAGGACAGGGCATTTCAAATACATTGTTCCCCAGATAGAATCTGAGTCACAGAATCTGTAATCTGTTCTGGAACAACCTGATGGCTTTACTTAACTGTGATAGTTTGCTCATTAGTTTATCCATTCATTCAACATTCAGCAGCCACTTTGAACTGTGCATTATAAATTTCAAAGTGTTTTCCCCTCCATTGCACTTGATTCTTATGAGAATCCTGTGATAGAGTCCCTTAACAGAAATTATTATTTTGGAGAACAAGAAACTGAGAACCACAGAAGTTAGTCAGTTGTGGAACTTAAACTGGAACCCAGATCATCAGATTTTACATCAAATTCTCTTTCAGTTCTACCTACTTTAATCAACATTTTCTAAGTGAGTACCATGTGTTGGATAGAAGTCAAAGAAAACAAAAATCAAATATTCTTGTCCTTGAGGAGCTTCTAGTCTATCAAAGAAAAGCAGAGATCAAGGCAGGGATGTAGATTGGAGGTAAGTACAGGGCTCCTTCCTTGGAGAATGCTGAGAGTCTAGTGTAGAAAATTATGGTAGGAGATGAGACTGGAAAGAAGTTTGAGGGCCTAAAGTACTTGATTTATTGATTCACCATCATCAAGTCTTCTCAATATACCTTCCCAAATGATGGCCTTTATTAATGTCATTATTAATCTTTTTCTGTCCCATTTTCTTTTCAGCATTTTGCTGGCATTTTAGTGCCAGTGCCTCCAAAGGGTAGCGTTGTTCATAGCAACTTGATGTTTAGACATTAAAAGCTGCCAGACAATTGTAGATTGCTGAAATCTTATCTGGAAGTTTTATGCATGTGCCATTATATGTAACTCATCCTTTCCTGGCCATAAAAAGGAAATGGTCACAACTCCTGGTACATAAGTTCAACCCTGAGGCAGGTTGGGCCTTGGTGACTAGTGCACTGTGGAAACTGCTCTGAATGCAGGGCTGGCACCTGGAGATATCATCTGTCAGTGTGTTACCCCAAAGTCTGGAATACCAAGAGGGTTGGGATGAACTTGAGCTTAGTTGGATAGGCATCAGGAGCTATTAAGTGTCTAGTTCATGTTAGGGATTGTGTTGTGTTCTGGAGTCTATGCTGTGGGCTGTGGAAAAAAATGAGGCTGGGTGATCTGTCTGCTCCTGGTAGAACTTGCTAGAAGATATAAAAATCAGAGTCCAGACAAAGCCCTGGCCTGCAGGTTGAGCCAAACTAGTGATGGTGGTGGTGGGGAGAGCTGAGGCTCTAACTGTGCTCCAGGCTCTTGTGGATCTTCCTGCATCATGTATTGGGTGTTACTGGATGGTACATCAAGATGGCTGTGTTATATATAACCTGTTCTAATTAATACTGGATGAAAAACTCTGAGGTTGAGCCTGCTCAGGGAGGAAATCAGTGCCTCACACTGATATTGGAGTGGGATGTAGGACACTGCATGTGAGAAGAAGCTGTAGTATATTATTGGGCTCAGAATCAGGATATTTGGGGCCCACTCCTGGCTCAATACTCACCCCAAACAAGTTGCAGCACCTTTCTGGGCCCTTTGTTTCCTCAGTAAACTGTGTGCCCCCAGGAGTCAGGATCCCCTACTATATTTGTTTGTTTCCCCAACATCTAGCACAGTGTTTATCCCACACAAAAACTGCCAGTGAACCATGTGTTGAATGATGAATGAGTGAGTGAATAGAGAAAGCTGAGCATGAAGAATTAGTCAGTGGCTTAAGGGAAGAGGGGCTTAACCGAACCATGGTCCTTACCCTCACCCCCTAGATTTTGATGTCTACTCTCATGCCCTTTGTTGAGGAATAGTGATTCAAATAATGTATAATCCCCCAAAGTTCCTAACAGTCTTATGAGTCTCTGAAGAAATAAACATTGATATAGTTTATTTTTACATTGTTTTCCTTAGCATTCATTAGTCAAATGTGTTATAAGAATAGAAAACAAATCTCCTGGAGCCCCAGAAGGAGCCAATGAAGGTCTATCTACCAGGAGAGCTACTGGGTGGGTTCACAGAGACAGTGAAGTAACCAGGAAAACCTTTGACATTTGCAAATGCTGTGAAACACCAACAAACAAGATAAGCATACTAAAACCAACGCGGAGGTGGAAACAGATCAAAGATTTACAAGATTTGTTTAATCTCATTATGGTCAATATGCTCAAAAAGGGTGATGTTTTGTTGGAGTGGAGACAAGTGTCTCCCAGAGTGAAAGGTCTTCTCCAAGAGTGAGTGGGCAGTTCTCACTTTTGCTCTATGCCCTAAAGATGTGGGAAGCTTTGACTTTAGGTCAAACATCCAAAACTCTAAATTAGAGAACTAATTGTTTGCATGTAAAAGCTTTCACCGAGGGCTCTTCCATCTATTGAGGGTGAGCTTGTGAGATATACTAATATATCAAATTAATATATAAACTTTATACAATTTGGAATATAAAGAAAAAATAAAGGAGAAAAATATTCATCCATAATCCTACAACCCTAAAATAGCCATTGTAAATATTTTTTGTTAATTGTGTACTCTTGTGTATGTATATCCAGTCTAATTTCTATGAAGAGTATTGTTAAACAGTTATGAATACACTACTTACATATATGTCCACTATATATATCCTACTTCTTTTCACTTCACCTGTTACCATAAGTATTTTCCAATTCCAATTTTTAAAAATTAGTTGTACTATAATTTATTTAACTATTTTCCACCCAACATCCTTTCCCCCAAATGAATCATGATGGGACATATAGGTTGTTGAAAATTTTTGTTGTTAGATAGAATGCTTGAATGCATATATATTCATTCAAAGATACTTTTCCCTGTATATTGAACTGTGCCTTGAAGATAGATTCCTAGAAGTAAAATTACTGGGTCAATGGGCATTACTATATTTATGACTCTTGAGATACATGACCAAATAGATTACTGAGTCATGCTAACTGAAATGGTCTATGAGAGGATTCAGTCTCACTGCATTTCACCAAGAATTATTTACATGTCAGCCTCCATAGTAAATATAAGGGTTGATTCAAAGATCTTATAACCACTTGGTAGAGAAGCTGACAGAAGTGGGAAAAAAAGGGAATGGGAAAGAAGGAAAAGATACTGGAAACTCAAGTGCAGCATTCGAACTAGACATCATTGATAACTGACAATTGGTTAGAAATTAATGAAGCACTTCTAAAATAATGTAGTGTATCAAGGTAATAGCAGTCCTCAGTTTACCAAAGTGAAGACTGAAGCAAAATAAATAATTCAGGATGGACTGGTTGATGGGAATTAACTCTACCACTCATTTGCTGGGTGATCTTTGCAAACCATTATCCTCTCTTGACCTTCCCAGTTTAGATTATGGGATGTTATCTAGAAAATGAATAAAAATTTCTAGAGTTTTGGGGTCCAGTCAGCAGTTCTTTAGATACCCCAGGGTTACAACTCTGCTATTCAACTCTGAGGAGATCCAAAGTTCTATTGGAGTTGTACAATGAAAGAGCAGATAATCCATGAAGCTCTTGAGGCTCCCCCAACCTCAGTGATGAATCCCCAAGTTCTATTGTCCTATATGGACTGATGGAAAGATTTTTCTAGGCCTTGCTTCCATGGAAGGTTTCCACAAAGAAACCTGGAATAAGTGGATTTATAAGGTGGCTCAAGTCATCTACCATCATGACAACATTTGGCCTTTGGTGCTTCCCTACTATTCTCCTCTTAGTTCTTTATACAGAAATTAGTTAAATCGCTTTCAATTTAGTAAACTAAAAGAATAAATGCAGGATTCCTTATTTCCCTGATTCTATTTTGGCGGCATGGTTGGATGGGAAGCAAGCCCTCTCAGATGTTGAGAGAGGCCTGGCTCACTTTTTGGAGATTTCTGGTATTGAAAAGGAAAATAAAGATATGCCCCTATTCCCCACTCCCCTCTCCAACTATATATATAAATTGAGAAGATAGTACAGAGAACAGCTATGTGCCCAGTTTTCCCTATTATTAACATTTTACAATACGATGGAACATTTGTATCAATTAACAAAACAATATTGACACCATATTAACTTAAGTCCGTCATTTATTCAGGTTTGCTTAGGTTTACCTTATGTCTTTTTCTATTCCATGCTCCCATCTGGATTACTATATTACATTAAGTTGTCATATCTCCTCAGGCTATTCTTGACTACTTCAGACTTTCCTTGCTTTTTTATGACCTTGACGCTTTTGCGGAGTCATGTAGGTAGAGAACCATTTTCATCACCTCATATCAAAGGTAGATACAATCACCATGGTTTATCACTATTGATGTTGACCTTGATGACCTGTTTGATGTACTCTGTTTGGCAGGTTTGTCTACACAAAATTCCTCTCACCCTCATCCTCCCTCCCATACTGTCCTCTTTGGAAGAAAGGCACCATGCACAGCTCACACTTAAAAGTAGGGAGTTATACTTCCTCTCCTTGAGGGCAGTGTATCTTCATACATTATTTGAAATTCTTCTGCAAGGGAGATTTATATCTTTTCTCCCATTTATTCATATATTCGAAATTTATTTATATATGTGTGGATATTCATTTCATACTTTGGGTTGTAATTCAACATTACTCTATTTTGTTGCTCAAAATTTTCCAGATTTGGCCACTGGAGCTCTTCAGGTGGCTTTAGGATCTCTTTGAAATATCCCTCATTGATACAGTTTTTGTTTTTAACAATTCCTTACTCTATGGTGCTACAAGATATTCCATTCTAATTTTGTGTATTTCCTGCTCCAGTCCTAGAACTAGAATTAGCCATTTGTTCAAAAGCCTTGCCTCCCAATACTGGAGAATGTATCAGGTCACGATCTGCTTGGTGTGCTCACTGCTACTGCAGCATCATTGTTTTCAGGCCAAATGATATTTTAAATGTAAAATTATTATCTTCAACATGCACCCAACTATGATACAATTGCACCATTCATAAAACAACTATAGATTTATTAACTATATTAAATCACAGTACCTTAGGAGCCTGTGGGGGATCATATACTGAGTCCTATGCTGGGACCCAACACAAAACACATGTAAAATGATCTTCTTTCCATCTGTCTATGTATGGAAAGACTGATGGAGAAACTCTGGGGAGATCATGTCAAAAGTCCAAATGTGAGGCCTTCTGTGAATGTAAGGCCACAGAAAATGGCTATTTTTCAGGGCTACCCACTCCAAATCCTCTTTCAATGATAAGCCATGGAAAAGCCAGAGCCCAGATTTAAACCAGAGCATCCAAATTCTGGATCCAGCTCTGTCAGTGATTCAGTGTGTGTGGCAAAAACATTCTGCCTGGGCCTCAATTTCCAATTATACAAAATCAGTAGTGTTGGATTGGATAATTGCTAAGGACCCTCCCAGTTCTAGTATATTATGTAATTGGCTCCACCTCTCCTTGTCCATGGGGTACCAATAATATTCCAGAAGGTCTAAGCCAGTGGAGAGATGGTGGTAGTACGGCGGTCATTGCTGTTAAAGACCTTATTTTATCTAGACAATCAGATTTGAAAAATTTTAGACTTTTCTTTTTCAAGAATGAAGATTTAAAAATTATAGGAAATATTTTTTTTTAAATATAGGAAATATTAATTTGATGGAAAATATCTCTTTCATTAACTTCAAGTTTCTTCTGGTAGACCAAGGCTTTTTTTTTTTTTTTTAAAGGCAAACTCCTCATCTGTAATTTCCTCTGACTTCAAATAATTACTTTCAATGCAGTGATGGCTGGGTTACCTCTAAGTTTCTTACTAGGAATCTCTCTCTCTAGGTTTTTCTTTCTTTTTCTCTCTCTCTCCCCCCTTCTCTCTCCCCCCTTCTCTCTCCTCTCTCTCTCTCTCTCTCTTTCTCTCTCTCCACATTATGACATATTTTTCACACCCACATGGGGCTCTGTGGCTTAAAGACTGCCCAGTTTACAAGTGTCATCTCCTTTCTATCATTAACTGGGACAGTTTCCAAAAACAAACAAAACTACAGAAGAATTCTAGGGCAGAAAAGACACTTGGGAATTGTCACATTTGATTCTGAATGCTGGAGATCAAAAGTACAAGGTCTTAGAAACTGCCTCTTCCAACTCCTAACATTTAAAATCTTCAGTTGGCTTTTGGACCCAACTCAGCATAATCCCAGACTTTGGTCTACAATTGGTTAAAAATTGATAGAGGTGAGAATTCTAGGATTGCCTTCTTTACTTAGAAGTTTAAATTTTAACCCTTTCCCCCATCCCAGGTACACAAAGCTCCTTTCCATCTCTCCCTCCCCACCTTAAAGTTATGTAAATATGCATTTAGATACATGGGTATAGAATTTTGAACAAATAGACATCATGCATATCATCTGGGTTACTCCTTCACATAGTCAAGGAAACTGAGTCTTGACAAGTGGTTTTGCTCCAGGTCCCATCAGGACTTCCAGGCAGAAATGTAATTAGAGACCAAGGCTTTTTTGGCAACCTATCCAGTGTCTCCCCGCCCCGCCCCCCACCCAACCTCACACTATGCCCCTGTGGAGTTACACGTTTGTGTGTGTGTGTGTGTGTCTCTATAGGTACATATGCTACACAGACACCGACATGTAGGAAACATGCACCAAACATCTGTAGTCTGACCACAGGGAACAGTTTAATGACTCGAATTTCAAGCAACAGAAAGGTTCCTTCGGGTGGAGGCTGAAATAAACAAGAAAAGCCACTGTGGAGATGTGAATGGAAAAGTACCAAGCACTCCCTCCCTCTGCACATTCTTCCGCTCTCCAGCTCTCCCTGCCATCAAGCCGGCTTCAGATAGGCTTCTGCATGGTCAGGTGTACAGAGGGCGGTGTGGAGAAGAAAGAAAAAAAAATTCAGGCACAACATGCAAATCAAGTTTTTCCACTTCTAGCCTTAAGTAGTAAAGACAGCTAAGTACAGCAGCGGGCAGAAGGGTGGGCCCTCCACCCTGAGTTTACAAACACTCAAGTGCTTTCCTCCTCTCATCCCTCTCAGAGTCCAGCTGCTGCTTTCCTTCATGCGAAGGTTTCATAGGAAGTGAAAACCCTGCTATTCAAAAACAGTGATCGAATGCAATAAACAAATGATTACATGCCCCCCTCCCCCCAATTACTTCTCTATTTTAAGCTCCCGATATTTATTTCCATTTCATATAAGTGGGGAAAGTGGAAAAATCAGTGTTTGGAGGAAAAATTCTGAGCTAGGCTGAAAAGAAAAAAACAAGTCTTAGAATAATACAGGCTGAAAGCAGGAAGCATATGGATCAAAATTAAACATCGACACTTTTTCAGAAAGTAGTGGCTAGAAATCATCTTTTTTTTAATGTCTCAAAACTTTCTGCTCCATTATCTCTGAAAAATACCAAGAAAACTCCTTTTTTTCTCCAATGATAATAAACTGAGCTTGCTTGCAATAGCTCTAAATGAAGGAATTGAAATAAAATGAATAGGTAAATTTTTTCATGTCAGGTAGATAACATCTCCCATATCCATCAAAAATAGTGTCACAGCAGCACAGGTGACAAGCATAACCAAATTCAAACGACCATCAAAAGTCAATACTTATCATGACTTGGAGTTTGTTCTGAGAACCAGTTTATAATTTACACAGAGCCCAAAGCAGCCTTGCTTCCCTCAATTCTGCCAGAAAACAAGGTAACCTCCTCCAAACCCAGATAGTCATATCACCCTGATTTTCTAAAATGACACAGAACCATCAATCCACAAAGACCCCCTTTCAGCTGTGTTCCTGGGGTCATGCATGTCTACAGTTGAGGGCCAGCTTCTCCTGGTAGAAGGAAACCTGGGGGAGTTGTGTTATTGATGGGCAAGGTTCCTTTCAGCTTGAAAGTCTGTAATTCTGTAATGTGATAGTTTATAGATCTGCCCAGGTAGCAGAAGTTCCTGACAGGGGAAAACAATTTCCTATTTGGAGCCCCCTTAGAATGAGACCAGACAGTGTTCATTCCAACAATAGGTTCCTTTTCAGCTATGACTGAATTGTGAGGAAGATTTCGTGAGTGGAACTGGATGCAAAATGTGTTCCTTTCCTTAAATAGTTG
This sequence comes from Myotis lucifugus, assembly GCF_000147115.1. Lineage (NCBI taxonomy): Eukaryota > Metazoa > Chordata > Mammalia > Chiroptera > Vespertilionidae > Myotis > Myotis lucifugus. Next base: position 7,250,037 of record NW_005871062.1, read on the forward strand.
TAACATTAGGACCAGGATATTTTATTTTATAACAAAGCTTATATTTACCCAGCAGTTGCAATTAGGAACCTATTACTATGCCCAGTCCACCGAGCAAAGGCTGGGCTGGTCCCCTATTCTGAGTATTAATAGCCAGTAGAGTCATTAAATCATAGGACTGGTTGATACACAGCCCCTCCATATCTCCAAGAATCACACATAAGACTCCAGACATGGAATTTCTCTTTAGAGTTTCTTCAGGATGATTTAAAAGAATTTGAATATATTCAAGTCAATCTTATCTTTAATCCTATAATGGTAGCACTGCTGTAGTGAGGGAGACTTACATAGCGATGTGAACTGGTTACTAACGGAGAGTGATTAAAATGAGAGAAGGAAGAATATGCTGGAAGAGATTCAATTGGTATAAAATTTGATAAAGTTTATTCCTAGGAATTGAAAAGAGATTGAGAGGTGGGTGCACAATTTTCCTTGCCACTCATTCAATAGAGAGGAAGGGGCCTACCTAAAAGTGAATCTCTACCTTTGGAATATTTTCAATAATTTTTTTTCTTGTAATGGTCTGTGTTAATGAATTTCTTTCAATGTAAACAGTTTGATTTGGCAAAAAAAAATTGAAGAAGAAAAAGAAAGAAAAAAGAAAAGAAAGAAAGAAAAAAGAAAAGAAAAGAAAAGAAAAAAAAGAAAAGAAAAGAAAAGAAAAGAAAAGAAAAGAAAAGAAAGAAAAGAAAAGAAAAGAAAAGAAAAGAAAAGAAAAGAAAAGAAAAGAAAAGAAAAGGTAGGACTCTGGAACTTGGTCCCAGAAATAATATGCTGAGAAGGTTTGAGGTCCCTGGTGATGGGGTTAATCATCTCAAAATCAAGCCTGGTGGGTTCTCCCTCCTAGCGCTCCCTGCAGAGAATTAAAGAGGACTGAGGTACAAGAAGGGTGAATTCCTTCCCAGCCCCCACTCGGGTTAATTCTATTGCCAGAGGGAGCAGATTTCCCTTTGCTCTTCAGCGCCCCCATGGGGCTAAAATTGAAGTAGCAAAGAGAATGCAGAAGGGACAAGCTGAGTGTGTTAAGGTGGGGTTGGGGGAGGGACCAATGAGGCTAGAGGGCAACTTTTACAAGAAAAATATCCAAAAATCATAAAACCTCATTGTACCACCAATAATAGGGCAGATTCATACAATTCACATTCCAAACCATATAAATACTCCCAAGAGACCCTAAAGTTCTTATTGCTCATAAAAGAAAAAAAATATCACACATATAAATACACAAAGAAACTCACTTCAGTAAAGTCGAGTTGTCATTTTGAATCCAGTGGGATTCATTTAAAACTCTTTGAATATGAGGGGAAATGAGATGATTAAAAAAAAAAAAACCCATAAGCCTCTGGCAGAATGAATCTGCGACTTGACAATATCATGTGTCTTTAAGGGTAAAATGTTCATTTCAACAACAGTGACAGGATTAGACCTATGTATATTTTTCAAAAAAATTGTCACATGACATGCTTTTCTGAGAGGCTGTAAATAAGTATTAAACTATTCAGATTTCTCAAGGACGGACCTACGTATTTCCTAAGCTCCAGGCCGTGTAGAAAATAATCACCTCCTTTGGACCTCTCCTGGTTCTAAAACCCCAACGCAGCCTTTTAAAAAGGGGGCTGCATCAACCACAGCATTGTCAGCAATAGATATGAACTTCTTATAGACTTCTTTTGGGAAAGAGATCCCAAATATCCCAGGAAACAGCCAGCAATCTTTCATAGCTCTGCTCACGTCTCCATTATAAACCCAAATTTGAGGGATGGAGAGGTACATTATTTTGGATGATATCGTTATTGGAAATTAACATGTGCAGAAATTTTGTGAAACCTTTAAGAACTCATCTGTAATTTAATGAGTCGCCGGAAGGACTCTCATAGCCAAAGCTTAGAACAGCCTGACCTTTGAAATCTGCTTCTGGTCCAAACATTTTGGGTTAATACTTGAGGAATCTGAAATATTATTTTCCCCTCACACCCTTTTTTTTTTTAAGAGAGAGACATTAAAGAAACAAGAGTCTCCCTCATTCAGGGATGAGTAGGAGGGGAAAAAACCCCAACCAACATTTAAATAGGGAAACTGGCAGTTCTGAATAAACAAACCAAGGCCCACAGTGAAATGATTCTGCACTGCATTTGCCTTTAAAAAAAGAAAGGAAGGAAGAAAGAAAGATTTCCCCTTTCTCCTCCTCCTCCCAACTCAGCTTGAAAGCTGAGAACTGTGCTGCGTGCAGCGCATTATGGTTGTAGCACAGTCTGTTCTAAATACACGCAGTATCTGTGATTCTGGCATGGCAGGCCTTTAGAATTCCCTCCGGCTGATGTCTTAGAACAGAGACAGAAGAGATTTTTGACAACGACCTTGAAAGGAGACAGGAGTGGGGTTGGGGGTGGGGAGGAATCAAGACTTTAGGAAAAAGCAAAACACAAACAGGTATTTTTGGCTCACAGAATTTTGTAGAACACATGCGTACACATACCTAAATACACACACGTTTCTGCAGCAAGAAATTTCCTAAGTCTACAATAACAGAAAGAGTAAACCCACCACTTGCTGTCCTGGAAAGAAACAAACCCAAACAAAACAAATCCTCTGAACAGCCACTTAAGCTCTCAGTAAAAGTCCAAGGGGAAAAACAAAATTGCTGAACCGCCCCCCCCCCCCAAAAAAAAGAGGGGGTTGGGTAGCTTACATACGACCAAAAATTTCAGCTTCTTTCAGTAATAGCATCAGTATTAAAATAGCACATCTTCTTTAAAAAGCTTGAGAGATTAGGGAAACACACACACACACACACACACACACACACACACACACACACGACACCCAAATCCAACCTTTGCGGGATCCTACGATTTACGTAACACCACAAACTTGCAAAAGGCAAACATCAGAAGCAAAAATCCGAAAACCATCAAAATACAACCACCAAAAATCCCAACCCATCACATTGACAAGGAAAACAAAAACTGTCCCAAATAAAAATAAAGCAAATGAACCCACCGAAAACTGCTTGGCAAATATTTTTCTCGTGGTGCCTACTATTCTAGCTGCAAAGAGCTGTGGTGTTTGTTTTTTCTCTGACTCGCTTCTAAACCTAGTATATATAACAGACTTTTCCCAACGGTTCGACTCTCTCGCTCCCTTTCGTGTAATTTAGCTCCAGGAGCTGAGTTTATGGGTAAGAGAGGAGGAATTAGCCCCAGACCCCAGGAAAGCAAAGCGCACTCCCCCTCTTATGTCACCGAATAGCAAATTAGTTCTCAGAATTCCAGAGGCCGAGCTTTGCTACAGCGAAGACGTCGACGTCACAGAGGGGCCGCCCACGTGATGCTGGCGGAGCAGGCTGTACCATCGTCCTGAGTCCGGGGAGGGAGGTCCACTGTCCGCCCCCTCTAGCCTCGAACCAGAACCTCCAAATCCGAGACGCCCAGCCCAGTAGAACCTCTAAATATGCCGATCGGTGGAAAAATATTATGCTTTTAATGCTTTGTACCGGCGAGGGGAGGCAAAAGTCCCGCGGAGCTGACATAGAGTCCTCCCCTGCCATGTAGCAGTGGTAAAGTCCGAAGCTCAAATTCCGAGAATTGAGCTCTGTTGATTCTTAGAACTGGGGTTCTTAGAAGTGGTGATGCAAGAAGTTTCTAGGAAAGGCCGGACACCAGGTGATTATTGCTGTTGCTGCCGCCGCTGCTGCTGCTGCCGCCGCCGCCGCCGCTGTTGCCGCTGGTGCCGCTGCCGCCGCCGCTGCTCATGATCATTATTTTACCTTTTAATTCTTTTTTTTCCGCTCTTGCCAAATGCTTTGGCTCCAAGTTTCCTATGTGTATCTATTGATATAAATGTATATATTTATTTATTCTAGCTGTCAGGTGTTAAAATAAATGCCGAAGATTAGTCCCATGTCTCTCCCACTCTAGGATATAGATTTTTATGTATTTGTTATTTGATTCTTGTTGTCTGAGTGAATCGGCCGGTTTGGGAAGGCTTTTGCCACCCTCCCTTGTGTTGTTTTGGTTTTTTAAAAGGAGGTGGAGGAGAGGAAGGAGGATAGTTAGGGGGCGGCCTGAGCAGAGAGGACGAGACAGTGTTTGGGGGGTGTTTGGGGCAAGTCTGGGGGCTGTCTGGCCCTAGACCGCGGAGAGGACGCGCGCTCGCGCTCTCGCCCTCGCTCTCGCTCTTTCTGCTGCCTGCTTGCGTACGGCTTGTGATCTCGCTGGATTCGTGCGGCTGTGTTTTTCCCCTCTTTTCTAGCTTGCAAACTGCCTTCCTTGCTAACCTCGCTCCTGCCTCGGCTTCCCTCCCTCCCTCCACCTTGCCCTGGCCTCTTCTGCCATCCCCTTCCCGTCCTTCTTAGTAACTCCGGGAGGCGAGGAGGGAGACCGCCCGCTCGCTCGTCCCGCTGGCTCTCTTCCACCGGCCTCGGTCCTCTAGATTCACTGCCTCCGAGCCGAGATTTTGAAGGGAAAAATGCAATCGAACTCCTCGGTGGCTTTTTTTTTTTTAATCCCCTTAAAATCCGGATGAAGTATAGTTTCTACTTTTTCCGTTCAGAGCCGTGATCTTCCTAACGAGATGCGAGTGTTTTGGTGTCCCCTTTCCCTGTGTTTTGGGGGAGGTTTAGCTTGCCTGGGGGCGGGGATGTTGAATACTTTTGGAAATTATTCTTTCTTGGTTGCAGACAAGGGAGTCGGGAACACCACGCGCTCCTTCTCCCATCCTAAGGAGAGAAGCTGATGGCGGGACGGGGATTTGGGGGTGGGAGGTGGTCAAGGGGTACGCGTTTGCACCTGCGGTGCTGTTCAGTGTGTGGGGACTCCGGGAAGCTTCACCAGACAGCCTAGCAGAGAAGGAAGGTGGCGGGATTTCTTGGCGGTCGCGGTGTTTGTATTTTGGGTACTGCGTGACTTGGTGTTAGCTCCCAATGGCTGTTCCCCCTGGTTCCTAAATTTTATTTTATTTTTCCTATGGTGCAGCCTTTGTAAAATGACAACGGCGGGCCGGAAAGTGGCCAACATTAGGCTTTACATTACCGAGGTCCTTGCACTGGGCAGGGGAAAACAAAACAGCCCCAGCCCGCGTTCCAACGTGCAAGACCCGGGAGGAGAGAACACTTTGTGGACCTGGCCGGGCGACCCGGCGCGGGAGGAGGGGGCGCGGGCGCGAAAGGGAGATCTTTGTGAGTGATTTTGCAAAATCGGAATGTGCGGTTGGTTGGGTTTGCAACCTGTGGCTCTTCTCGAGGGAGTAGGAATGGGAGAAGGCGGCGGCGGCGGCGGCGGCCCGGGGCGGGAGCTGGTTGGGAGTTGGAGCCTCGGAAGTCGGCTGCTCCCGGCGACAGCTGGAGCGAGGGGCCAGCCCGCTGCCGGCTGTAGTGACCTGATCATGGTAAATTTCTTGAGAGCTGTGGATTGCGTTGCCTGTATGATGCTGTATTTTTGGAACTCTGCTGAAAAATGGAACTGGTGTTGCAATCATGAGTTTTAAAGCTCCCCCATGAAAAAACAAGAACACAACACAACAGATTTTTAAAAGAGTGAAAAAGACCCCTTTACTGTTGTATCCCTTCTCCCAGTAGTTAAGACTTGGTGGTGGGGGTCCTGACAGCTGAGCAGGGGGAGTGACCCTAAACAGTATGCTGAAAGTCCAGAGCTGTTTACTGTGTCCCTTCTGAGAGAGCTAGCCACCTACCCCACCCCCAAAACCCCAAAATAATTTAATCCTTTATGGGTTTTTTTTCTAGTTAGTTTATAGTTTCCAGAAGAAAAATCTTGTAATTTTTTTTTAAATAAGTAAAGTGAATACCAGTAGATGCATTTTTTTATTACTGTCCAGAAAGAAAAAAGTGGGGCAGGAGAGAGGGAACCAGGGAAAGGGCTGTTTAGAAATACAGTTTGTGGCTCTGAGCGATGCCACTGGCTTCCTCTACAGAGACTGCCAGTTTCCCTTTTTCTTTGCAAGGTGTGTGTGTGGTTTTAATAAATAACTTAAAAAATATAAGAGGGGGGCAAGATCCGTCAGGGAGACAGGTATCTGTTTTGCTCACGATTTACTACCAAGAGCCTTTGGCACTGGAACAGAACCTCGTAAATCTGCAGCCCAAGTTGAAGTTCATCTGGCCCTAGTCCACACGCTATTCCTGGAGGTAGCAAACATGAGCTCAAAGGAATGAGGTGAAATCACTTTCTTGCTTTAAAATATATACTTTAAAAAAAGAGAGAAAAGATATGTCTCTGGGGGAGGAAGAAATGGAAAGAGGGCACCAGGAAATGGGCATTCCCTTGCTCAAATGACTGCTGTTGAGTCTTCAGGCCAAAATAGAAACCTGTAGATGAGAAATATTTCCCCTCCCCCCATTTATAAATAGAAGTTTCCAATATCGTACTATTTTGGAAGACTTTCTAATACTGCAGGCTCAAGCGCATTGGCTGATTTTAAGGGTCTGTTGATTGTGACAATGAGGCCAGAAGCTGTTTGTGAAAACTAGGCAACCTGAAGGAGAAGGCAGCCAGAGGAAGGGGGAGTTCTCCAATTGGCCTTTCCTCTGTGCTCAGTTTGGAAGGGTTTTTATCCCATGCTTTCTTGAAAAGACCTTCCAATTCTTTCTGGGCTTGGTGGACAGGCGTGGGACTCTAAACTCTTAAGCTGTCCTTTCCTGAGCCCTGAAGAGTTCCAGTTATTGGTTGAGTAAATGTTAGCCATGACTCGATGTCAAAATCCTTCCTTCCCTCTCTCTCCTGCCCGGTAGCCACACTCACAAGCCACTTCGTTATGAAAAACTTAAGATTCAGAGGAGGTGGTGTGGCAGCGCCACCCCTCGGTGGGTGAGACTCTGTGTGCACAAGTCAAAGAATTTGAAAAATATTGTGAAATGACCTTATGAGGAATTTATTTTTTATTTTTTTGTGCCTTTAACAAGCGGATATAAAATTAACTTTTTAAAAAGGGACTTTGCAGTTGATCTCTCAAATGGGAAGAGGAAAAGTTGATTTTCAGCTAGGATGGTGTCGTATAATCAGCAAAGTAGTTCCAATAAGAGAGAGAGAGAGAGAGAGAGAGAGAGAGAGAAAACCAGAGAGAGAGAAAGGTTGCCTAGTTGGCTTTAAGCAAGGGAGTTCTCCTGGAGGAGGTAGCCCCCCTTCCCTTCCCTTTCCACTTGACTTCTCAGAGCACCTGAATTCTGTTACCTGCCTGACATTGAGATAAGAAGGAATGCTTTATTAGTAGTGTTAAGATCCATAATGACTGGAAGCCCTGTAGTTTTGCCGGCGGTGATGGTGGTGTATGCGTGGGGGAGGGGGGAGAGATTCGGGAGTGAGGTTAGGGGATTGCTGGGGGCGATGGTTGTCTGGTCTGTAACTTGGTTTGGAGCCCAGCTGGAGTCGAAGTTAGCGTGGCGCATGCTGGTGCCCTGCACTGCGCAACAAGTGGGAACGCTGCAGCGGTGATCCCAGCGAGGGTGCTGTGTTGTGGCAAAGAGGGCCGGCTTCTCTTCGCCCCCCTGGAAGCCAGGAGAGGCTTCTCCCAATCCTCTTCGACTCCCGGCCTCAGATCAGTGGCCCCAGCAAAAGACCAAATTCGTCCCCTCTTTCCCACTCTCCCGGATTTTTGGAGCGCTGTAAGCCTGGATGGAACCCTGCAGCTGAGCTCCAGGGACCGCTTTCTTAGTGGGGATCAGGGGTTTATTATAGACTTTCCTTGCTGGTCGACCAGTGTTTGACAGGGAGCTCTGCTAAATGCCATGGAGTGCCATTCTGTTCTTCTTTTTGAAGACAAGTGCACCCTTGCTTTCCCTTTTCAATACATTCAGCCTTTCCGGCTGAAAAAAAAATCACAGTCTCCTCCCTGGGCTCAGTTCCAGATAATGTGTTGTGGTTGG